>NC_045146.1:20755559-21072344 GCF_008831285.2 Nymphaea colorata
ATTTAAGAAGGAAAACACAATTAGTAAGCAAATAATTTCTCCCAACGATTCATTGAGCAATCAAAGTTGGTACAGATGGATAACCTTGCACACCAAAGCTATTTATTCATATGGATATTGTATCTATAATGTGATTATATGAATGAAGAAATTATAAGGATAACTAACTCAAATGAAGCCATTATGCTGCAATCTGGTCCTCGTCAGGTTGACCCTACTGAATCTAGGAGCAAGATGATCCAACAGATAATATGTTTCATGGCATGTTTACATTCATCATAGAATTCAGATTCACCACAGACACATCAAGAGAAACATCATAAAATTGAGAATTGGATCGAACACAGGGAAACTTCCATAAGTCACGTTTGTCCACTCTTTTCCAGTGATCCCAAATGTGCCCTTACCTCACATACTACAGTTTTTTTATGATTAAATTTCAAGATGCAGTTGGAATTCCATAAGTCACGTTTGTCCACTCTTTTCCAGTGATCCCAAATGTGTCCTTACAACACATACTACAGTTTTCTGATGATTAAATTTCAAGATGCAGTCAGTTCCAGGTTGTTTTATAACAACCCGACCCACTCCCGGGCTCGGGCCCCTGGTTCGACGGATCTCATCCCACCCCCTAACAGTTTCGGTTCCAATCCTAAAAAGGTTAGGAACCAGGACAATAATCTCATTAAAGCCTCCCTTTATAAGCCCTTGAAGATTCCTCACAATCTTCGATACGAGACTAAACTTCTGAGGTGTTACATGTTTCAAGCAAGAAGATCTCCCCAGAACGTAGAGTGCTCATTTAGAGAGTGGAAGCTTATTCTTACAACACCAGGTTGTGATTGCTAAATGTAATTTTAACGATTTGTCTCTTTTGTAAGAAAATTCATTTTTTGGAAACATAGTTTTCTTATGTCTTTATGCAAAGGAAGCTTTAAGAGATCTCCATGAACACTTTCCATGTCAAATTTTTTCTTTCCAACTTACAACTTATTACCGTGTTGATTTTGAATTTGTCAATTAAGGTGCAATCTAACAATAGTTTCTTAGGCAATTACACGGTAAGGTAATATGGTAAAAACCTCGGACATCTTTTCATGCTCGCCTTTCACAAAAAAGTTCATAGCCTCTTTTACCTCTGCTTCACATGGAATCAGAAACAACGTCATTTCCCCCCTAAATCCCAAAAACATTCCAAAGATTCTAGAACCATCTCTTAATTCAATAGTACAGCCCATCAAAAACTATATGATACTTCAGTCGAATTCATCGCTTCTACATGAGCATGAGCTGGACACGTGGTTCTCCGGCTCTTCCTGGATAGACCAGTTAAAGCCTGCAGCAAAATCTGTGGCTTGAGGACAATTTCGAGTTTTTTCCCGCAGAAACGGGATATTACAAAATATTGCATGACAAGCCTCGAACTGGTGCTCCCGGAAGAAAGGATTTCCATGCTTCCATGCAAGCCGGCACTCACACACCATCGGCACGCGCATGATCACACACAAACGTACACCGCATATGACTTGCTCTTTGCTCCTGTAGATGTTGATGCTTCAATTTTAATCAGAGACCCGTAGTAGGTCATGCATCGAATTGTGCTTATCTTAGTCGGAACATCCTTGCGGTTTTCATAGGAGACTGAGATAGTCGTTCTACCAACATCTGGTCTGGTTCAAATTTTTTACGAGACTAATGGAATAAAAACTCCAAAAGAAAATGGATACTGGAATATGTGCAGAGATAGCGATGCTGGAAGGGCCGCATCGACTGGGAACATACACAAGCTAGACAATTCAGAGTGAGTCATTGAGCGAAGCATTATGAAATCACACCTTGCCTCTTCACTACTCCTATCTGAACCGGCGGCCTACTGCGAAGCGTGATCCAACCTCGCGGTCCAGAAAGCGAAGACGGATTCTGTGAGCAGCACGATGTATCCAAAGAAAGATAAAGTTAACGAGCGATCGAAGAGCGTCACCTATATTGAAAGCATTCGTACTGTAAAAAACATTAACATTTACCAGAACAGTCACGACATGGCCAGACCCAACAGCAAGCAAGTTCTCTTCGGACCAGGCAATGGCGTTAGGGTAGCACGGGGACGCGGAGAGATACGTCGCATCGAAACGCGACCCCATTGCTCTCTTTTCAACCGCGAGCACCGATCCACGGCAAGAGATCTGAAGTGGATCTCTCGCCGGAAGCAATAGACCGCTTTGATTGTCAATCAGAAGGACGGCAAGACGTATGCATGCCGAAACAGTGAGCAGAGACCGTACGACGACGGAGATACGCGTGCTTCGCCGGAATCCTGGCAGTTCAGGCGATGCAGCAACGGCTGGATGCCGGCAACGAGCTGCGTAGGAGTGGGCGGCAGATCAAAGCCCTTTTGAACGTTGAGGAGAAGAAGGATTGCGCGGGAGAGATGGATCTTGGCGCTCTTTTGTCTTGAGGGGAGGTCGCGGGATCAAATCGGGACGATGCGCGCGGAATCGGTGGAAGGGAGGAAGTCTTGGAAGATCGTCAGGAACCGCAGATCAAACCCCCTCAGTGTCCGTTTCCTCCCGAGAGAGAGGGATAGAGAGAAAGAGCAAAAAAGCATCAAATAAAATAATGAGTGCGCCACCTAAACCCTAGCTTCGCCCCGCCCTTTATACGTAGCTATACAGCAGGTAGGCTTATACCGAGCCCGGTACGGTTTCGGTTTGGTTGCCTTCCCAAATAAATTATCGTCTGCTTTTTTGCTTTTAGAAAAATTGTAAAGAATGGCCAACAAATGAGTGAATAACGGGGCGCCTAAGTTTCAAAAGTCAGACAATAGGATCCTCACAATTTTTAGGAGATTCAGCCGCTTTTAGAATATATAGTAAAATAAAATGGTACATTACAAATTTATCCTTTCAAATTAAAAGCATCCCTTGAAACAAATAAAAATGATGGGAGAAGTTTAGATGACACTCGCTTGTGATTATCAAGTTTTTTAGATGGCATTTGAATGACAATTCAAGCATGTTTATGGTGTGTTTGGATGACATGCCAAACCCATTTTTTATAAAATCTGGAGGTCGAAAAACTAACCTCTCTTTTCGGTTTATTGTCTTGATTTTGTTGTGTTGTCCATGCGTATGCACCAGGTTTTAAAGTTCATTCAAAATTTTAATTTTTACAAAACCAAGTTTCCACAAAGTCTTGTTTTTAAATGTGACATCCAAACACTCCCTTAAAGAGTTATGAGAGTCTGGTTTAGATGTTGGTGTTAGGCTTTTCATGATTAAATTCATTCGTTTTTTAATTAACAATTGTTACTTCATTAGCGTGTTTTTTCTTGACTTGGAAATTTGTGTTGTAACTGATTAAACTTTGTGTCGCATCGAAACGAAAGGTCTGAAAACATGCTTAGTCTGTGAAACAAATTGATCAATTATCTAAGCGCAAAATTATTAAAAGCATAAAAGTTTTCATCTTTTGGACATCTGATTGCAGAAAAGGTAGTTTATTGCATCAGAGCAGAGAATAGATAGAGTCCATCACTTGTTTTATTTATATATGTCGAGGTTCAGATACAGAAAAGCGTGGTCTGTTAGACTGGGAGAAGAAGCTGAATATTATAATGGGAACTGCAAGGGGCATGGTTTATTTTCATTCCCGACTCAACATCATCCACCGGTATCTTAAGGCCGCCAACGTTCTTTTGGTAACTCTTTGTGGCTTTAAAAGTTTTTCCTCTTCGAGGATGGCACACGTAGACTGTCATTTGTATATCTGTTATCATGGAACCTTCTTTTTTGTTATATTATCATGGAAAGTGCATCTAATTTTTACCTCTTTAAATGTCATTTTCAATACACCTAATTTTTAAGTCTAGGAATGGGACTGGAATTCGTGGATCCTTTGCTGAGAGTGACAAGCCCAACTCGTGAAATATTAAGATGCATAAATATGGACTTGCTCTGCGTTCAAGATGAAGCTGAAAGCAGACCAACTATGTCTTCCGTTCTTCTCATGCTTGGGAGAGGGTCTTTGGCGCTTCCGGTGCCGACAGAATCTCTATTCTATATCAAAAGATGCGTCAAGCTTTCAAACGAACCACAATCTTCAGTAAATGGAGTTACAAATACTAAAATTTCTCCAAGGTAGAAGGGACATTCGTCATCAGCAAAGACTGTCTGCCATTAATTAGTTATATGATAGATCTGGAATCTTATCTGTTTTTGTGCACAAGCTTGTGCAAAAAAATTCGTTCGTAAGGCTTTTGGTTCCTAAACCACGTAAAACCTTTCTGTCCCAGTGAAAAAATTGGGAGTGGGAGCTTATTCTTACAAGTTACAATACCAAGTTGTGAGTGCTAAATATAATTTTTAACAATTTGCCTCTCTTGCAAGCAAATTCCCCCTTGGAAACAGAATTTTTTCTTTATGTCTTTACGCAAAGGAAGCTCTAAGAGATCTCCATGAATACTTTCCATGTCAAATTTTCTCTTTGCAACTTACGACTGATTACTATACTGATTTGCACTGCAAAACTGCCAGGAGAGTTGACTCCCTTACCTTTTATTCAGAAAAACAAAATAAACATATACAAAAACGAAAGTGTACAAAATAAGAGAAAGGGATAATCCTGAATTGACTTACAACTGAGAGAAAGGCTCCCATTCTCTAACAGCATTTAGAGGGATAAAAACTTGAAGGAGATTAATCACTTCTAGAGGTGGATTTCAACCGGGAATGATATCCCAAATATTTCCAAAACCCCTGCCATGTAGCATTGTGGCTGCTCTCTTGAGTGTTTGTTTCCATTTTAAATGAGCTCCCAAAACTGCAACCCTACCATTCACCTGCAAAAAAGTGGTGGGAATAGTTTCAAGTAACCCTTCAGCATCATTCAAACATATACTGATCTTTGTAATTTTTCTTTGCTTTTCCTTTTATATTTCTCTTTTAAAACCATCCGCATTTCCTTGCTCCTACAACTGCTGCAACTTTAATTCAGAGATCCCTATGCTTCATCGATTTCGAAGTTGAAAATGACCTCACATGGGGATTGGCTATGAAAATGCCCTGAAACAAATAAACATATCATGGAAATGGGGATAAGAACAAAGCGTCCTCAAACTAAATAAATTTGATGGTGGACCATTTCTCGTAGTACACAGAAGAAGACCCAAACGCAGGTGACGCCATCTTCACCCTGCAGGCCGACCGTCCGTCTTCCACCTGAAAACTGCAACGACGTAGTTCAGAATATACTCTAACACCAGTCCTTGACCTTCCCCTGAAGAGTCCTACTGTGAAAGCCCATCCCCACTGGCCTTTGCCCAATGGCACCAAACGCGTTCGTGTCTTCTTAAAGCCTCTTTTGTGACCGAAGCTTTGAGAAGGCCTTCACAATTACTTCGCGGCACTTACTGCCTTGAACTTCGCATATTCTTAAGATCATATTCTCTCGAATATTCTGATATTTTAGATTTGGGATCTCCCATCACCTTGGGAACGCCAAAAAAAAAAAAAAGGTAAAGTCCGACGGCCTTGTGTATTTTGATCGCTCCTTTGCTTTGATCTCGTCGACGTCCACAAGCTTGGAGCTTGTCATAGAGAGAAAGGAAAAGACGGTTATAAGGCTTTCGGTGAGATTGCAATCTATATTTGGAGAACGCCATGTGAGAGCCTCCCAACCTCTGTTGTTCGTTTTGTTTAATATGTTCTGGCTTTCTGGCTTTATTTATAGAGATTGAGACACCCACTAACCTGGATCTTTTTATCCTATATTTTCCTGTTTCGGGGCAACATTTAAAATTAGATAATGATATAGGACAGTTCCTTAAGGATCCGATTTTCTTGAGAAAATTCATTGGACGCCTTGTCAAATTCACTGTTACTCGACGGGACATTAGGCAGAGTGTCCACATTTTAAGTCAATTTTTTACTCAGCAAAAAACTGGGCACTTGAGATGGTTTTCTGTATTCTTAGCTATGTAAAACATACACCAAGGAATTCTTTTATCTTCTCAAAGTGATATCATCATTAAAGCTTTTTGTGACTCAGAGTGGGCATCATGCTCTATGACAAGAAGGTCTACATCAGGTTTTTGTGTTTTTTATTAGAGATAAACCAGTTTGATTAAAAGTAAAGAAGCAAACAATTGTTTAAAAAATTTCGACAGAAGCATAATATAGAGCAATGGTTTCAGCTTCTAGAGAAATGATATTGATAAAATACATTCTTCATGATATTGACATTAAACAAAATAGACCAATAGAAATGTTGTGTGACAATCAAGCAGCTATCTGTTGGAGCAAATGAAGTGGCAATGAAAGTTCAAGTGGTTGCCTGCATAGTATGTTTACTAGCAGCTCATGTATTTAAGCGTAAAAGCAGCGACCGTCCCCTGTGGAAAACAGCAAAGCAAGAAGAAGGAGAATAAGACTAAGAAGATGAAACAAAGTTTGAATTAACAGGTTTCCTTCTAAGGGACTAGTTTAGGGTAGCCATTAATCGATGCCCTAAACAAAAACAGCTGGACTCAAATAGAACAGTCCCTTAGGTTTTTCCATTTCTGCCAGCGTGCAGTTTGGATGAGTGAGAGATTTTAGGGAATGATTAGTTCCACACATCTCGTAGGGCTCAATGGCCACTATCCAACACTATCTACATCGCTGCAAACCACGTGTTGTGTTGTTTGGAAGAAGATTCAAGCTGGAGGGATTTGCACCAAGTACGTCAATTCAAAGAATCAAATTGCTTATATCTTCACTAAAGCATTAGAAAATATCCATTATATAAATTAAGATGCAAGTTGGGTCTCATAGATCCAGGAGCACCAACTTAAGAGGGAGTGTTAACAGTTGCTATCTAGATAAAAACCTATCACGTTAATGAAGGAGTTATTGTAGATATTTTTTGTTTTTGATTTGGAGAAGATATCGTGTCTATCCTTATCTTACAATTGTTTTTGTACTATAATAACATGATATTAAAGCAGGAGAAGAAGATCGAAGCCCAAATATGGCCTCCAGACGACCAAAGAGATCGCCGTCTTCTTCATCAAAGCAAGGACTTGGTCATTTTGAAGCAAAACTTTATGAAACAAATTTGGACTCGTCGAATCACTATTAAAGAGATGAAATTATCAGCTTTTACAAAGTTTTGCAGTAAACATGAACTTTCAGATTCATCGTCCATGATAGAGGATGTTAACGATAAAATTGAAAGACAACCACCTTTAAAGAGATTCAAGAAAAGAATCTCAACAAGATAAATTAAAATAAAATGATAAAGGAAAAAAAATCTTTCTACAAATTCAGATTTAGTTTTCCATATTTATCATCAAATTGATGCCAATGTTGCCTTTTTAAGCTCTTTCTTTTGCATTGTTTAAAGAAGGCTCCTAATGGCCTTCCATGGTGAAAAACCGTATATGTTTAATGAAAATAATCTTGTCATTGGATTTGCTTATTTACTTTGCTTCTTTTATATTTTTCAACATTCTTGAACAAAAGGAAGGTAACTTGGGCGCACCCTGCCCCCAGTGCTTACTGTGCCCTCGGTCTGGTCCGTTCGGCTCTGCCCGAAACCTTACTTGGAGAGAGCTCTGCGTTTGGGTCCCCCTCTGCTTTCTTCCTGAGAGTGGGAGGCTCCTGTCAACCACCTCCCAACAGCCCGACGGCCGCCGGAGGGCCCGGTCCGTGGGGTCCCTTGGTTTCCCGACCTTCATTCTCGTCAGAGGTTTGTCTCGCGTTCTACTTCGAATTTCATAATTCACGTCCCCAAATTTGCATTCAAATATTGTGTTAAAGTCAACTTCATTGCACGAGAATGACTAACGCATAGTATGATACATTAGAATTTTGGAACTGAACTTGATTCCATGAATAGGTGGAATGGAAACTTTTCTCCCCGTTTCTTGCTTAGAAAGAAAGCATGAATCTTCACCAATTATGAAGTTTGAACTTGATTGTTGAGGTTGAGCGGTTATAATAGGTGAGAACTAAAACCATTTTATCTACACTTTTAATTGGGTATGTAATTCTCCATTTTATCATGTTCTAAGTAATGAGTATAGACTGCCAACGGTAATATTTTTGTCTGTTAATTTTTTATCCGTTCTACGTTCAAACAGGTTAGGCATTACAATAGATCTTTGTCTGTGCCAATCACACACGGTGGACTTTTTTTTTTTCATGGATCACTGTCGATGGTTTTTCATTTATGAACAAAATGTACATGACCTTTCGTCCATGAATTTTTGTCTGTGCGTGTCAAACGCCCCTTAACTAAAAGAAGTCGAGTCGTGCTCCACCGTATCGTGTACGTCTCTGGAGAAACAATCGGACTTTCAGGCTTCCAACTGAATCACGTCGGTTTGGCATCTACCAATACCATCAGATCGAGTGGTCACAGCCGTTCGATGCAAGCCTCGGTCCTGCCCGGCGCGCGAAGGAAGCTGGGAGAACTCGAGTCCCGTTTTGACTTAAAAGTCTCTTAACGACTTGGCTTCCCACGAAAAAACTTCCCTCTCGGAGGCTTCTCTTTCTTCGATTCACCTTCCGTGTCTCTCTTCCTCGTTCCTTCCATCTTCCTGTAAGGCTATAATCCTGGGTTTCTCCCGCTTTCGTTGATCTCCATATTCCGATTGTTCTGGGTCCTTTCCGGTATCTCCGGTCGAACGAGTGTAGGATTTTTGAAATTTCCTCTACATTTCTTTGTGATCTCAGCGATTTTTCATTGTTCCAAGGATTTTCTTTTTCTTGGTTTCGGGACATGCGACCTTGCTCCGACCCGCTGCATTTGTAGTTTTGTACTTCACAGAGTGATCGTCCTTTCCGATATCGTTCTCTTTTTTTCATTGTGCAATTTGTCGCAGTGGCCCTGCGATTTAGGCATATTTGCTGGCGGGAAGAAAAGGAAAGGGACTTTTCGCAGTCGAAATGACGGTCTTGGATGCAGATTGTGTGATGCAAGATATAATTGATGCCGTGCCCTGCTCTCCGGAAGATGAGAAGTCGATAGTCAAGGAACTGTGGGATGCAGCAGAGTTGAACGAAAAAGCGGGGGATGCGTATTACGTCGTTTCGAGCAGGTAAAGTTACTGCAGCTGTCAAAGTCACTCGTGATTCGCTTTCTTTTTTTTAATTGTTGGGTGAATTCTGCATACTGGCTAACGCTAGGAAATAAATTTGTTATCTGATTATTACGTGTTTGGTTACGTCTGTTGATTCTACACGTTGGGATTGTGAATTATGTAGGTAAGTTTGATGGTCGCTCTCGCGCGCTCTCTAGCTCTCTTTTACGTTATGTCGTCAATTTGCCGAAAAATTTTAATCTGCAATGGCGAACACGAGGGAAACGGTTTCGCTTCAGCTCCATACGTTCATAAAAATCCTACAACATTCACTATTTGCCCTCTGTTTTGCTCCAAAGTTATATATTACTATATACCGAATGATATTCACGTGAATTGCACCCGCTATTAGCAAATTGTTTGTGGCAGACCTTGTATTGGGTCATGTTGTATGCTGCATGTGTTCCTGTTCCATCTTATTGAAATAGGTGCATTGATTGCAGATGGTGGAGGTCTTGGAAAGCGTATGTTGAACCAGAAGAAGGCTGTGTTTCTGCGGATCCTAACTCTACTCTCGTGCAGGGCAGTAGGGAATCCATTTCCAAAGGATGCAGGCCTGGAAGGATAGATAATGCTGATCTGGTCTTGGACGGAACTGATGGAAGTGTTGGGTTGCAACTTCGTACTGGCTTACAGGAAGTCGATGACTATGAATTGGTGCCTGAACAAGTATGGAATCGACTCTTAGAATGGTCAGTTTCTAGCTATTATGATTTGTTTATTTTCATTTCTTTCTTGAAGAAATTTACCTTCAATTTTGTTTTGATTAAGAGACATGAAGACATTGCAGAATGCAGATGCAATTATTCTTTTCTTTTCTTTCTTATTCAGATTCCAAAACGATCGATGCAGCACTTTGTACTCCTTGCACGGTCATTTGTTTCCTATTCAACAGTGTGGATAGTCCATGGAAAATCTTGTATTGTAATTTCTGTTAGTTCTGTTGCCTGTTTCAATTTCTCCTTGGAGTGTTTGCTTTACCATGATCTTGGAGTTCAAGATATGCCTCCAAAGCATGCTTCCTGATGGTTTTAATAAAGCTAACTGCATAGATGGATGTGAAATGGTTTAAGATGCAATGATGCAAAGGATCATGAAAATCCAGTGTCTAGATTAGGTTTGATGGTCATGAAAGCTAAGACTTAATCTTAAAAATTTTACGGAATCCAATTTCCGTATTCAATTTTCATGATTTTTTTAAACCTTATAGATTTAAACGTCCTACATCAATCTTATATTTTGTAAAACAGCATACATAGTGCTGGAAAATCTGGAGCATAGGAGGCAAATAAAAGTTGGTGGCATGATAGTGACAATGCACAAGCCAAAAAAGAAAAAATAAATCATCCAGAGTTCAATTTCATATTGTTATGAGATCTTCGAAGGTAGTCATCTTAGAAAACAATCTTTCTCCCAATACATATTAGAAATATTATGAACCATTATTCCAAGTCTTAAGGATATAATAATCCTTTTCTAGCATGATTTCCTGATGTTCTTATGTTCGACATATTTTTTATTTTTTAAATTTCATATTTTTGACATAAGTAATGGCTGTTTTAAATTTCAAAGAGTTAAAGTTTGGTGCCCTCAAATTGCTGTCCTGGGGTTTGGTAAGCTAATGTACTTCAATAATTCAAAAGCACTCTAATGCAGTTGTCCTACAGCTTGGTGTTTGGAGCTAAATACTGAGAGAAATTGATATCTCAGACAGATGAAAACTCTTATTGGCATGTGGTTCTAGTATTTAACTCCTCTTATTTCATGTTAAATTTTCTTGTCAAATTTTAGTAGGTTAGATAGCCTTTTGACAAGGTAATATCATCGCCTGTCATTTTCTGCGTTTTGTTTTCTCACAAAAGGTCAATTTCATGCTTTTATCATGTGCAGGTATGGAGGAGGACCATCTTTCTCCAGGATGCTCATTTCTCAGGGTTTGTCGACGAAGGATCTTGTAGTAGAAGTTTATCCATTGTGTCTTCAACTAGTTGTTGCTCATACAGGGGATGTATCTGTTGTTCAAATCAGCAGAAAGGTTCTTCTTACTGATCTTTGCTACTGATTTCTTTACTGTGGCAACAACTTGTTCTCGAACTGGCTGCACTTTGTGTCAATCCTAATTGTTTATCATATTTAGGTTATATGTTTTGGGATGGTGCCTGAGATTGTGTTCATGACCATCTATGTAATTTTTGTTCCATGGCCAAGGACCTGGCCTTTGTTATAGCTTAGATTTTGAAGTTTAGGCTAGAATCGGTTTGGGCCTCTGGTTTGAGCACATGTAGGTCAACTGTTGTTGATGTGAAATGCAAGGCCATTACTTTCACGTTTGGCCTCAGTCTGTTGGTTAATCAGAAGGCCACTTTATCAATCTTGATAATTTATATCTTCAGGGTACCGTAGGACAGCTTTATGATCAGGTTTCTGAGCTTCTCAAGTTGGATCCTGAGAAGGCAAGTGATTTCTTGCTAAATTTTATTATCCTTCCTTTTTTCCAAGTAGAAGGATATGAAACTGTTCAATAAATTCTTAGCAGATGCGCATATGGGATTATTTCAACAAGAATAAAAATGTACTGTTGACGACACAAAATCAAACTCTAGAGGACTACCAATTGCTGACGGATCAAGATGTAAGTGTTCTCCTTTCATTAGATTTCAGTTTTAGCTTTTCTGAGGATGATATTTGTTGTATTCTATATTTTAAAATGATTAGACAGCTTGGAAATTTATCTTCTTGGTTTCTTTTTTGGGCACGTGCTATTCTGTTGTCCCTCTGTTGGGTAATGATGCTTTTTTGTTCCTCTTTTTTCTCAACTTGTGTTTATAATTTGCAATGTTCCTTGCTTATGAATTAAATGTTTTCTTCTTTGAGTGCTTATTTTCTGGTTCACTAGCATAGTCTATCCTTTGTCTCTATCGGGAGCTACATGGGTTGACAATAGTGAGCTTCGAATTCAACTGCACTCATGCCCAATAGCTGTATTCAGGTTTATACTCTATAGAGATTGTGATGCAAGATGAAAGCATAACCAAAATTTTGTAATTGGACCCAATTAGAATTTTTAGTATTTGTTAATGGATCCAGATCCGCAGTCCATCCCTTTCTCTATATAAGGGGGCGTTGGATCATTTTGTAGTCAGTCAATCAGTTGAAAGAAATGAAGTGTTTGTTAGTTTTCTTATGTTCTTCTTATTCCTTTGATCGTTTGCTTGAGTTTTAGTTAGCTTTAGTTTAGTTTTAGTTTAGTCTTGAATACAGTTGGATTAAGACTTGATGTCGAATGAAGAAAATGTTTATTTTCGTTTGTGCTGCTTTCGTCTTCTACTTCTTCTTGTCGCCTAGTGTAACTAGTGAGTTTAGAAAGTGTGTTGTCTTCTGCAAGTTAACGTTGCACAGTCTGATTTGCAAGCCGTGTTGCATCAATTGGTATCAGAGCGAGGATTTACGTTCATGAGAGACCAAGTTCAACAAACTTTGGTGTCGTCCCTATAGTGTGTTCCTAACCCGCGCATGGCTGCAAAAGATAAGGAAAAGGCAAAGGGTTCTGTTGCTACAGAAAAAAGGGTTGCAGAGTTTGCATCGAACGCAAACAAAGAAAATCCAACAGAAATCGTGCAGTTTGAAGAAGAAAATCAAGAAAACTTACAGCAGACTGTGGCAAAGCACATATTTCAAATCACCCGCACGAGACAGGATCTTGCTGTCATAACCAGAAGCATTGATGAAATCAGAGGAATGCTTTGCGGTTTTGCAGAACGCGCAGAATAAAGACGAAAATCTGCAGGCGTTTTCCTGCTGCAAACTGTACTCCCAACTTCTGCAAATTGCACATTGGGAGTAGACGGAGGTGAGCAGTCACAAGGAAGCGTTGGGAGTTTGGGGAAAACAGGAGCCGCGTCTGATGGGAGTCCTGCGGAGCTCCGTCGCTGGCCGTCGAACCTCACTCGGCATCGAGACTCCTCACCGGAGTTCCACTGCATTCGTCTGGGGCGTCTTCCTCCCATCGTCAGGCAGGAACGATGGCCATGGGCTTGTCCCTGCACATCGGTCGGCAGACGCTGGTACTCTGCTCAGCGAAAGGAATGCTGGCGGGTCTTCCCGTCACGTTGGGTGGGCAAGGGGAAGAGCAAAGGGCATCACCGTTTCCGTCGCCGGCCAGCGGCAGTGCAAGGAACGTCGCCAGCAGTTCTCCAACCAGAGGAAAAGATCTGGTGGCGCCTCCGTTCGACCGACCGCCGCCCATCGCCCTGCCTCTCGTCGTAGTTCGTGGACCGAGGGAGAGTCGCCTTCCGCAGTTCACCCACCATCATTTCAGGTGGGGGACGGTGGGCACCCCTCCCCCTGCCGCTAGTTTCCCCTCTTTCACTCAGGTGAAAAGGGGGGAACTCCAGTTGCGCCTCGAGCGGGTTTTAGACACAGTTCGAACCTGTATCGCTCAGTCTCCTGTTTCAAGGATTTGGATCTAGATCCAATCTCACTTCTTCCACTTTCTTTAGCTGGATCCGGTGCGGGGTCGCTCTAGAACCAAGTCCAAGCTCGCGTTCCTTCTTCGAAGCCACCACCTAAGCCGCCACCTTGATCCTCTTTAGAAGAAGTGTGCAGACCACCAACTAGGGGAGCGGTGGGTCCTTTTTGTTCAACAGATCCAAACATTATTCAAACTCTTTAAGGTGAAGAATCATTTTGGCAGAATGAAAGATTTAAGCTCGTCGAGGGCGACTCTTCTTTAACTAGGGGAGTCTATGCTAGATGAAAGCATAACCAAAATTTTGTAATTGGACCCAATTAGAATTTTTAGTATTTGTAAATGGATCCAGATCTGCAGTCCATCCCTTTCTCTATATAAGGGGGCGTTGGATCATTTTGTAGTCAGTCAATCAGTTGAAAGAAATGAAGTGTTTGTTAGTTTTCTTATGTTCTTCTTGTTCCTTTGATCGTTTGCTTGAGTTTTAGTTAGTTTTAGTTTAGTTTTAGTTTAGTCTTGAATGCAGTTGGATTAAGACTTGATGTCGAATGAAGAAAAGGTTTATTTTTTTTTGTGTTGCTTTCATCTTCTACTTCTTGTCGCCTAGTGTAACTAGTTAGTTTAGAAAGTTTGTTGTCTTCTGCAAGTTGGCTTTGCAAAGTCTGATTTGCAAGCCGTGTTGCATCATATTGGGACCCTCTATCCTTCCTATCCTCTCTCTCTCTCACTTTCTCTCTTTCTATATATATTTATATGTATGTACGTATATGTGTGTGTGTGTGTATATATATATATATATATATATATATATATATTGTATTGATTTATAGTTGGTAATATTTCCCTTTCCAATTTAATCTATTAAGTTTTGGCTTGTGTACATGTATCAAAGTGGTAGACATCAGTGTTCTATGTGAAGAATGAGTAAATGTGCCATACGTAAGGTAAATTTTACAAAAACTGATGCAATAGAGTCTTAAAATAGTTTCACGGATGCAATGTAATGAAACAGGATGAGACGGGTTCTTAAGATAGTTTCAGGGATGCAACACACCTGTAAGAAGCCATATTTTATTTTTTACATGATGTGCCTGCTCAGATTATATGGTGCAGTGTGGGCAATATTGCATTATATGGCCTTAATGGGGTCAGGAAAAAAATGTCCTAGGCCTTCTTTTCAACTTTTTGTTTGAAAGCTGCCTGCTACCAAGGTTTGGCTGATATCGTGATATTTTTAAAAATATTGCGATATTTTCAGAAAAAATGAGAAAAACGAAAAAAAGAGAAAAATCACGATATTTTGAAAAAACATTAAAAATAAATTTATTGTGTTTTTTATCACGATTTTTTCGTGTTTTTTCATATTTTTTGCGATTTCTATTTTTTGTCTTTTTTAACATTAATATCATTGTTGATTCAAATTTAAATTTAAACTAAATTATTTTGCATTATTTCTATCCTTGTTAAAACATTCTTTGAATCACTTTCATCTAGTTTTATTATGTCTTCTTATAGGTTCTCATTTATTTTATTTTTATCTAATGTTTTTTTTTTTTTTTTTTTTTTTTTTTTTTTTTTTTAAAGTTTGCCACGATTTTCTGAAATTTTTCCCCAAAAACCAACTTTGCCGAAAAACACCCGAGAAAAACCTTGTTGTTAAAAACCCAAGAACGCTATTTGTGACAATGGTTTGGAGTTTGGACACTTTTAGGAGTTCTGAAAATGGATCAACATTGGTGGAACACAAGAAGATGATGGCAAGGGGTTTATATTGAGTGGGGATGGCATAGTCTTTGGTGGTGAAAGTAAAGATGAAGAAGATGAATGATAATTTGACATTCGTGTTTTCTACTGAGCAAGTTTATTTGTTGCTTTTAAGTTTAAGTTGATTGAACATGGATGCAAAAGTGGTGATTTTAATCCGTTAGCTCTGCTATATTTATGAATGACATTTTTCCTTTCTTTTTTTTTTATTAAATTAAACAAAACTGATGATTTTTTTACATTTGATTACTCATTACATCATGTTAGGTTACATATCTAACTATGGCACAGCCTTTTTGTTCCTTCCCTTGTGTTGTAAGTGAATTGTTATTCTGTTTCAATTAGTTCATTATAGTTGATTTTTCCTGTGGAAAACAATTAAACATTATAGAGTACTAGCAGTTTAATTGTGAAATCAATTTTGCAGTTTAACTGAGTACATGACTGTGTTTTCTGGCTTCTTAATGTTTACTCCTCTGAGTTAATACAACCACTTAGCTTTTAACCATGTTTTCTTTGTTTCGAGTTGAGGCTTATGGTCCAGTCTTTATTATTGTGTTTTCAATTGTGTCAGTGATGTGTTTGATGATTTTGCCTGTGTAGATTCTTGTTGAGGTAGAGATTGATGGGGCTTGGCCTAGTGACATTGTTAAATCAAATTATGGGATGGGTTCATCCAATAATGAACTAGCTCTAGTACCAGTGGAGCCTTCAAGGTCATCTTTTTCAATTGCAGGAGGACCTTCTGTATGTAATGGGCACTCCACTGAATTTGTTTCAGGCTCCTTGAACGGTAGTATGAACCTAGTAGAAAGAGATTCTGAAGCTGGATATGATGGTTTAAGCACTGGAGGTTATTCTGGGTTGACGGGTTTGCAGAACCTTGGAAACACTTGCTTTATGAACAGTGCCCTTCAGTGTTTAGTGCATACACCACCACTTGTGGAGTTCTTTCTGCGGGACTATGGCAACGAGATAAACAAAGAGAATCCTTTGGGAATGAATGTATGTTTACAGTGTTTCTTATTCATTTTATTGTTCTGTTTGTTCTCATGTTGGCTTTCCTGCCAAACAAGTAGTAGTTTATTTTCTGGTTTAAATTTTAATTATAAGAAAAGTTAGAATGATCTAATTTTCTTTTAGTTGTTCAGGGTGAGCTAGCATTAGCATTTGGTGAGCTACTGAGAAAACTGTGGTCTTCCTGCCAGACTCCAATTGCTCCACGTGCATTCAAAGCAAGGCTCGCTCACTTTGCTCCTCAGTTTAGTGGATATAACCAACATGATTCTCAAGTTAGTAGTATTGTAGAGATAATTTATTCTCTTTTATTAGTTGTTTTTGTTATGATCTCTAAAAGTTAGTTTACTTATTCTAATATCAATAACTTATAAAACACTTGCACTGAAAAGAAAAAAATTATTTTCCTTTTAGCTTTTCTCAGCGTCCAATATGCCTGGACCTTTATTTCTAGATAGCAAACTATGTCACTGAATGGATCGTTTGTGTCTGGTAATATGTTGACATGAGAAGGATCTACACTGTAATCAGAAGTTCCATGATCCTTCATTGATACACTCAATCATCTGTTGAACACCATGACTCATTTATTATTGTCGGTGCTATTTTTTTTTTCTTTAGGATAGTGTGGTTGACAAATTACTTGTCAAACTCGTACTTAGTTCTTGCTTAAAATTGTCTGTTTTGATCCTTTGGCTGATCATGTGTTCCTAAGATACCAGATTGTTCCTACTCTTCTTTATATGGACCTAGCCACCAAGTACTGGATCTGACATACAAATTTCTTTTGGCATGGTTTATGCTAGCATGTTTCGACTCATTAATTGTACTATTAAGATTTAGCCTGATCACCATCACTAAAAAGTTGGATCACATTGACTGATTTTTACCAACCCTTGCATTTACAGTTTCACTAATGTTAGCTAATAAATTTTTATCGTGTATTTTAAAACTTGTCTATTTCACTGTTTAAAATTAGAAATAAGAAAATGGAAACATATCAAAGAGAGTACTTGGGAGTCAGAACATATCCAACCTGCTTACTGAAAATTAGGCAAGCTAGAGACATTTGGAAAGAATAAATTCACTGCATTAATTCCTTAAATCTGGAAACTCTGTTAAAATTGGTGCCTGCTGCCGTCTTAGAAATATTTCTTCCCACTCTTTTGTCTGGTCCCACCAGGACTTTGCTTGGTGCCCATGATTGTACGACCAATCTCTAGTATAATTGCCTACAGCATAAGGGCCATCAGTAGGTGCAAAGTGGCTCCTGACTTCTCTCTCTCTCTGAGAAGCCACTGCTTTATGGCATATTCTCCGTAGAAAATGACGCAGAGTAGGTTTTTTCAAATTTTAAGCATGATAAAGATCTGAGATGATCAAACCCACACTCAAAATGCAGTGGGCAAATCAACAGACATGTCCATGCACATACAGATACATAATGCAAGAATAATGGATGACAGACCCCGACAACTGATAGTAATCTTCTAAACATTGGGATTTTTATTATCTATTTAGCACATATTTAGAAATGTCTAATTTATATTTTGCATCATAGTAGAAACCAATAGTCCTTGTAATTTGTATATGTTATATGCTTTATCAGCCATTTGTGGTGTTTTTAGAAGAATACATACTGTTGAAACATCACAAAAGTAAAGCATATGTCTGAACAAGCCAAAGGGGTCACATATGAGGTGCCATCAAATAAAATGTTTCTTATGCGTTGGTCATCACCTCAATCACTTGTTGATGGGAGTGGCACGGGAGTAGTGGGATATAGGGCTAGATCTCTATCACAAACTTGAGCTCCCCTATTCAAGCTCCAGAAAGCGGGAATAGGGACCCTGATCACTCATCTATATGTAGAACAGTTTATTGTCATTCGAAAGATTAATAGCAGATCAAGGTTGCTTGCTAATGAAACTGTAAATGCAAGGGTTGGAATTACTAAGAGAATAAGAGGGGATATGTTGATGCAGATGCTTAGCAAATATTAATCTCCTTACATACATTGTACTTATATGTGATGAATTGGAATTACTAAGACATACTTAATTACAGTGACATAGTTAAAAACTTGGAGCTTGTGGGGCAAAAAATGTTCTTTTACTTTTTAAACTCAAAATTGCAGAATATGACTTGCTACTTTTCTCAAGCTTTTACTTGTACTTGTAAATGGCCGTTTAAAACTAAAAAAAAAACACGTTTTTTTTGAAAGAAACGTTAAAAACGAAAGAAACGCTTTTTTTTCGTGTTTTTTTTACTTTTTCAGTTTTTTAATGCCAAACAGTTTTTTTTTTCATTTTTTATTTATTACAAATCTATTTATCTTTTGATGTTTGTTGTTAGTTTCTCACTTATTTTATTTTCCCCCATTTTTAGTTTTAAATTTTTAAAAAATTTACCATATTTTTCTTTTTTTTCAAGCTCGTCGGATTATACCCGAGAAAAAACTCGCCGTTTAAAACTCCGAGACATTATTTGTGACTATTTGTAAAGACATAATATGATAAATTTAGGCTTAGACAGATGGCCAACTAGGAACCCAGTCTGTCCTTTTCTTTTTATACCTTTAAGAATCTAATTTTGTTGTTTTATTTGACCTAATATCTTTGTATGTTGGTTGGGGTTGGTCCCTGGATATAGCAATGCCAGCTTTTGCCTTTGCAGTTACACTTTTCACTTTAGTCTGAATATTGTCATTGTTATACTTGGTAGCATGAAACTTTCTATGTTGATTTTTTTTTTGTTTTTGGGAAATTTTATATGGATGCATCTTTTCAAGAAACAAATTCAGTTTCCTCTTCTGTTCAAATATGTGTTTTGTCCTGATGTAAATGCATTTCAGCATTATCTATGGTTTCTCTTGCTGAATGTGGCTTCTCCTGAACTATTTCTTATTTTTTTTATCTAGGAACTTCTGGCTTTTCTTTTGGATGGACTGCATGAAGATCTTAATCGCGTGAAGCTGAAACCTTATATTGAAAGTAAGGAACCAAATGGTCGGCCAGATGAGGAAGTTGCAGCTGAGTACTGGGCAAACCACAAGGCTCGGAATGACTCCATTATTGTAGATTTTTGCCAAGTTCGTTCTGGCCAGCACTTTTCTTTCTCTTTTTTAGGTTTATGTTCACTGGATTTTTCCACATTTGATCATTTTATTCTTCTTTGTCTTCTTCTACCAAAGGGGCAATATTTTGCTTTTCAGGTTTTTGTTTTATAGCTGAGTGTTGATTCTGCATCTTAGAGTGAATCTGCAATTAGGATTGTCAACAAGACCTGAATATGGTCAGCTTATTTGATAAAGTTTCTTATTCAGTTTATGTGGCACTCCACCCCAAGTTGATAATGACATTTGAATAAAAAATCGTCTTCTTTCTAGCTTTTAATTTGTTTTATAGCTGAGTGTTGATTCTGCATCTTAGAGTGAATCTGCAATTAGGATTGTCAACAAGACCTGAATATGGTCAGCTTATTTGATAAAGTTTCTTATTCAGTTTATGTGGCACTCCACCCCAAGTTGATAATGACATTTGAATAAAAAATCGTCTTCTTTCTAGCTTTTAATTGTTACCGTAATGACAAAATTCAAGAAAAAAATCTCACGTTTGTTGATGCACTCAAGAATGGACAAGGTGCATTATTTAAAGACCTAAATTGTGTAGTTGGTGGCAACAAAGTTCCTGTATAATCGGTCTCATCTTTGTACCAGTGATGTGTGTAATCTTGGGTCACAGATGACAATCATGCAGTTCTGTGTGTGTGTGTGTGTGTGTGTGTATCTGTATCAGATAATTGGTCTTTATTATTTTCTAAGAGAAACCTTACCTCTTAATGCGGTTGACATTCCCTTTTCAGGGCCAATACAAGTCAACATTGGTCTGTCCAGTTTGCAGCAAAGTTTCAGTAACTTTTGATCCCTTTATGTACTTGTCACTGCCATTGCCTGCGATTGCGACTCGTTCTATGACAGTTACTGTATTCTGCGGGGACGGAAGTGAACCTCCCATGCCTTTCACTGTAAATGTGCAAAAGCAGGGTCACTGTAGGAATCTTACTCAAGAATTGAGTATTGCATGCTGTTTGGGTGCAGATGAGTGTCTATTGCTTGTGGAGGTAATTTTATGTGAACCATGCACCTTTTTTTTATTAATTTGATTCTAGACAAGTCCTATAAAAAAAAGCTTTTCTGTTTGCAGGTTTATAACCATCGGATATACAGATATTTGGACAATCCATATGAACCACTATCAGCAATCAAAGATGATGACCGTATTGTAGCCTACAGGCTTCCTTCAAAGCATGAGAAACTGTTGAGGCTAGAGTTGCTTCATCAGAGAAGTGATGTGTAAGCCTTTAATATCTTTCACATCTAAGATGAACTTTTTTTTTTCTGTGATGAAATCCAGAGGATTGGGACCCAATAATGAGTGTGATATTCTGTCTAGTGAATGGATGAACATAGCCATTTCCCTCAAAAAAATGCCAGTTGGGTTGATGGTTCATCTTTAAGTGTCTGATTCGATTGCACTTTGGAAGGTTAGGTGTCTCTTATGTTGCACAAATATTTGAGTTCTTTATGGGAGCTTTTGAATTCCTCAAATGAGCAGATCTGAGGACTGAGGGTTTCAGACCTGGCTCCCTTGGTCACATTGTAAATCTGCCCTTTCCTTGCTTATGTCTGAAAAGCTCGTTGTGTTTTCAGGAATAAGGTTGAGTAGTTTGTTCTTTTTGTTTCTTTTGTTTCCTCTAGCACTATGAATTTCATCTATTTTTCAGGTATTTTGATATTCACAAAAGTCAGTGGAAACCATTTGGAACACCACTTATCACTTGCTTGCCAGAGGGTGCTCATACTGTTGCTGATATTCAAGAAGCAGTCAGGACTGTGATTGCTCCATTGTGCAGAAAAAAATCCTTCCCTTCTCCAGATGGAATTAAAGCCTCGAAAGATGATAGTCCAAGGGATGGAGAAAACGACTTCTTAATGGAGAATTATGACTCTGACATGGGAGCAGAAAACTGTTCTACATCAAGTGGCAATGGCAAGTCGTCATTTCAGCTGTTGCTTATAGATGATAGGGGTTTGAATAAATCTCTGGACTGTGATGCACTTGTTATCTTGAATACATCAACCAGGATTCAAATTACTGTGCGTTGGTCTGACCAGAATGAAGACTTATACGACACCAGTTTGCTTGAAAATCTGCCTGACGTCTCCAAATCAGGTTTTGTCATGAAAAAGATATGGCAGGAGGGTGTCACCCTATTTTCATGCTTGGATACATTCTTGAAGGAGGAGCCTCTGAGTCCTGATGACATGTGGTGAGGACATAATTTTCATGTTAGTGCTTTGCTATTTTATTTGCTGCCACGTGGATGCAGATGCAGGTGTGGAAACTGGTTTAGAGCATTTTCATAAAATATGAATGCAGGGACAACGCTGTACACACGCAAATGCGCATACACACACATATTGCAACAATAAAATTTTATGCAAACAGACATATATTCATTATTTATATTCATCAAATGATACCAAAATAGAAACAGTTTCTAAGCATCATTTTGTGGTCTCATAGTTGCCCATGGGCACCCTTTCTGGCGACTCTGTGTGACATGTTCATCTTTTGAGAGTATATTTTATTTGCAGGTATTGCCCGAGCTGTAAGGAGCATAGACAAGCAACTAAGAAGTTGGACTTATGGAGATTACCGGAAATTCTTGTTGTTCACTTGAAGAGGTTCTCATACAGTCGGTATTTCAAGAACAAACTTGATACGTTCGTCAACTTCCCTGTTTGCAATCTTGACTTGACGAAGTATGTGAAACGGAAGGGCATGCCTGAGTCATACATGTATGAGCTATACGCAGTTAGTAACCATTATGGTGGCATGGGTGGTGGTCATTATACAGCATATGTGAAGGTGAGTTTCAGCTCACTTGCATTTGATTCTCCATGTTCGCATGTCTACCCTATGTCTATCTGTTCTTTCTGCAATCTTGGGTTCTACCTTGTAGTGATTAGATGGCTGCCTCCTGATCCCTATGCAGCTCGATGAAGGGAACAAATGGTATAGCTTTGACGACAGCCATGTTTCTCCAGCTAGCACAGATGAAGTTAGGACTTCTGCTGCTTATGTGCTGTTCTATAGACGGCTCAGAGAAGATGCAGTTGCAGGTGAAAGTCAGGAGCAAAATTCAACTGAACGACCAAAATGATCGAAACCTTTTCATTGGGCATCGGTATTGGCCTTCTCATTGAAGCTTGAACTGACGGTGCGAGTATTCTTTTGCCATTTTGGAGACCCCCTAGCGTTCCCTCCCTGGTCATCATCTATAGTGAGGAAACAGTGTTCCTGGCAAAATTTGGGAGTACCACACTGCTAAAGCGCGAGGCCAGCATGGCCAAGACATGGAATTTTCATGTTCGATGGGGGGGAATAAACGATGGCAACGGAGAACTGGGACAGATTGGGCTGGTTTATACGCGGTTTCTAAATTTTGCTCTGAATGATATTATATTTTTTAAAGATCCTTTCGGTGGTGGGCTGGGAGTCATTTGGCGGTTAAATAGTGAATTGGCTCTCACTATTATGTGAGCAATTTTGGGTAATTGTTTTAGGCTGGAGGGTGTTTGGGGTTGGGGCCACAAACTGGATGAACACCCTGAAGTTTTGCTAATCACTGTCAGTGTATTTTGAACATGCTTGAAGAAGGAAAAAGTGAACACCCTGAAGTTTTGCTAATCACGTTAGTGTATTGTGAACACAAAGTAAGGTTTTGATCCTCATCACCCTGATTATAGGTTGTTCAGCATCGTTCTCATTCTTGAATTGGTGTGATCGCAATGTTTTTTAATTGAAGAGGAGCTTTTAGCACCAAGCTTTGCATAGACGGTAAAAGACACATGAATCAGAATGGCTAGGTTGAGAGTCGATATCGTTTTTTTAACTTGACACCCTTAACATTTCCCACTCAGGTGGGGCTTGGGTGACACCCATTGCAAACTGTTCTGTAAAATGCGGGCTGAATCTGGGTGTTCAGATAGATTTAGTTTTCTCCAAATACATAGTGGTGGAATACCTGGCTCGGCTACGAGTTGCAAATGGATTGTTTTGATTTATAGCGTAAAACGATTTGTATTTATGTGTACTTAAATAAGAAATCTCTTGGAGCTTGTTTCCTTGTAATGGTGATCTATAAGTATTTAGAGTATTTCACAACCTCATAATTAAGATATTTATCCAATAAATGATCACATTTGTGGTGCTTTAATTTTTTTTCGTGACTCGAACTCTTCAATAAGCCCAGTTTAGACTTTAGAATAATCCTTTTTCCTTCAGTTGGTCTGTTTTTTTTATATAAACTCAATTTTGGTGAGCCGTTATTTTCATCGTATGATGCTGATTGGCTTTCTTTCTCTATTTTAGAGGCATTAATCTAGACCATTTGTCAAGGGACAAATTGTATTAATAATGCTTTTTTTAACCAGCTTTTCCATTCACTCGTTCTAAAATTCCACAGTTTCTGTTCTTTTGATTCAGAATCAAATATTCCTCGCAAATGAAAATAGTCATGAAAATGGTAAGGAGATCTAGAAACTAACCGTTCTTTGTAATGGTACAGGCACGGATGAATTATGATTTGGGGCCAAGCGAACATGCCCTGTAATTGTAATTGCACGCAAAGGTGGATTCGCCACATTGTGAGTTGTGACTGGTGAATCTTAGACAGAGCTCACGAGTCCCGCCCTTCTTGCCGCTGCCCATCCTTGTCTTGGACAAGGGAAAGAGTGTCCGTCGTAAGGCATAGAATGAGCTTGACTTGACTAAGAAAAACTTGAGTTTGGCTCGAAGTCGAGTCGAGCTTCATTGAACAAGCTCAACTCGACGATATAGCGTCGAGCTCAAGTTAGACTCGCTGGATCGTTTAACTCGTTTATATTGACGCCTCGTTTTTTTTAACTCTCAACTGATTCAAGCATACCCGAGTTTAAACAAGTCGAGTTCTTACCACTTGAACTCGACTGTTTGACATTTCAAGTATAAATTTAAACTCGAGCTCAACTTGTTCGAGTCCAAGTAAATTTTTACGAGCGAACCCAAAGTCGTTGTGTAGCCTTGCTGAGGCGTGGACGTCTTCTAGCTATTCCGATCAATACAAAATTAATTCCTGGAGCCTGGCTATGGAAAAATCGAGCTCTCACAATTCTATTGTCAATTCGCTAATAACTCTCTTTTCTACAGAGTACCTCTCCTCTGGATTAGAAGTTATGTTCAAGTTCGGATTTTCAAAGTCCCAGATGATATACGACCAATTGTCCAATGACTGATCGCAGCTATGAAAATTTTGCTCGCAAACTAAAATGACAGATTGATGTGAATCTTTTAGCCCCATGGAAATGCTATTCTTCTCACTTGTGCACTAGGCAAGGTGTAGAAACTGGTCAATTACTAGTAACCATAAAATATCTGAGGCGATCTGTGTTTTGAAGAACGAAACTTTTTTGTTCAAACGATGGAAACATTATATGATAAGTTTGTAAATCTTGCGTTCTAAAATTAATCAATCTATAGGGAGACTTCTTCCTCTTTTAACTTCAGATCTATGTATCTGAGAGAGAATGTAAATTAACAATTTATTAAAAACATAAGTTTTGTTCCCCTGTCTGTGACAAGTTTAAGGTGAGTACATGCTACTAGCCTTCCATGAGATTCAAGGTAATCAGACGTTTACTGGCTAATGCTTAACTCTTAATGGCTGATAGAACAACTAACGTACGTTTCCTCGACTTTTTCCCGACGCACTAATCTCATGACTCGTTGCTCCCTCGAGGGCCGGTAGCGCAAAAAGGCAGACTGGTCTCACGACGCTGTCCCTATCCGCCTGACACCATTGTTATCTCAGACCTGCTACTCCGGCTCCCGCTCCTCCTTCCCCAATGGAGCCTCTGGTACATCGAGGCCATCACCGTTTCCCTCGTCCATTTGCTCCAGGCAGTAGGAATAGAAACAGAAGCATTACAGAGCCGACATGGGTAGGGCTCCAATTTTCTCGAGACGTCAACATTCGCTTCTCGAGCAAGTGGGCAGAGAGGCTTTTTGGAGATTTTCAGTTCGTTCCCGCGGAGGCACCGGAGGATTCTCCTTCCAATCTCTCATTTGTTTCGCTTCTCCCGCCGTTGGCTCCTGAGCGGACGCTTGTCCTCCCCATAGACTTCTATCAGGCGAGTTCACAGAACCATTTTTACACTTCCTCTATGTTTTTCTTGTTTGGTTCCAGGTTTCCTGGTGTTGTTGCTTTCCTATTTTCCTAATGATGGGCATGTGCGTTACTGGATTTTAGAGCCATTTTTACGGAGCCTTCAAGGACTAATCTCTTTACTTTTCGTGGTTGTCGTCTGATTTGAACTAGCGGAGTTGATATTACTCTATTTTCTCTGCAGGTTTTGGGAGCAGAGACTCATTTCTTGTCAGATGGAATCAGGAGAAGCTATGAAGCTAAGGTTTCTAGGCCGCCACAAGATGGGTTTAGTCAGGAGGCCCTGTTGGGGAGGAGGAAGATCCTGCAGGCTGCTTGTGAGACGCTGGTGAACCCTCGATTGAGGGAAGAGTACAATCAAGGGCTCGTGGAAGATGAGAACTATACATTGGCAGTTGAACTGCCATGGGATAAGGTATCCGTTCAGGTTCTCGTGTTTCTTTTTCTTTTTAAAATTATACACTGCAGAGTAAGTAAACCACATTATCACAGGTCCCCGGAGCTCTGTGCCTGCTACAGGAAGTTGGGGAAAATGAAGTGGTCATTCAGATTGGGCAAAACCTGTTAGCAGAAAGACTGCCAAAGCCTTTTAAACAAGATATTGTGCTGGCAATGGCACTGGCTTTTGTGGATTTATCAAGGGATGCAATGGCGTTGTCTCCTCCAGACATCATTAAAGGCTGCGAGTTGCTGGAAAGGGCTTTAAAACTTTTACAGGTACTCAGTTGGACGCCCTGAAGTAATTAACGTCCACCGTTTCCATGCTGAATAGCCAATTGCCATCTGCAACTTGGTGCAGTCAGGAATCATACTTGAGCTCTTTTAATCATCTTCTAGTGCTGAAGAACAGGATGCCTAAATTATGGGATTAAAGTTTTACATTATGGAGTAGGCAGAAGTTGCTAATTGCTGTTGTTCATATCAAGAGTTTCCTCCTTTGTCCTGCTAAAGTATGAGTATTTCCCCTATAGTTTTTGACTAGTATTCTACTTTTTTAATATTCTATATTATTCTACCAGGATGTACTCATGGCTGAAGGAGGGGGTCAATTTATGACCTTCAAATTGAAGGGGATCTAGAATTGGATGCCAGGGAGTTCATTGGTTGGACATATTTTGTTGTCTGCCTAAAGAATAAGAAGAAGAAAAATAAGTTTTAAGTGATGAGGAAATTCATCTGAATAAACTAGTGCCTCATTACTCCTGTTGAGTAGTACTGGTGCACATGCACCATGTGTAGCTTGTCAATCTGGTCGATGATGATTTCTTGATATATATGGAAGACGCCTGGTATTTAATATCAATTATTTGAACAGCTTAAGCATATTGGTTGAATGTTCAAATTTTTGTAATATTTAACCTTAATAACTTCAGAAATGTAAATGTATTGTCGCAGGAGGAAGGAGCAAGCAGTCTTGCACCTGATCTCCGTACTCAAATTGATGAGACACTTGAGGAGATAACCCCACGTTGTGTTCTGGAGCTTCTGGCTTTGCCACTTGATGAAGAGTATCGGACCAAAAGGGAAGAAGGTCTTAATGGTGTGCGGAATATTCTGTGGACTGTTGGAGGTGGAGGTGCTGTGGCAATTGCTGGAGGGTTCACAAGGGAAGACTTTATGAGCCAAGCCTTGTCACTTATGACATCAGATGAGCAGGTCTGCAATTGGCTTAATAGTCATTAGGTTAAGGGTATGATTTGTTTGAAGCCATCTATACAAAGAATCAGTAGATTGGGTCTAATTTCTCTATGGAAAGCCTATTTTTTCATGTAGCCTTCCTAGACTTGTTCCAAGTTTTCTTAGTTTCATAGATTTCTTATCTTTGTTGCCTTTTCTTTTTTCTTTTTTTAAATTCAGGTCCACATGGCCTAAACTGTTTTTCTTTTGTTGTTAAAGGTAAATTTATTTGTGGCAACACCTAGCCATATACCTGCCGAGAGTTTTGAAGTATACGGTGTTGCACTTGCTCTTGTAGCCCAAGCTTTCACTGGCAAGAAGCCTCATCTGATCCAGCAGGCAGATAAGTTGTTTCAGCAACTGCAACAGACTAAATCTGTCACTGACCCCC
Source organism: Nymphaea colorata (assembly GCF_008831285.2). Taxonomy (NCBI): domain Eukaryota; kingdom Viridiplantae; phylum Streptophyta; class Magnoliopsida; order Nymphaeales; family Nymphaeaceae; genus Nymphaea; species Nymphaea colorata. The sequence continues at coordinate 20,783,268 of NC_045146.1, forward strand.
AAGCTGTCAAAGACAGTGAGATTGACTTTTCCCTTGAACGTGGACTCTGTTCACTACTTACGGGGGAGCTAGATGACTGTCGTTCATGGTTGGGCTTAGACAATGATTCTTCACCATACAGAGACCAATCTGTTATCGAATTTGTCATGGAAAATTCACAGGATAGTGGAGACGATGACATCCTTCCTGGGCTATGCAAATTATTGGAAAGCTGGTTGATGGAGATTGTGTTCCCAAGATTTAGGGATACAAAAGATGTAAATTTCAAGCTTGGTGACTACTATGATGATCCTATAGTTTTAAAATATTTGGAGAGGCATGAGGGGGAAGGAAGATCACCATTGGCTGCGGCTGCTGCCATTGTGAGAATTGGAGCTGAGGCTTCAGCAGCACTTGATAATGTAAAAACAAGTGCCATTCAGGCATTGCATAAGGTGTTTCCACTGAGAAGTAGAGAAGAGGAGATGGAAAAAGAGAGTGGTGCCAATGCTTCTGTGGTAGAAAGCGTGCTTGTGGAAGAGCATGATAGAACTATTCTTGAACATTCACCTGAAGTTGCTGAGCAGAACTTCGATGACTACAAGGAGTCAACAGCATCAATTTCGAATGACATAAAAGATGCTACCGTGAAAATCCTGTGTGCTGGAGTGCTGGTTGGCTTTCTAGCAGTGGCAGGATTGAAACAAGTGCCTGGTAGATCCGTATCACATCCTGCTAAGAAAGACGCAGGTTCAGCATTGGCTGCAGATGTCATTGGTCTGGATGGTAGGATTGGTTGTTTGTCTTGATTCTTTTCTCTTTTTCAAATAATTACTTCAAGATTTATGCGTCGTCCTGGTATCATCTGTAGACTGGGGATTTATACTGAGAAGAGAAGAGAAGCCAATATCACCATTTAGTTGGGTCTAGAAAGTGTATTAGAACTGTAACAAGGTGGGGATATATGTTCTCCAGGAGCTAAACTTGGCCCTGGATTGAATTTTCCCATGTGCTAAGCAAAGTGTAAGAGAATTGCTGCTTTCTTCTTTGTGTCACTCTTATTACCTTTCGGTTGCCTGCAGATGATACTTCGGCCATGGACATTCCAAGAATGGATGCAAGATTAGCTGAAAGCATTGTCCGAAAGTGGCAGGGAATCAAATCGCAAGCTCTTGGACTTGAGCATGCACTTTCGAGCTTGCCTGAGGTGAGTTTGGGTCCTTGTGTTGTCTTCATATCCATGCATACAAACAAGCGTGGCTGCGTTGCCTAATTTCAATTTCCTTTTTGACAATCTTTCCTAGAACGCTGTTATTTTTGTCATCTCGTCAGAAATTAAATATCTTGATCTAGATGTCTTTTTATCATAAACTTTATACAGGTTTTAGATGGTCAGATGTTAAGAATATGGAGAGATCGTGCATCTGAGATTGCCCAGAATGGCTGGTATTGGGAATACACCTTGTTGGGGCTAACGATTGATAGTGTCACCATCTCCATGGATGGGAGGAGAGCTATAGTGGAAGCAACACTTGAGGAATCGGCACGGTTAACTGACAACACCAATGCCGAGCACAATGATTCACGCATTGCCACTTACACCACCAGGTACGAGATGAGTTTCGCGAAGGGAGGATGGAAAATAACGGAAGGCGCAGTTCTTCAATCTTAATATGTATCTGTGTCCATCTATTTTCTGTTCAGTGTTGTTTTGGCCTTTTGGCTTCTCTCTCTCTCTCTCTCATATTGATAAAGTAAGTGGTTTTTAAAATTAAGAGGGTTCCACGTTAACAGATCATATAATTGGATCCTAAAGTATTTTGACGACCAATTTAAAGAAAAATCTGTTTTCCGCGTGATTTCCTTGGCAAATGTAAGTTCTTTTCTTTGTCATTTTCTCCTCTTGCTTTTCGGGACGAAGTGAAAAAACCCTGTTCCTTTGTTTCCGTTTCTTTCATGGGGAACTGTTCAGACCTCCAAATGTGCGTGGCATCATCAATTTCATTGCTTAGGATGGGAAAATTAGAGAGTGGGTATTTCTTTTCATCTAAACGTTTCGAATCAAGAAACATTGGAAACCCCAGGGAATCTGAAGGCATCGCGTTAGGTGGCTTAAAGCCTTGAAGATGAAGGTCTAAAGTTCGAACCTCAAGCTGTTCGTGGTTTACCCATTACGGCCAAAGTAACGGGAAGCTTTGTTGGTAGACACGGTAAGGATACTACCAGGTTGTTGTAGGAAAGTTACACGGTACTTGTGCACTTCTTTTTCTAGTTCAAGTGCTAGCAAGGCCTTGTATCCTTCAAGAAAAAATGGAGCTGAATCGGCACCCTACCTTTTTGCTTGAATAGATAAATTTAAAAAAGATTTTATAAAGTTAAAAATTCAGCAGGTACATCGATCCATTTTAAGTGTTTATGGAAAAGGGACCGATTTTACAAGCAGCAATCTAACAACTCTGTAGCAACATCCTGTTCTTCGATGTTGCATGCTTGACTCAAAATTCTGGTTTAAATCAATTTCAATATAGTTAGCCAAGGACCTTTTGTTTGGGAGAACTCGGAGCATGAAATCTTCTCTGTTCTCAGTGCACCAAAAAGATTTCAATGACTTTTAGGTGGGTCACACTGTGACAACAGTGGCGGTGGAAGATAAAGTAGGAGGTTGGCTGTCAATTTCACAGTACAATAACTTTTGGTGCTTTGCCGTATCATCTGATCCAAGGTTGGTGAAAATGGTTAAAGGGTGCTCTCATGGCCAAATGGTGCTAAAAGATAAAGAAGATGTGTTCATTTATCTTTTCGAACGGTATAATAACGCATGATCATCAAGCAATTCTAACAGGTAATTTCTCAGACTCCTTAATGTGTTTTATTATATGAACCCAAGTGCAACGAACTGTCTATCACTGCTAAGCCCTAGTTTTCCCGCTATCCTTTATATTTTCCTTTTGATACTCGAACTGGGGTTAGGCAGACCATTACGAGATTATGCCAAAAGAAGATGCACCTCTGAATCGACTTATTTTAACTTGACGCGTCCAGGTCCAGACTCCTTGCCAAACGAGATTAAGTTGACGCGGACATACTTCAGGCCCCACTCCAACCCCTCAGCAAGGGAAACGAGTTGTTGCTACTCACCATCAACCCCTCAGCAAGGGTAACGGAGTGGTTGCTACTCACCATCAACCAGAAAAGCCTCTTTGGCAATTTCTTCTGCAAGTAGAACGTCTAAACAGAAAGATGAACCACGTTTGCTTCCCATTTCAAATTGGTTAGTTATTGTGAATTACAATTTTTTCCCAACCCCCCAAGTCGTTTTGCTGTTCCACCAAACCCAGAATAGAATGGTTGGCGGCCGCTTTCCTCCCAAAAGGCAATGAGAAAGAAGTCAGATCCCACAACGAGTATTCTACTGTTTTACTCACCGTTTTAACAGTTTTGTCGATGCCACGCCCACATCCGAACACTAAAGACAGAGTTTCTGCGCTTAGGTGTCTAGCACTTCATGCTCTCTTAATTTGGTACGTTGAGCCACGGCCCAGATCGTGATCAAGTAACGCGTTCGTCCCATGTGCGGCTCATTGACCCAACACCTTCACCCGAAAGCGCCTGCTTTAAAAGACAGAAAGTGACCCGCTGCCAACAAAGGGATTCCCTCTCACATCCATGTTAATTTTCACTACTTTAATCAATATAATCGGCAATGCTACAACAGCCCCTACACAATGAGATATTTTGAGAAGCACAAAAAGAAGAAAACAGTCGACCTCCCGGCTGAAAAAATATAATCAGATCCACCCATCAAACAACACCTTCCAGTTCCACCAACGCTGCGACTATCATCCACTGCAATTCAAACAAAGAGGCCGAGGCCGAGGCCGACGTAAGAGATGATAAAATTCGGCCAAATTAAAACGGTTCTTACTTTTCAACAAGAGATTCCAAATTGCAGTTTGGAAAGAAAAGCATCTCAGGGACGCGAAACCGACAAAGATGGTAAAGCAACATCTTTTTCTCTAGCAATTTAGGTATCAAATTTCTGAACATTACGATGCGACTCTACTTCAAGAGATGAAGAAAGAGCGTACCACATCGTGTCTAGCTTTTCATTCAGGGGAAGAAACACATGCACGCCAGTACCAAGCCAACCAATCCTTGCCCGAGAAGCCTCATCGAACCCCACCGAAGAACCTGCACCACCAAATAGTGGAGATGAACAAGTACAACAGCTGTGATATTATGGAAACATCTAATGTATCGTGAAATATGTTCGAACACCGAACGAGGACAAGTGGAAGAAACGACATCTACATTTTTGTTAAAAGGCAAACAGCATTTCTTATTTTAACTTGCAGATTGTGATGTCATGCTATTTTCTGGGTGTAAGTCGACGATGCTTTCTCAATATTTTCCCGCTGAATTCTCATGCTTTTTCAATGTATCTAGCCTAGAGTCCTAGACCTCTCACGGTTGAACCGACTCGGTCTAAGTATGTCGTATCGTTCGCAATGTACCGGCTGCCGACGAGTCTTTGAACAGCTGATTTTTTACACTTTTGAGCGGAGCAGGCAGGAGGAGGAGGAGGAGTGCGGAAATCGTACCACGGCGGAGGAGACCGAAGTGACGGATGGCGCCGAAGATGAGTTCGCCGATTTGGCACCAGTCGCAGGCTGAGTCGGAGGCAAGACGACCGAAGTATTGAATGGGGTGGGGGACTGATCGGCCGGAGGAGATGCCGAGCCGAGCCGAGCGGAGTCAAGGCCGACGGCGTATGAAGGAGTTCCATCAGGCTTGAAGAGCCCGTAGTTCCTCTCCGAAGTCGGTCCGGGCTTCATATTCTCGTTGAAGAGCGCGAATACGTATACCTCCAAGGGAGAGTTGGGCCGCTTCGGCGTCCCCTTCCGCTGGGCCGCGATCTTCATTAGGTTCCCGTTGTACGCCCGGGCGTTCCCCGGCGTCGCGCCGACCTCCTGCGCGTCTCCCTTTGACGGCCACCCCGTCTCCGAGACCTTGACCGTCAGATTATGATGGCCCTCCGCCTCAAGCGCAGAGTGCACAGCGTCGATCTGCGCGAACAGCATGTTATCGTAGTGGAGACCCGTGTTAGGGTCCGTGTTTCCGGCGTTTGGCTGGAATAGGACGTAATCGAGAGGGACGTTCTTCGGATCCCCCATGTATGCGAAGAACGGGTAGGCGTTAATCAGGAAGGGCGATCCAGTCCGCGCGTGGAAATCCAATAGCGGGCGGAGGGGTTTCACGAGATCTTGCCGGAAACTGCTGGTCGATGGCGGGTACGACGACTGCAGAACCGCAAGCGAGTGAGCCGTGGTCACCTGTACCTTGTTCGCCAGCCGCAGAGTCCGCAGCGCATTGTAAACGTTCTGCATCGCCGGGACGAGGTTCTGGATCAACGACGAGTCGTTTCCGGTGAGCACCTCGTTGCCGACAGTGATGCAGCTGACCCTGGTCTGAGGCAAGTAAGCTAGAACGTTGGCCTTGACCCAGGCATAAGCCTTCGCCGGATCGGTCATCTTGCCGACGTCATCGTTCGGGATTCCGATAACGAACTCGATGCTGGTATTGCGAAACGCATGGAGGACCTGCGGATCGGAGTCATAAAGCTTGACCTTGCTAACATTGATAGATTGGAGCAACCCGACCACTCTGTCCGGCGAAGGAAGATTGTTTCCCAGCTGCCCGTAGTTGATGCCCACCGCCGGCGGCGACGCAGTCGCCGAAAAAAAGACACCTAAAACCAGAGGAACGAAAAGCATTCCATCATCGGCGAGTAAGTCCCGGAATCTCCCCGGAAAATTTGAGAGAAGGGGTTGGAAATTGCATACCTGAGAGAAGAAGAAAGGCAAGGCGGTACCACCGGCATTGGGAATCGAATCCCATTTCCTTCGAGTTCTCTTCTTCTCTCTTTTGGCCTCTTTCGGAGTTTCTCGGAGCGAGCGAGCGAGCGAGCGCAGAGCAGAATGGGGGAGGGGGGAGTGTGGGAGAGTTGGAGTGGAGCTCCCTGCTGAAAAAGAAAAAGGGTTGCCAGTGGTCGGCGGAAATTTGACGCTTCGTGACGAGACCCGGTGGACCATTAGTTTTTCGAGTTCCAGAAAGGTCCTCGCCCGTCCCAGAAATGAAAAAAAAGCATTTCTCCGTTCTCGTATGGGGAACTGGTGATGGCGCCGTGGAGAATTTCGGTCTTCCGCCATTTCTTGCGCGAAATAGTAGGCTGACCGTTATGCCCTTTTCATGTTGACGTGATGAGCTCAGGGTTTCGGGCAGGGGCTTGGAACGGACACAAAATTTAGACCCGACAGCGATGTGGATCCGTATCCACCCATGGGCATTGCAAGTGATCGGAGCAGTATCTTTGGGGAATTGATTTTGCATAATTCCAGAAATTTAAATGCTAAAGAAAAAAAATCAACCCCATGAAGGAAAGGCGTGTGATGAGAAGCCAGCTGGCACATGGGCTTTTACCGACTTTAACAAATGCTCCTTTTTTCCTGTATTGGATGGCCACGTATATTTTCGATGGGGGGCTGAGTATCGAGGAGGTATTTCATATTCAGTAAGGAGAGCAGAAGCAACTGAAATCTACAATATTCAATCGGAGTTATAAATAATAAACGTGAGAGTACATGCTGGGTATTCGTTCATTGTTAACAAGCAAAACAACAAATGGCTTTCGGAATCACGTTGTTTCCTTCTTCTTCGAACGATTTATGAAAAAGTAGTCCTCATTGTCTTCTTGCTCAAGAAGTCGAAGTAAAGAAGTCCAGTCCGATCACAGTTGCACTTGACTCTGAAGCAGAAACGGAGTCGGTCAGGTACAACTACCACTACCCATTGCATCCAAAAAAGCAGTAGTTGGATTTGGGTCTTCAGTTCACCAGTAGGCCCCTCTCTGTTTTCACTCCCACCCCACATCAAAGCAAAACTGGCTTCATACCAAACTTTAGGTTCAACATCTTACGAGGGAAGTTCCACGGGTCGACGTGAAATGAGTTTGCAACCTGGCCCTTCAAGAGCATTTGATTAGGCCTAGGCATCAGATCAGTCGGGCTAATTTGGGCCTTGTACACATTTTTCAGACCTGGCTTGGTCAGATTAAAACAGTTTTTTAATATATAATTATAATTAGTTGTGATAATATATATAAATAATATTAAAAAAAAGACTTATTGAGTCGGGTACCCAACCCGATGCCTAACTAACCTTATATTTGATAGAAAAAACAAATGTATATTGAAGTACGTTTCACAACCACCACATTCTTTTGTCGAAAAACATAATGTAATTACAGACTTTCTATCTAAGTCTAACAATCAAACGCTAGATATAATTATACCATGTTTACTAAACAAGAACAGAGTGTTCTTAAAATATGCATTCTGTGAGTGAAAGTGTTGGAGACAAATAAAGGAATGTTAAGTGCTTGCTTGCTATTAAAGGGGGGAAGGGTAGCGGTGGTAGGATTGAAACTGTGAGGTAGTTGCTGCAACATCTTTTTGAGGAAAATTATGGGGCCTTAAAAGTGCCTGCTCTAATCATACACACAGCATGGGAATGATGTTTTGCAGCTTTTGATTGCACACACACCGGGGGAGTAGGGGTTATAAAGATTCACGTCGCCATAAGAGAGAGTGGCTCCTCCCGCACACACACACCCGCCTCCACCCAAAACAAAGTGTTTTTAAATGTAGGGCTCGAGCCCTGCTCAGACTTGAGTCGAGTTTCATAGAATATACTCTGCTTGATCTCGACTTGACAATATGGTATCACACTCATGTTGTTTGACTTGTTTAACTCATTTCACTCATTCAGTTGCTAAATGTTTAGCTATTCTCTCACCATTTATTAATAATTGAGCTGAGTCGAGTTGTTACAATTTGAAACTCGACTAATTCAACATTTCGAGCATATATTTTAAACTCGAGCTGCACTCATTCGTCCTTCCATACGTCCTTTTCTGATTTATGTGGTTTGCATTCATATTAAGAAAATTTTCTACCATGTAGTTGGAATTGATATTGTTTTTCTAAATCATTCTTAAAATTTTGGTCATGATGCTTACATATTGCTTCTTCTTTTAATCTTCGCCTCAACAAATATGAAATAAGAATCAATCTAGATCTATTAATTCTAACTTAATTAGAATAGAATAATAAAAAATGTAAGAGAGGAACAAAAGTAAAAACGTATCCGGACAAAATGGTCTTGATGCAGTGATGCTGCTTCCTTTGGAGGAAGCGCGTTCCCCGTACCCTATCGCTTCCCTGATTGAGTTCCAGCCCATTAAAGTGCATTGTTTAAAATAGAACTTTTTTCTATTTAAAACTCAGGAAAAGCTGATCTACCTTTGAAAAGACATGTGATTTTAAAAGATTACCTGAGTTGCGACATTTTTGTCATGATATTTAACGTCGCGTGTTTGGTTGTCAAGCCTTCAGGAACGATATCTGGGAAACCGAGTCGAGTATAACCGAGCCACACTACGACGGTCAGCTAACCAGAACCAACCGGGGCAAACACGAAAATTTAAGTCAGCGTCTTGGAATTTATGGGCATATGGTGGACGTTTTCTGTAATTGGAGGAAGCCTTTCTCTTACACTCCTACAGAGTCCACGCGAGAGGCTGGGAGTCGGTCTGCATCTCTGGACTCGCGGACGGAGCACACCCCGCCGATCGGGTTGAGTTCGTGACGAGAAGAAGGCAAAGTGGTTACACTCGACGATCGTAAGAGCTCTCTTTCTCTATTGAATCGCTTCTGTCTCAGATTCTCAGAATCTTGTGAATTGCAGCAGCGAAAACCTAGCGGGATCAACGCTTTCTCGGAAGCCCTTCTCGAAAGGCGTATTGGGCCTAGTTTGCATTGCCACATTGATTTTTTCCGGGTTCGATCGATTTCCGGACCCTCCGCTGATGTCATATCCGAGATTTTTGTTGTTAAAATCGCGAAAATCGTTGCTTTTTCCTGCGAGCAATCCATTGTAGCTCTCCTGTATGGACTTGTTCACCTGTGTTTTGTTTCTGTGGTTGCATAGTCGAAATCGCGTGGTTGTGTACATTTGATTGGGCATCTCTCTTGTTATCTAAGTAACATGGTTTGCTGTCGTTTATTTTTTAAATTGATAAGTTGATCTTTTTTGTCCCCATTGCGGAAGAAATGCGAGTATTTCAATTGGAACGATAGGTCTCCTATGTGGAACCTTTTCTTGTGAGTGTTAGGATCTTGTGTTGGTGCTTGAGCTAGCTATTTCGCCCAATTGTCAGAGCGATTGGCTACATTGTTAGATGGGCGCGCTTTTTGTCTTCATGCAGTCCTATGTCTTTGTAAACTGTTGCACTAACAAAGGAGGCATTGGGGAGGGGATATTGTTGGACGGACGGCTTTTTGGTTTCAGATATAGAGGGATTCTGAAATAACGGAAGCTTCGTTTTTTGAAAGGGTCAAGAGTTCTGAAAGATTTCCCACAAGTGTTCCTTAAAAAAACTTCTCCTGCTTCTAGCTTAAGAATTTTCCAGGCAACGGCTGGTCTAGTTATTCCTCGAAAATAACATGAGAATATTTGCAAAACATCTGTTGTTAATATTTATCTCGTTCTGAAACAAACCTTTTCCCTTTCTTATATCAGGGAACAACCTAGATTTTCAGTTTCTCTCGATGCCACTAAGACTGCATGATTGTATGGAAATTGGAAACTTGGCACGAGCAGTTTTTACATAATCCCATATGGTTATAGTTTTTTCCCCTTCTTCATCCTGTGATTTTTCTTGGAGGAATGCTATTTCTTTCTCTTTTTGGCAAGTGTAAAAGCAATGCAATTAATGACTGGATATATCTGCTTATCCATAAAATATGGACTAACTACGTGTACTACTTCATATGCTCTTCCATACTATGTGTGTCGTGCATGTACGCTTCCACCATCTTCTCTTGTCTTCTTCTTTCCAATCCTTCATAAACTTTAGATATTATGGCACCCTGAAACTAGAAAGAGAATATCTATTTTATTGTCATTTTTTTTATGCTTAATCACAATGTAATTGGACCTGCATGACTGTGACTTGGAGGATGCTTAATGTTAAATGTTCTTCTAGACCAGCGCAAAGAAGAATTTTTACTTAATATATCTAACAGATAAAAATGATTGGTTATATATGTATACCTTATACTTTCAGGCATGTATTTCTCTTAAGCTGGTAAAGAGGAAAGCTAGTTAAGGTAAATGTATGGATCTTTCTCGACCTTGTTACATCACATAACAAAGTCTTTCTTTATGATAGATGCAAGGCGCTTGGACAATCAGGAGTTTTGTACCTGTACATAGGGAGATTAAGTGGGAGTGGGACATATCTGTGTGGAAATATGGGTATCTTGGAAAAAGAGCTTTAGCAACTCTGCAAGGAGCAAAAGAGAGGATGAATTTGGTCCAATTTTCTTGCAAACCTATTGTTTTTGGAGCTTCTTGGAGTGTATTAGCATTGGAGCTTGTGGAGCATTTGCCACATCAAAAATTTTGCTCCTGGTTTGATTTTATAGTTTTGGTTTGGTTTGTATTATAGAGAAATAGGGTCCACAAAGTCATACTGCTGTGTTACCACGTCCTGTCTCTTGTCTAGGATGTCTATTATACATCAGGAAGCATATATTTGGGGTACTTTTTTTTTTTAAATCTGTTGAGCTGACATATTCCACTGCAGCAACAATGACTGGTCGATCAGCTCGAACAATATATGTTGGCAATCTGCCAGGAGATATCCGTGAATGGGAAGTTGAAGATCTCTTTTACAAGGTTTTTTCCTACCAACTTCATTTCTTTTGACTAGCTGGTGTGGTTAATTCTTATGCACATAATCGAAATTGCTGGTTATTTATGTTACACCACGGAGCTGCTAAATCTCCTTTACAAGGTTGTGTGTTATTAATTTCATGCCCGTTGACTAATTAGTGTGATTAATGCTCAACCCACATCGTTGAAATTATGGGTTATTTATGTCAAACCATGGAACTGGTAACATTCCATTTGAAAGCTCAAATTCTTTAGAACTCTCATTTAATCATGCTGTACTTCCAAGTGTTGGTCTGCATGACTGTCTTTGTATGAGAAACCATCTTATTTATTGTTATTTTGGTGGTTGAGGAATATATCATTTCCTAGTAATGTGAGGATTCTGCGTCTGATCATGTACTTGTCATTTTAGTTTTACTTATTCTTTTTGTTGTTACTCTTGGGGCCTTTTTTTAACATATGAAGACAGAAAAATTTTTAATAGCTAGGTATATGTGGTGTGTTATGTTCCATCTCTTTATAATTGTGGTTGTAAAATAGGAGCTTTATTGTATTTTCTCACATGTTCGTCATGTCTGCTCTTTTTGCTTCTTTTGATAAATTTATCTTGTTTCCCTGATCTGCAGTATGGTCCCATAGTGGATATTGAATTGAAGAATCCACCTCGCCCTCCTGGCTACTGTTTTGTAGAGGTATCGTTTCTTTAGAGATCTTTGCCTACTTAATTGTTATCTGGCCTTGTTGTGCTGTTAATGAATTGTTTTTGTTTTAAGCAATCTGTTGTTATTTAATGCCCTTGCATCTACTTCTCACATAGTTTGAGAGTGCTCGTGACGCAGAAGATGCGATTAGAGGAAGAGATGGTTATAGTTTTGATGGCTACCGTTTACGGGTACGTTTTAGTGTCTTCTTTGGGTTCTTGGCCTCTATACTTGTATGTCTTACCATGCTAATACTACAGGTTGAGCTTGCACATGGAGGTAAGGGAATGTCTTCTTCAAGCGATCGACGTAGTGGTCATGGAGGTGGTAGTAGCAGCCGTTATGGACCTTCAAGGCGTTCAGAATATCGTGGTTTTTGTCTTTGACTTTACTATTTCTTTATTGTCTTGGGTGCCTTTTGTTATCACACCTTTTTTCCAACAAGTAGCTTTATTGTTTATGTTTTCTCCTTTTCTTTGCTATATCTCATTGTAGTTGTTGTACGAGGATTGCCTTCGTCAGCATCCTGGCAAGATTTGAAGGTACTGGGGTTCCTTTTTTTTTTTCTTTTCATCACAAATGAAGAAACAGAAATTTATAGTTCCTCTTGTGCTTTTTAGGATCATATGAGAAAGGCTGGGGAAGTTTGTTTTGCCCAAGTTTTTCGTGATGGTGATGGTAAGGTTATATGATGCTTCATGTATACAGATACATGAGTTTTTCTTTCTATCTAAAGTTATCTGTCTTATCCTTCATAAGATTGTTTCTCAACAATTTATGTCCATTATGTAGTATATAATTCAATTGCATTTTATCTTTCCCTCTTTTTCCTATCGAATTTCTTTGTATTTTATTTCGCCTTCTCTTTCGGGGTTGATACATTATTTTATGAGTAACCAGTGATTGAATATGGATTTCAGGAGCGATGGGGCTGGTTGACTACACCAATTATGAGGACATGAAGCATGCTGTAAGTATTAACTTTACAAGCTATGCTCACAATTATGATGCTATATTGTATCATTGTTTATCACTCATTTTGTATGTATCGGCTTCTGTCTTCGTCCAGATTCGGAAACTTGATGACACTGAATTCCGAAATCCATTTGCACGTTCTTATATTCGGGTAAATTCTTTTTTGTTATCCACCATCTCTCGATTTGAGATTCTGTTAGCTTGATGTTAACTCTATGCTGAATAGCATCTACCATGGAAGTAGTGAGAGTTCTTCTAGGTATCCTTTACCAGGTGGCGGGTGTGCGAAGAGGAAGTTTTGATTGGTGTTCAAGGTGAAGAACCTAAATCAAGCCTAAACCTTGTCCCTCCACAACCTGACCTTAGCCATAGTGTGACAGTGTCGTTCTTGGGTCTCAGTCAGGGTTCATATCTCAAGGGCCAGGCAAACTAGATTTTTTTGCATGGGAGGGTAGGATGTCATAAGAAAACACTTACTGCATTACTGGCTGGAGATTTGACATGCTCTGAAACAGGTCAAATGTTATGAAAAGAGTGCATCAAGAAGCCGAAGCCCAAGTAAAGGCCGTGAAAGAAGTCACAGCAGAAGTCGAAGTCCAAGACGGGAAAGGAGCCCAAGGTACCTATGTTTTTGATTCTTTGTCGCTCTTTAAAAGCCATGATATGATTGTGATTTTCAATCATTTGAGCTATATTTCCAATTGCAGCAAGTCTCCCAGGCGTTCTGGCTCTAGATCAGCATCAAAATCACCTCCTGCCAAATCCGTGTCCCCGGCAAAGTCCAGGTAGTTTACCCTAGGATTTTTTTTGTCCCACTTTCTCCTCAAGTTCTATTTATTGGGCTTATCTGACTATTGTATTATCTTGGAGCAGGTCCAGGTCCAGGTCCAGGTCCAGGTCTTTATCTCGTAGTCCTGTAAGTGTCGATGTCTAAACACCTTTTCCTTTAATTGTTTCTTTTGTTGAACATGTCGTTTTACTTTGCTGGTGTGAATAGCTTCTACTCTAGGCCTAGGGCAATCTTTATGGTCAATATCTGATAACAGAATTTCGTGTTTTCAGGCATGAATTTCTCAAGGTCGACCCTCGTAGAGGAACATGTACTCCGGTTTCATGCTTTGCAAGGACGACAGACTTAAACATTCTCCATTTAATGGATACTTCATTTGACTTTTTGGTCTGTTTTTGTTGAATTGAACCGCCAAAATCTCTTGATTTGGTTGGGAATAGAAAATTTACTGCCTTGGAACTTTGCTCAATAGTTTGTTGCATGGTCGTCTTTCTGTAGGGCTGCGGCATTTACTATTTTATTAACTCAGGTCATCTTCTTTCTTCACTCTCTTATTCCCAAATTAACAATTCGTTTGGTGGCGTCAAAGTTTCTGCCTTGAGACGATTAACAGTGTTATGATGGTTTTCCTGCTACAATTTGGCTGCCCAACTCAGGTTCGGGAACTTTCAGTTGTTACCTGAACAAAATGGTTCGCACTTCTCCAAAATTTGAAACCGAGAAGCCAAGTTTCTGCACAACTGAAGTTTTACGTGACCAAGGTGGGCGTTCAAGTATCCTCTTAGTTCTTGCCATGCTAACCCTTTCAACATGAATAGATTCTTCTTACCATGCTAACCCTTTCAACATGAATAGATTCTTCTTAGTTAGACATGGACTAGGATACGGTCAAGGCATTACATGTCAGGGCCTTACTGAGTCACCTTAGTATATGGATTCTCAATCAAAACGATGATGATCTTCTCATATGGTTGATTTAGAAATCAGATCAAGCAATTTTGATACTAAACCAAAATGTGACTGGATGACTAGATTTTAGCAATTGGTTTGCCTCCAAGGCATGTTGGTAGTTCCAAGGGGCATAATATTTTAGCTGGTTGGACTGCTAAGTTGGTGAAAGTTTGGTTGTCAGTGATCGTCATTTTTTTAGAGTATGAACACTGCATGCTCCTACCCAGGTTTTGTAACCATCAGAGGAAGGAGAATGAGAAAAGGGTTTCGGCCTCTTATAATTATCTCTCCCATCCGAATACATATGGATATCGATATGGATTCACTAAACCTCCCATCCACGCGCTTCAATTTAAGGTTTGACATGTTTTTTGGTCCATTCCAGTTTTACCCGATATGTATTTGAATATGTAGTCAGGAACTTTGTTCAATTAATTTTTATGTGTAAACGATTAGTCCTAGCCTATTTCACTGGATTCGATATACGTGTATCTCTGCTCTTTCGGGTTTAGGGTCAGGTTTCGGTGCGGGTTTCATCCTTATTTATTTGCTTAAAGACGGAACTTGTGGCGTCGAAAAGCATAAGGATGGTGTGGTAAGTTCGGGTCGATGTCCACCAACACCACGTTCCTGCCGGTTCGGACCTCCACCAAGACCAGCCACAGCCAGGCCCAGGGGCATCGCCGAGTCGTCTATTTACTCGAAGACACTGAACCGTGCCGGAGTCTTGAATCGTCTCCGAGACCATTAAAAACCCTAGGCTAATAGTTTCTCTCCTCTCCCGCAGGCGTGTCGCCCATTCTGCATTTTTGCCTAGGAGACTCTTCGCCTGCCTTCTTTCTGGTATGCCCTCCTGAACCGTAGTGTTTTCAATATTGCAGTTTGTCTTGTACGTTTTCAATTTCTTAACTTCCTGTGTTTTTCTTCGGGAATTGCTTTGAACAGAGGCTTGATTCGTTTACAATGGCTGCCGGCGAGCTTGCTTGCACCTATGCTTCTTTGATCCTCCATGATGATGGCATTCCCATCACTGTACGCCCTCAATCTCACTTCCTCGTGTCTTGTTCTCTTTGTCTCTTCGTTCGGTTCCCTCGTCATCTGCCAATGATTTTGCTTTCTTTTGCCTTCTTGTTCCATTTCCTGTTGTCTTTACTTTCTTTGATAATTATTGGTGAGATTTGGACCTTATTAATGAGATCTGATGGGTAATAGGGATGCTTGATTGTTCCTTGTTTAGGATGGTTTTTTAGAATGAGCCTCTCTCTCTTTCGGTCTCGTTTCTGGGAGTTATTTGCTGAACAACCTACTGGTTTTGTGTGTGTGTGTGTGTGTGGTTTCATCTTTTTCAATGGTTACATCTGCGCAACGGCCAAGGCAATTTATTTTATGACTAAGATCTGCTCCTTTTGTTGGCTTTCTCTGATAATGCTCTCTGAATCTGGATAACTGGGTTTAACTAGCTCCTTAAACGACTTCTCAAACAAATGGTTGAAGCTTGTTTTTCTGGTTCAACTGAAGATATCAGTTAAAACTCTCACGTAGAATCGAGTTTTCACAGTTAATGTGAAACCCTTTAAGCTTGCATATGGACGTTCTGTTTTATCTTTAGTTGTTGTGTTGGTATTGGTTTTAGTAAATCCATGTTTATTTTAGTCCTCTTTGATAGTTCACTGGACTAAATTGAAAATAATCAGAATATTACTGATATGTTTGTCTATAGTTCTAAGTGTTGACTTGTGCTTTTCATGTAATAATGCATATCATTGTTAGAAGCAGATTATGAAAAGCCATATTATGTGATCATTACCTGGCAAAGTAGGTGTATAGCAAACTAATGATGTCAAAACAAGTGATAGATGGAATGCTTGAATAAGGTTCCCTCTAGTTGGTTCGTCTCCCCTTTGAGGATGGTTGGCATATGCTCCCTTTACGAGAATATTGTGCTTCGTGCCTGTACTATCACACAGAGAAGAAACTATACCAGGGAATAGGATTTTTAACATAGTTGAAGACCTAGGTTGTGGACTCATAAAACTAAAAGCCAGTAACACATCATTGTTGCAGTTGTACGTATATATGCGTTGCATTTTATTTTTCAATCCTTGTTTTCTTTTAAAATAAGTGCGAAACAAGCCGATGCAGTTCCTGCGCAAAACTTTTGATGGGTATGATAGGAAGGAATATGGCGCCAATGTCTACCTACCAAAAACTTTCGGCCAGGATAAGGTTTTGCCTGTCTAGTACATGAACTTATAGAATTATCTTGTGAAATATTACATCATCATATTAAGACCTCAAATTTTAATCGATCAAGTGAATTAGACCTGTCAAAGCAAACCTCTATAACCTTTCACGACCGACTTCTGTTTCCTGATTTGGCAGTTTAGATATTGTCCATTAGTTGGGCATAGTAAATCATGATTAAATTTCTCTGAAGGAAATGTAAGGCTGAAACGTAAGGGTTCATTTTCCAGTGGTGAACCTATTTTTTCATACTTATTTTTAATTTACATAACGACATGGTTTCAAATAAAAAATTTTGATTGTTAGATTGTATGCAATGTTTCTCGTTGTCTTTGTGTGCAATTGTGGGGGGTGTTCTGTCTCTTTAACGAGCTGTTAATGAACTTATTGACAGGCAGAGAAGATTTCGACATTGGTGAAATCAGCTAATGTTTCAGTTGAATCTTACTGGCCCAGTTTGTTTGCGAAGTTGTTGGAGAAGCGGAACGTTGAGGATCTTATCTTGAGTGTTGGATCGGGTTTGTAGCTTCTTGTGTTTTTCATCGTGTTTCTTCTTTGATTTTCTTTATTACATTGTTTTGTTGAGTTCCTATTTGCTCTACAGGTGGAGGTGGTGGACCTGTGGCAGTATCTGCTCCTGTTGCTGGTGCTAATGCAACATCTCAGGCTGCTGCTCCTGCTGCTGAGGAAAAGAAGGTATTTATTCAAGCATTTGCCATATCGTTGGCTGTTTTCCAAAAGAAATTTTGGCTTGCTTGTACTGAATTTTCCTTCTCTTCATTGTAGGAGGAACCAAAGGAAGAGAGCGATGACGATATGGGATTCAGCTTATTTGATTAGTTTCTCTCACGTAACTTAGATTGTTCTGTTCTTGCTTTTTTGCTAAATTGCACAATTTTGACAGCGTCGCACCTTTAAGAAATGATTTTAAGCTGCTGATTCTTTAAGAAATTTAACTTGTTCATTTTTTTTCTTCCGTTGCCTCTGGAGGTTCGCTGATCACCTTTACACTAAGAATTGTTGGCAACGAACATGGCATACCTTTTGGTTAAGACGGACTCGTTGGTTATAATATGGGATTTTAATCACTGTGCTTATTTGCTGCTCAGTTTCCCAACTTTAAGGCTTGATTCTTGGCGAATACGATGTTTCAATGAGAAGATGTTTCTTTTACCAGTGTCTTGACATTGCATCAGCAATCGCATGACTCCCGAATTGATCTGTGATTTTCACGTAAAAAAGTTCTCTGAACCCGCGAACAATTGTTTCTTACATCATCGCAAACACTTATGTGCGGCGTCCTCTTGCACCTGGAGATGCTCGTCCCTATATGTCCATAACTTCGCGATCTCTTTAAAGTTTAAATTCACCGAGCTTGCTTGGCGGACTGCAATGGAAGCACACGGTACCCTCCGAAATGGGGCAGTTTACCGGACCTCTCCCCTGAAGACTTCCCAAAGGGCAAATGAATTTTCAGATGTTCAACCAGCCCGCCATTCATTAACAGGGTTAGTGGCAGGCGAGGCTCAAATGCGGTGACAGGCCGCGTTCATTGAGCAAGTTCAAATATAGCTCGGAGGTTCCCACACCACGAGCAAGTAGAAGCAATTGAAAGAACTTAGACCCATCTAATATCTATATTCATTCCCGTGGCAACATTAACCCGGATATACATGTATTGCAAAAGAACCAGAATAGGCTCCATGTTCAGATGGCAACTTGGTCCGCTACATCTTTGCGCTAGAGGAGGCAGATGCGAAAGAACAACTAGAATAGGATACCAAGATACAGGCATTAACCCGGATATACATGCATAGAGAAGCTGATACCGACACCTTTGCAGCCTACTTTAGCGAGACAAGGCAGTACTACTACTATTATTTCCAAGGGAAGTTTCAATTAGCAGCCATCAGTTAGTAGATTCCGAAGGAACAAGGATCCACTTGTTCAAGGAGTGGCAACATTATGCTTGGCGAGGGGTTCGATCTCCTCCCCTTCGAATCCAGGCTCACTGCCTGCAACCTGAAGACTCAGCAACGTGTCTTCCCATACCTTCGCAGGGCCCTTCCATGAAAAGTCTTGGGCCATGCAGTTCTTGATCATCTCCTTATGAGCAGGTGTTCCATAAACAGCCAGTGCTCTCTTCACTGTGGCTACAACTGCCTTCACGTCCGCTGGATCGACAGCATCACACTGAACGGACAAAGAAAGAAAGACAATTAAACAGTGCGGGGATAGAGAGGAACCCCAAAGAGGAATTTCGAAAACAAAAGCAGATGCATACCTCCACGTTGAAGTCACCCATCTGAAATCCAGTAAACCCGTCCTTAACTGTGTCGGCCAGTCCACCGGTAGTGGTGACAAGACATGGCTGAAATTCATGAAAAGTAACATTAGTGTCTCACAGCCTAATAGTGTCTCGCAGCCTATGAACAAGTAAACTCATCGACAAACCATATACCCTAAAACGGTTCATAATTGGGGTCACAGTTTTGAGCTATTGCATGAAATATTATGTCCCGCACCCTGAGCATATAAATGCACCGGAAAGTACACAGATATGCACATGCCTTTTGTCTTCATGCAAATATGGGATGACATTAAACCGCCACTCACAAGCGTAACCAGATTAGAACATAAGGTTGCATTG
Source organism: Nymphaea colorata (assembly GCF_008831285.2). Taxonomy (NCBI): domain Eukaryota; kingdom Viridiplantae; phylum Streptophyta; class Magnoliopsida; order Nymphaeales; family Nymphaeaceae; genus Nymphaea; species Nymphaea colorata. The sequence continues at coordinate 20,802,355 of NC_045146.1, forward strand.
TAAACAAGCCTGCTGAAATATGAAATCTAGCAAAAAGCTATGAGCATACCGTTCCATATGGCATTGCTTGTAGCTGGACAAGCCCACAAGGTTCAAATCTACTGGGAATCAAGATAAAGTCTGCCCCCGCCATTATCTTATGGGCAAGAGGTACATTAAATTTAGCTACTCCCCTGGCCTTATCTGGGTACAAAACTTCCAACTCTTCAAGCTGCTTCTCCATGTGCTTTTTCCCCGTTCCCTGCATAAACATGTTCCCAATGTAACCATTTGCAGGGACCAAGTTTCATAGAAAAGTGTGACTACTGTTGGCGCAAGTAAATGAAATGCAAAAGAATCCTATGTAACTTCAATTAGCACTTTTTTTCTTTTGAAAGTTTAGCTGGATTACGTACAAGAGCAATTAATTGAATGTTCTCCCCAATAAACTCAGGCACAGCAGCCGCTAGGATATCAGAACCTTTCTGCTCTTCAAGCCTACCAACGAAGGCAAATAATGGGACGTTCCTGTCCACAGGCAGCCCAACTGCTGCTTGAAGTGCTTCTTTCAGAATAGGCTTGGCCTTGGACACCTGCAGAATTGATGTCAGTCCTGCATACCAATTTTGCTGTGATATCTGAAGAACGATAGCTTTGTAGATGCAAACTCACAGTTGTATCGTCATAGTTTAAGTCGATATATTTGTCCATTCTCGGATTCCATTCGATTGCATCCATCCCGTTAACTATCCCTAGTAACTTAACTGTCCGAAGGATGTGGTCCAGTTCCACTCCTTTGGCTGCCCCAGATATAATTTCGAGCGCATAGTATGGACTCACTGTCAGAACGATGTCCGATTCCAATATTCCAGCCTTCATCCAATTAATTTTCCTGCCTACCACAGGCTTCTTATAGCTGCACAAACAATAGAGCAGGGTTAGAAATTTAACGCCGTAATCTATAAGCACATCTAGAGCACGCAAAATCAGAGGCCAATAAAATCTTACCCATCCATGAAGTCAAAGGAACTTCTGAAGTGATCTGGAAGATTTAAAAGCCGGAAGTCTGCAAATGCAAACCTACCTTGGTAGGCCATATTATGGATGCAAAATGCAACCTGTTATTGCAACAGGGTTCAAAAAGAATCAGAAAGAGAACATGTAACACTAAAATCAATTTGGCTTTGACTGCAGCTAGTTACCTTTGCATTTGTATACATCCCTTTTGATTGATACACACTTTTCAAGTAGCATGGAAGCAGAGCAGTGTGCCAGTCATTGGCAACAAAAACAACATCCTCTCCTGCTTGCAGCAAATGCAAAGGGTTAATGACAACATCGCTTATTGCATTTTCATGGATAGAAGGATCAAAATGCCTAAATTGAAATTTTACCATAAGGACCAGAGAAATATTTGTTAGTCAGATTGAGTATTCTTGGGGCTTCAAGAGCTGCCTGCACACCAAGGAAAGAACTTTATTATGGGTGGCTATAGCATATACTAGTGATAACTGTAGGACGATACAGTAAACAACAGATATTGTCAGAAGGAGATTATACTACATCGCAAAGTAACATGAAACAAACCAAAAAATTAAGAATCAGCAAAAAGGAAAATAGAATACAAAGTAACAAATATTTATTTAGTTTTAAAGCAAAAAGCAGAAATGGGTTCCATAATTTTCTTTCATGAATAACAAGAACTCTCCTCACCAGGCACAACAGGCTAAATCTTAGCTGGTTGTCCTTGTAATCTTCTCCTGTCTTCGGGCCATATATCTTGCCACTAGTTTTTCCCCATACCTAGATGTCATTGATTAAAGAATCAACTGAAGAATTTGAGCTAGTCATATAACATCAATCTGGATCTACAGCTAAGTTTACAAGAAGAGTTTAATAGACCTTCTCCAGGAACATAGGGTGATCAACAAAAATACGATCAACTCCTCTCTTGTAGCAATGGAAGAACCTCACAGTTTCAATTCTGTCACCGACCTTCAACTGCAAATAGGTAGATTGTTATTATCACATGCAACTCATTATCAATGTAATGCAGTTGAACCAGAAAAAACATCTGTAGTGATGGAAAGTATGCAATATATTCAAGAATTCCATAAGTACCTCAACCAGCACACTAGTGTCCCATCCATCTCTGTACTGATCATAACGCGGCGCGACTGTCATGACGCGGTTGCCTCTAGCCTGTACACAAACCAACCAAAACAACCGTTCAGGTGATAGCAATTTGACAGGTACCCTTCAAATGAAAAAGAAATTGTTATGTGCATATAACAAAACTCAAATAAGAGCTAACCAAATAGTGAGAAATGCTATGTATGATAAAAATGACTTAAGGTCAGATTGCAGGCTTACAGCCAGGGCTGGAGGAAGTCCAGAGAGCACATCACCAAGCCCTCCGGTTTTACTCCATGGACCCACTTCAGCAGTGACCAATACAACAGTCATCCCTGACTTGTTGCACTCGATCGCCCCATCGGTCCTCACAACCTCTTGCTTAAAACCTGTTCTCTCAGACTGGTTGGACATTGCTTTGGCGCCATTGGTCCTCACACCCTCCTGCTTAAACCCTGTTCTGGCAGCATGGTTGGAAATTGCTTTGGTGCATGCTAGCGAATCAGCTATACTTGAAGATCTCAATCCGTTGTATGACTTGAGTTGGTGATTTTGAAGAAGGGATCTGCGAACAGCAACATTGTTTGCAAATGGCACTGTCTCAGAGTCACAGGCCCCGCTGGATATAAAGTGAGATGCGCCTGATACCAAGTGGGTGGCATTCAATGTGGCCATTGCAGTTTCCTAGCGAACACAGTAGAAAAAAATCAACAGTTAAACTCTTAATCAACTAAGCTGCCGAAATCAGCAATGCACAAAGAAAAAAAAAAGAATATATATATATATATATATATATATATATATATATATATATATATATATATATATATATATATATATATATATGCGAGAATCAGCTAGCTTTCAAAAATTCAGTAGAAATTACATGATTCACAAACTAGCTAACGATCGATCAATCAGTAACCCTTTTGCCCTTCCGAAAAGAAACTTGAATAAATGACTATTTTATATGTACTATCAACTCAGATCAGTCAAGAATTCAAAATTATGGTAATCAAACACGCTCTAGACAAGAAAACAACGGGACCGGAAAACACTACCTATAGCTGACAAGAGCTGTATCCCCTTTCCATCTAATTCACAGAAACCTGGTCTACAGCCCTTCAAATCTTACAAAGAAAAATCATTACTATAATCTTCCCATTCATCCAACCAGAGAGAAGGTGACCCAGTAATTACAACTCCTGAAAGAACACAAGGATCAACCAGAAACATTCCTATGCATGGGCGTGGTTATATCATCTATCGCCATCCGCCTGGCTTCCAAGACTACATGATTCATGAATACAAGGACAGCCTATATCGTGTTTTCTCTCTCCCGTTGCCAAGGAATCTGCAAACGAGACTCCTAACAAAATCCACCTATCTTCGTAGTCGCAGCAACCCAACCATGCACGGGCCACTCGCTAAAGCTTCTTGAGCACCCTTCAACACAGTGACAACCACAAAGAAACTAATGAAAAAAAGGATCAAAACACCAAGCCGCTTTTTCCTTTTTATCGAGCTTTTACGGAGACCCTCAAAATCAGAAAACGAAAACCTTTTCTTCCCAAAATGAAGCAAATCCTCCTAAAACACATGAAACTATCTCAGCCATCCGAACATTTTATCAACAAAGGCAAAATGATTCCATACCACGGAAAAAAAAAATCGAAAGCGAGAAACTAATAAACCTATCAAAATCTACTTCAGATTCAGGAAATGATGAACAGCATCCTTACGAAAAATCTCACAGTCCACAACTCACTCACCAGACAAGATCAAACGCACAAACCAGACTAAGCAGCAACTATATAGCATCAGAATGGATCCCTTACCTCCTCTGTTCTTCCCGAAAACTGGCCAAAGGAAGAAGCGGAGATGGAAGGCCCGCTCTGCGCCTCCCACTGCCAGAAGCGTGAATTATGAGAGAAGTGAAGTGATGGGCAGAGCGGTGGTGGCCGTCAATGCAGTGGGTGCTCTACTATTTGTAGGAACTTGCTACGTCGTCGTTTTCCCGAGGGCAGGACGTCCACGTGGCAAGCAGTTGGTGGCTCTCCTCGGGGGATGCGAATCGCCGGGCCCTCGATCGTAGGAGTTCCGAATCGCGAGAGCGGAGAGGAGAGGAGGTTCTGAGAAGGGAACTGGACTGTGGGGCCGAGAAGCGAGAACCACCGCATCGAATATGCGGACCATGAACACGAGCACCACAGGGTTAAGTCACGTGAGAGCTGCTTCGATGACAGCAACGGCGATCTTTTTCGTGACACCATTCTACGGTTCTAATGCAACTTCACTCCCGTCCGCGCAACAGAGGCAGTAAAAGAGTGGATGCATTATGCATACTAATTTGATCTTTTAACCTTTTGGAGAAACATTAATATCTTAATTGCATTAGCAAGTTAAATATTTTTTTCCTATTAAATATGTTCAGCAGCGATTCTATCATGAAGTCTTGAGCTAGTGTTAAAGTATCGATGTATGGTAATAATTCGAATTCTTATGTATGCTTGGCAACGCTGAAGATTAAGAACATGGTGTGAGGGTTGTGGCATTGGATCCAACGATCTATCGGCTATAAAAGTTGGTGCATGTTGCATTTGGTTGGAACTTGAACAAGGAAGAGGACAACGATTCTTAAGTTTGCAAAGTTTATTTTCAAACTAGAAAATTATTCATAAATGTAAATAACAAATGAGTACATGTGATTAACAGTGTTCTTGTGTAAAGCTCCCTTTTCTGGGGATTGGCGCCTCTGAAACTGTTTCTCTCTCTCTCTTACTTTATTGGGTCAATTATTAAATGAAGCCAAACGTCACTAACATCCAAAGAAGAAGGGGTTTGGTAGGGTTGGTGTGCAGTCAGAATTGATAGCATTATTGTTTTCAAAATGTACCAGGCAGTAGTGGATACATTGAAACCCTGCTGTCACAGGTGTCTTTGGTTCCAAAAATATCGGACCCGGATGGCAATGAGATCTGAACACTTCATGATACCCTTTAAGCGATGTGATGGTTGGGGTTTGGATCCAACAGCTCTGATGAACCATTTGCTCAGCTAAATGTCCTTCAAGTAAACGTTTACATCTACATATTCTACTTAGTAAAAACGCTTGATGTCAAATACAAAATTCTTATCTGGGTTTTAGCCATATCATTTGGAGATGAATTGGATCCATGATCTATAATAGAAAAATTCTATGGCAACACACACTCGCATTTGAGACACATGCAAGACGCATGTTAAACTTGATCATAAGTGTGACAATCCCAGAGAGCTGGTAACAATGCATAGCGACGTGCCATAGACAAGAAAGTGATGAAAAACATTGAGCGGCCAAAGCTTAAAGGGTTTATATAAAAGGAAACAAGAGGAAACAACAAATTTTTTTTATTGATTTGCTGAAATCCTACCTTTCCTGCTAAATTTTCTAAGTTCTCCATTTAATTCACTTGAAAAAGAATGTAGCATTGAAATACATGGATCAAGCAGAGCCACAGGCAGACGAGGAGGCACAGACCTCCTCCTACTTGCCAAAATATTTTTCGGACACCATATAAAATTGTTTTTTTTTTTTACATCTCATTTAAAAGTTTACATATGTATTTTATAGAATATGCACTTCCTGACTTGAAATTTCTTGCTCCGAAGTCAATCTGAGGAAGGTGGCTCGATTGTAGTGTAGCAGCCGACCTACAATCATTCCCAATCTGACGTGATAATCACGAGCAAAACACAGTGGCAAAATATCTAGCTACGATGGGGAGATGCCAGATGGATGGGCCAGGTCCGGTGCTCAACCTCAGAAATGGGTGGCTTGAGCTGAGCGCCACCAGTTCCATGCATTTGAATTTTATGTGTCAACAACAGATCCACAGTTTTTTTTTTTTTTTTTTTTTCATTTTCCGAAGTTGGGAAGTTGGCTTGGACCTTTAGCTGGTCTTTCCTGGCCTCTATCTCAAGTTGGAACTTTGTCCAATCCCTGACTCATTCTCTTGGCTACGATGCATTCTCGATCTTCAGTGGTGCACAGAACTTGAAACGACCACTTGATCCCCTGTTCTGGTGGACTACCCAAGTCCTCTTTCTTTTCTATGAAACACTCCCCGTGCTCTCGGGTTACTGCTCCGGGAGTTAACTGAAGAACTACTCAACTACTCCATCCAAACGCCGTTAATAACAAGATTTGTGGTATGACAACCACAACCGTAGCTTTTATAAACGTCGGACCTGAAATCCATAATTGTGAAGTCCACTGTTTGCTTCAGCATTGGATTTTACCTAATGTAGATTTGAGATCAGCTTCGAGTTTCAGACCCAAGGCTACAAGAGGCGTTTGTTTATCACGAATACAACACTCGAGGTGAATTGAGACCACTGGGGATCTATGATACAAGGATTTAAGGTCTGACCCCCTTCCATCCACCCTCAAATCAAATCCTCATTTTCTTTATAGATCTAAAATCCGGTGTTATTTACTGCCTGTGGGCTCTACATAAAAAGGATTTCAGATAAGGGTCATATGTAAGACCTCATGCTATTAAACACCCTGGTTAGGGGAGAGGCAACTTAAGTACTACAACCAGAGTAGGTAAACTCATTGTATACTTTTCCGAGAGGACGTGGTCTATTGTTATATAGCCATTTCTGTCATATAGCCGAACCACCCTACTTTTTATTAGTTTTAGTAAACAGGCTCTCGCAATGCGCAAGTGAGATGAGCGGTGCAGATTGCATGTGACCGTTAAATTAGTCATATACAAATTGAACTGACATGGGAGACATGCTAAAATCAGGACCTGTGCTAAAGATTTTTCGCCTGAAGATTGCCAAGTCTGACACCCAACATAGGGCCAATCGCATGTTTGTACAACCCCATCGTGGTTGCATCTGGATTTGGACATGGACAAAGCACGTTTAAAAAAGAGTCCAGATCCAATGAGTTGTGATCTCTTCAAAATTAAGGTGAACAAGTTTTCGGGCGTTGCCGGACCTGCACCGTGCAGGATTTCTCGGAGAAGCAAATATTTCATAAATTTTGAACATGTAAACACTCTTACCATATTTCATGCACCGGGCAAATGGGGAGGCATTCTCTTCCACAACAAGGAGCCCCATCACCGCCACCGGCCTTTTCTATACGACGAACAGCTAGCGGCAAGAAAAAGCCAGTGGTGGCAATGGGGGAGGCAACAGACTGCCCATCCATTTTCTTTTTACATTTCCTTTTTTAAAAGAAAGGGACGAGGCAGTGTCACCTCCTCCACGGCCGCTGGCTTTTCCTTACAGCCGACAAGAAAAGGCAGGCCGTCAAGCGCCCAAGCGTGGGGCACATCCTTTTGTTTTCTTTTATTATTAAAATGTGGGCTATCTACATACACGGGCCAGACCAGCCGAGTACCGTTCAGATTCTCTTACCGGAGCACAACTGCAAGTCCCTCCAAGGAGATGGGTCCTGCGGCCCTTGAGATAGATGGGTGCTTCATGGTTGGGAAAATGGGACTAATTTCTGTGATTCAGAACCCATGGTACACCATTGGTGGCTGAAGAGAACCTCAAAGCATTTTACTTAGTGATACAGAGGAAGAGATTGGGCAAGGAAAAAAAAGAAGCATGATGACACTCCAAAACTCATTTTGAGGAAAAAAATGATTTTCCCTCCAAAACATAGTTTCACGAACGTTTGGCTGACACAGAAAATGAGTCGCAAGTGTATTCCAACTAATGACGTTGTTTGGACGCCAGCAGTTGAGTTCAAAAATTCAAGTTTCATTCCAGTTCAACGATATAAAGTGATCGGTGCGTCGTCGAAGGATTTTGTATTATCACCAAGCGGATGTCAACTGCTTTGCTGTCAATATGTACAAATATGTGTAAAAACTTAAGACATGTTATAATATTTTGGGTGAAAACTTTGTGAAGAGCACATAAAAAATTGCAAAAGGATTAAGAAAATTTTACAAATATCTAGTGAAAGGAAAAAAGAGCATGAATGACATCCATAAATGACGTCAGTATCTGATTGATAGAAAGCTTTGAGGTTATACGGGCCATATACGCTCTATGCAACAGAACACAATAACGCAAGCCGAGAAGAAATGGACCATCAACGTGATAGGATATGAATTTGAAGTGATGTATCAAAAAGGAATTGAAAGGGAGGTACCCGGTGGATTGTCCAGACAGGTTGAACATGAGGGGGACATGGAACCACGTACAGTTTATTTATATTGCATAGACCCATTGCCAAAATCTGGCAGCATTAGAGATGGAGCATCATGAGTTCCTCATCATGCAGTAAAAGAGGAAACAACTTGGAGAAATCTAATCTAGAATGTACTGGTATCGATGGAGAGAACCAGTAGTCCAGTACTGTATTCTCATAACTGAGTTTTTGTCCCTCCAAATTTTACGGTCATACCCATACTCCTAGCCACATTCCATTATGATGTGGCAGCTGGACACTAGGGAGTCAAATTTAACCAGTGCATGCATCGAGAATTCTTTTGGCCAGACATGAAAAGACATATAAAAGCCAATGTGCAAGAATGTGAACACATGTACAAGGCCGAATATGAAACGCTCAAACCTGCTCGACTTCTTCAACAATTACCTATGCCAGCAAGGGTATGGGAAGATATATTGATGTTGATGGACTTTATCGAGGGACTACCAAAATAAAGAGGAAAATCAGCAATACTGGTTGCAATTGCTCTACTTTCAATGTATGTGCATTTCATCGCACTAAATCATCCCTACTTAGCCAAGGATGTGGCACAAGTCTTTCAAGAACAAGTTGGGAAGTTGCGCAGGATGCCCCAGTCTATAATAAGTGATAGAGATCTGACACTTAAGTAAATTTTCGCAAGAATATATTAAATCACAAGGTACCAAACTCCATCTCAGCACAACATACCACTCTCAGTCTCACAGTCAAACGGTAGTCCATAGTGTTTTGGAAACTTATTTAAGGTTGCGTGGAGCACCAACCCCATGACTGGACAGAGTATCTGTTGTGGGCTGAGTATGCATACAACACCAACCCATTCTTCTAAGGAGAGATCTCTTTTTTAAAGTGTTCTATGGCCCATCACTATCAGACTCGCAAAGTTTCATCCATAAACAGAATACCTAGACGAAGTGGATGTACAATTGTTGATGAGGGACAAGGTTCTAGAAGTGTTGAAGGAGATATTAGCTGCAGCACAAAACCGTATGACACAGCAACATAATAAACATCATCATGATAAGAAATACAAAGGTTGGGGAGTGAGTCTATTTGAAGAACTTTCCAGCAACTAAGGTTCCGAACAGGGCTAAGGGAATGCATAAGTTTACAGCCAAACATTCTTGCCGCTTTCAAATCTCTGAAAAGATTGGTGAAGTGGCTTATTGACTCCAACTTCCCACCATTCTAACGTACATCCAGTCTTCCATGTCTCAAGATCGAACCCATGTTATCAGGAGGTTGCTAATACAGCCACCCCTACTCCGTTATCTTCCACAGTCCACTACTTCACATTCTCTATTTCCATTTAGGGTGCCGTAGCGAAGATCAGTCCGAAGATCAGCAAAGTCTGTAATCTAGTAGATAGTGGAGTGGCAAGGAAATGCTGCACCAGATCCCAGTTGGAAAGACACTCAACAAGTGCAGAATCGCTTTCCAGAGTTCACACCTTGAGGACAAGGTATTGTTTGAGGGTGGGCGATTGATAGTTGGGCTGATACAAAGTCTTAAAATGTAAATGACTATAATATAGTATGAATAAGAGTAAGGGACGTGGATCCACTTAATATGAGGTCCTGCTTGTATCACCCTTCATAATATGTATGTATGTATGTATGTATAAATTAATGAAAGTAATCCTCTCGCTGATGTTGGGATTTGCCCTAATTTGGTGAGTAATTGTTCTTTCTTCTCGATTTCCCTTCGTATTCTCTAAAGCTGCTGGGCAGAATCGGTAGTAGAAGGAGAGTAAGAGAAGCAATCAAAGTTCCTTAAGCAAAGACATATACGTATGAAATCTAGTGGTCAAGAAGAGTGTCTGCATGAAACTTTAACCATGGGCATCAAATTGATTCATACAGAAAGCAAAGCACTAATTTGTCAATAGAAAGAATTATCATTAGAAAGAGATATTCATGTTTTCTGCGCAATGAATTGAAAAGAGGATAGAAATTCTATATCGCACTCTAAAAGAGTTAAAATAAACCATAAAATTAGTAGAAAAAAAATCTGCATTACACACTGTATACATGCCTAAGCTATGGGATGCTCCAACTTTGGATCCTATAAGAATAAATATGCAAAACGTAATCAATATTGGTATAAAATATAGAACTGTTTATCTTTTCTACAGATAGAGAACAACACCAGCATCCAGGACAAACTGAACTGACCTGAAGTGCCTAATCAACCATCTTAGAGAAAGCTGTAAAAGTTTGCATCACTTCCAAACCTGCCAAAATTGAATGTTAGATATGAAATCAAAATTATTGTCTATTAGTACGATGCATTCAATAAAAACACACCTTAGCCTTCCTAATTGGAAGATAGAACCTAGATTAAAGAATCTCCTCAGAACCTGGAAAGCCCTGTTCTCTGCAACAGCTCAAAAGAATAGAAAAGGAGGAAAACATATAAGTTGACTTTTTAGCTACAGTATGTAAGTTTGCATTGCAGGGAAAAGAAAGGTCAAATATTGTTACCAAGCTTAGAACATTGAACAGTCCCTTGTGCATTTTTAACTAAAGAGAGATTCCCCTTGTAGGACCTTAATCAAGTCCCCTTTGTCAAATTGTATATTATATATTCTTAATGCCACTTTTGAACATATACTGTGCAACTCATAATATTGTTCTCTACTGGAAAAAAAAAAGAGACCCTCCAAGACCCTCTTAATGGCACAAGGGTAAACTGAAGACATCAAATTCAGTTCAAGTTTAGTTCCCGTGAAAGAATGTCCAAATCTGTGCATCAACACAAAAAGTAAGGGACTTAAACCACCATAGTAGTTTGATAAAAACCACTATAGACATCTTGCCAGGTTCATGTATCAAAGAAGAAAAAATCGTAATCCAAAAGAAAAGGAGAAAAAGAAGGAAAAACTAGATCCAAACAAGTAAACATTCTTCAATCAAACAAGTGCACAATTAAAGCTGACCACAAAAAGAGTAAGTTTGTTATCAATTATTTGTAAAAGCAGGACATCTATATCTGCATGAACTTTTCTTTCAAGAAACAAATTAATCTGGTGCTTCTAATACAAATAAGTACCCTACCTTCTTCCATGTAGCGGCAGGGAAACAAGCATGTGGGTTTGCAACTCACAGGTCAACCGATGTACATTCAGCATGTCAAGACCTCTGTGCTTAATGGAATGCGTAATGTGAAAGCTTGATTAGCATCAGGAAAATAAGAAATTGACATGTGTGCAGACTAGAGGCCAGCCTGGTTGCTTTATACTCTAGGGGAAAGAATGACCTACATAGGTAAAAGACAACTATAAAAGACAAGAACTCTCAATCAACCATCAGCTCATAGTTGATCTTAGAAACTTCTAATATCCTACCTAAACTGTCTTCTGCATGGACAGAATTTGCTTTTGAGTTAGCTTATAGGGTACCCTAGGAGAATCTCCTAGTAGCAACTGAAACTCCCCCTCTACCTGTGTTGCTAGTGCCCTAGTTATGCCAAAGTGAGACTTCTTTTCCACTAAACACGGCACTTTTGCTGAGAAGGGCCATCAGCCTCTTTAAGTCGAGACCCAACCTTTTCAGTTGTAATTGCATCAACAAAAGTGAAGTACACAGGTGTTCAATGAGTCGAGCCAACTTGGGCTTCACTTGAGCTTGCTTGGCTAACACCTATGTGACACGGGTACGCTTGTTTTGCCCAGGTACCTATAACAACCTGACCCACTCCTGAGCTTGAGCCCCAGGTTCGGCAGATCCCAACCCGCCCCTTAGCAGTTTCGTCTCCAACCCTAAAAAGGCTAGGAACCAAGACAATCATCTCATTAATGGCACCCTTTATAAGCCCTTGAAGATCTCTCACAATCTTTGATACAGGACTAAACTTTTGAGGCATTACAATCCATCCCCCTTAAGGCACACGCGTCTGCGCGTGTGGGACCCCAGGTCCAAGTGTTGAACTGGCTCTAATACCACTATAACAACCAGACCCACTCCTAGGCTCGAGCCCCTGGTTCGACGGATCCTATTGAAGTATGTTAGATGGGTCTCGGGACCGGGTCCGGATCCATATCCTATCCAGCTTGTAGCCCTTGTTGGGCATTATTTAAGTCGTGTAACCCTAATCCTTAAGGTGTGAATGAAAGACTAAGGAGAGAGATGGCGGCTAGTGGGCATCGGCTCCTCCTCATTTGTGGTTTTTTCCCTCTTGTTGAGGGTTTTCCACGTTACATCGTGATCGTTGTTTCTCTTCCTCTTCTTGTTCGTGTTTCTACATGGCATCAGAGCCGACGAGTTTGGGAAATTTTTAGGAGTTGTGAAGTTCCAACCCTAATATCTCTCACCGCTACCACCGCCGCCGCTGCAACAGCCACCGCCGCCGCTGATCCCAATACCACCGTCGCTGTTTCCGCCGCCGCCGGTGTCACCCTTTGTGCCGTCGCCGTCACAGCCACTCTTGCGGCGTCGCTCTTGCGCCGTTGCTCTTGCGTTGTTGACTGTCGCCGTCGTCATTGTCCCTTGCGCCATTGCCTTTTGAGCCGTCGTCTTGCTTCCCGGAGAAGGAAGATATGCATGCTTAGGCGCTTCCTAGGCTTGCCTCCCCCTATTCATGTCACTTCCTAGGGGTCTTTTGCAAATCCGGTGAAGTGCATCCGCCTCTTATCTGCAATATCTTGCTTGGTTGATCTTTGATTCCATCTTCTTGCTTTTTTTGGCACCCACCGTGCAAGAAGAGGTGGCTGGTCCGTGACTTGGTAGAGGACGTAAAGGAGGAGAGGAGTGTAACTTGAGGATTGCCTCAACGTCCGCCGGCGTACTGGCGATCGCATCCCCCTTTCCTTACAAAAGACCGGGGTTAAATTGGTCTTACGGGTGAAGACTTTCCTCATCTCGAAGTTGAATTCCTATTCACTTCTATACCTTGATACTTGCTGGTTTTGCCTCTTGAATCTTGATTCCAGCAAGGAGAACGTGTGGCGCAACCTCTACCCGTGGGAGATTGCAACCCGAGAGAGAAAAGGAACCGCTTCCGTCGAGCGACATCGACGATCGTTTCCCCCAATCGACATTCTGTTCACTCTTGGGGTTGATTGGGAAGCCGGTGAAGATATTACCTCTCTCTCTTTATCGTTTCTGTCTAGATAGAACTTGATTTTCTCTCGTTCTTGTGATTCTATCCAAGGATATTACTACTCGTTGGTGCTCTCCGTTGTCACCGGTGCCTCTCTTGTTGTATCGTTGCTCGTGCCTCCTGTTGGACTATCTATGATTATGGCAGCTTCTTCATCTATAGACGTGATGGCGGATTGCCGTATGGGAGAGTGGATCATTGACAGTGGCGCTACTCACCACATGACTGGTGATCCTAAGGTCTTTCATGGATATAAGATTTCATCAGGAAAGGATCGTGTTTCCCTTGCCGATGGTTCATCCAATGTTGTAAAACGCGTATCGTAAGCCGTATCGGTCGGGCTTTAAGATACGCCGTATCGTAATGTATCGTAACGTATCGTACCCGTATCGTAAATTTTTAAAAAATAATAATAATAATTCAGAAATTTTTTTAAAAAAAATCGAAAAATTCATAAAAAATAAGAAAAAATTAAAAATAATAAATTCTTCATAGAAAACATGTTTTAGTCTTTTAGATAATGATAGACTTATTATTTTGCTAAATGCTATAAACTTACGCGTTCACGGTTCATCATTCATACTTCATAGACATCAAAATTCATAACAATATCTTCTTTTTCATCATCTTCATGGTAAAAAACCCGTTTCCTCCCAATGGGAATCAGCCACCCATGCACAAATCCATGGTTTAATAGATGATTTCACTGTGAAAATCGATGAATTCACAATGGAAATCGATGATTTCCCTCTAAGGCAGTACAATCTATAGATTAGAAATGAAGAAGGGGTGGGTTTTTATAAAAAAACTCAAAAAAATGGGGTTCAAGCCCCTTTTTTAGAAATCAGCCTGTATCGTACGATACGGGCTGTATCGCATCGTATCGTACGATACGGGGGCCCGTATCGCACGTATCGTACGATACAGGTACGATACACCCCCCATTTACGATACGGGGGGTATATCGTATCGTATTTTGTAAACGATACGATACGTATCGTACGATACATATAACACTGGGTTCATCTATCTCCGTGGCTGGAAAAGGGAGTCTCCCACTTTTGAACAAGTTCTTAGTCCACAATGCTCTACATGTTCCTCATATTCCCTTGAATCTCTTGTCGGTTAGCAAGATCACGAAAGAGTTAAATTGCGAACTTATATTTTCCGCTGATCGCTGTGTTATGCAGGACTTGGTGACAGGGAAGAGGATTGAGATTGGTCTACCTTCTGACGGGCTCTATCGTTTACCTATGCGTGCTGCTCAGGCTCTCATGACGGCAGTCAGCCAAGCCACAAAGAATAGAGAGGACTCCCTTCAATTGCTTCTACGTTGGCATGAGCGCCTTGGACACTTGCCTTTTGGCCTTCTTAGACAGTTGTTTCCTGATCTATGTTCCAGGTTAGATATGACTATGGTGTCTTGTGATGTCTGTCACCTGGCCAAACATGTTAGGGCTTCATACCCTTTGTCTAGCCATCGGTCTAAAGAGGTCTTTGCCATGATTCATTCTGATGTGTGGGGGCCTGCAGGGATTCCTTCTTGTCATGGTTTTCAATATTTTATCACCTTTATAGATGATTGTTCGCGTAACACTATTGTCTACTTGTTGAAAAACCGTAGTGAAGTTCCTACTGTCATAGAGACTTTCATTGCTTATGTGGAAACTCAATATGGAGCATCTGTTAAGACATTTCGATCTGACAATGTTCGAGAGTATATGTGCCAGTCTGTTGATAACTTCTTTCGAAAAAAGTGAATTGTTCATGAGACTGCCTGTAGGTATACCCCTCCTCAAAATGGAGTTGCTGAATGAAAAAATCGTCAGTTATTGAATATGACTCGGGCTCTTCTTTTTCAACGTCATGTTCCAAAAAGGTATTGGGGGGATGCTGTGCTAACCAGTGCGTATCTTATAAACCGGTTGTCTAGTCGTGTGTTGAATGAGAAGACGCCTCACTCTATGTTATCGGGGAGTCGTGAACCTTTCTCTCTTCCACTCAAAGTTTTTGGTTGTGTTTGCTTTATTCACAATCATAGTCATCACATTAAAAAGCTTGATCCAAGGTCTATTAAGGGCATTTTTTTAGGGTATTCTCCCACTCAAAAAGGGTACAAGTGTCGAGACCCTTCCACTGGTCGGGCCTATGTTACCAAAGATGTCTCCTTGAACATGTTTCCTATTTTGGTGAGAATCCTCCTCAGGGAGAGTACTCTATGTCACATGAAGAGTATTCTCCGAGTCAGGAAATTCAGTTTACAGATTTTTTGGACTACAGGCGTGAATCCATTGGTCCATCTAGTGAGGTGCATGAACAGGAGAAAAATGGAGAGTGTTCCACTGAGGCAGAAGAGAAATGCAATCGTCTATTTGGGCAAGTTTACTCTAGGCGAAGAGTTTGTACAGATGAGATGACAGGTGGTGAGAATTCTACTCCCAATCCAATTTGTACAGATGAGATGACAGGTGGTGAGAATTCTACTCCCAATCCAATTAGTCCTTCCCTGGATGACCCAAGTCGTGCGCAGGAGCAACCTGTTGAAGAAGAAATTCAGACTGTTGCTGCTAGTGAAGAGCTTCTCATCGCCCTGCGAAAGGGTGTCAGGTCATGTACTCAACATCCTATTAATAACTTTGTTTCATATTCTAAACTAAGCAAGGACTACAAATGCTTTGTATCTTCTCTTTCTTTGACTATGATTCCCAGGAATGTTGCTGAGGCTCAGAGTGATCCTAAGTGGACTTATGCAATGCAAGAAGAGATGGAAGCCTTGCGAAGAAACATGACATGGGAAGTTGTAAAGATTCCTGAGGCGGCTCACTTGGTTGGATCTAAGTGGGTCTACACCATCAAGTACAAACCAGATGGGAGTGTTGAAAGATACAAAGCTCGTCTTGTGGCCAAGGGGTTTAGTCAGAAATATGAGATTGATTATTTGGAGACTTTTGCTCCTGTTGCGAAGATGAAGACTGTCAGAGTCATTATCTCTTTAGCTGTGATGAAGGAGTGGAAGATGCACCAACTTGATGTCAAGAACGCATTTCTCAATGGAGACCTTGAAGAGGAAGTATATATGTGTATGCCTCCAGGATATGAGGAACCTGAAAAATGTTGCAAGCTAAAGAAAGCATTATATGGGCTCAAGCAATCTCCTCGAGCATGGTTTGAACGACTCAGACTTGTCATGAGACAGTGTGGATACCATCAAGGGAATGGAGATCGTACACTCTTTGTGAAGAGAAATGAGCAAAAGGTTACTATTTTGTTGGTATATGTTGATGATATGATTGTCACAGATGATGATGAAGATGAAATAATGAAGTTAAAGAAACTTTTGGCGATCGAGTTTGATCTTAAGAACCTTGGTAAGTTGAAATACTTCCTTGGCATAGAAATTGCTAGGTCTGGGACTAGCCTTGTGCTAAATCAACGGAAGTACACTCTAGATTTGTTAAAGGAGACAGGGAAATTAGGGTGTAGACCAGCTTCTACTCCTCTAGATGTTGGCCATAAGCTAAGTCTTAGAGACGGAGAGCCACTCTGTGAAGAGGCAAAAAGAAGATATCATTGTCTTGTAGGGAAGTTAATTTATCTTACTCTCACTAAACCTGATATTACCTTTGCTGTGAATGTGATGAGTCAGTTCATGCATGCTCCCACGGATGCCCACTTGAAGGCTATTGACAGGATCTTGTGCTACTTGAAGAGGAATCCTGGCAAAGGTCTCTTATATGTCAAGCAAGACACTCTTGGGATTGAAGGTTATTCAGATGCAGACTGGGCAGACTGTATTGACACTAGAAGGTCCACCTCTAGCTATTGTATTTATTTAGGAGAGAATCTAATAGTGTGGAGAAGTAAAAGGCAAGATGTTTGTTCGCGTTCCAGTGCTGAAGCAAAATACAAAGCTGTTGCTATGGAAGTTTCTGAGCTTTTGTGGTTGAAAGTATTGTTGACTGATATTGGTATAAAGGTTGAAGAACCAATGAAGATGTACTGCGATAACAAGTCCGCAATTAACTTGGCCAACAACCCTGTGCTTCATGACAGAACAAAGCATGTTAAGATTGACCGGCATTTCATTCGAGAGAGAATTGATGCTAAAGAACTTGTACTTCCTTACATGAGATCTGAAGACCAAACGGCTGATGTTCTGACGAAAGCTTTATCTTCGACCTCATTTGAGAAATGTATCCAAGTTGGGCATGTTTGATATGTATGCCCAACTTGAGGGGGAGTGTTGAAGTATGTTAGTTGGGTCTCAGGACCGGGTCCGGATCCGTATCCGATCCAGCTTGTAGCCCTTGTTGGGCATTATTTAAGTCGTGTAACCCTAATCCTTAAGGTGTGAATGAAAGACTAAGAAGAGAGAGAGTTTGGCGGCTAGTGGGCACCGGCTCCTCCTCATTCGTGGTTTTTTCCATCTTGTTGAGGGTTTTCTACGTTACATCGTGATCGTTGTTTCTCTTCCTCTTCTTGTTCGTGTTTCTACAGATCCCAACCCACCCCCTAGCAGTTTCGGCTCCAACCCTAAAAGGGCTAGGAACCAGGACAATCATCTCATTAATGGCCCCTTTTATAAGCCCTTGAAGATCTCTCACAATCTTCGATACGGGACTAAACTTTTAGGGCGTTACAGTACCTGTGTCGGTACGTGGGTACGACGACACGGGTATGGGTACAACTGCATTTTAAAACTTTTAAAATTATGTTTTCAAACTTAATTTTTTTCTAATTTTTTATTTTCCCTTCTTTTATATTTCCCTTCCAATAAGATTCTATATTTTTCTCTCATTTTGAGATTTTTGTAGATTATAAGCCTATTAATACTTTTTTTTTTCATTTTATCATTTTTGAAAATATAAAATTTGCGGACCCACGCACCCACAATTTTCAAAATTGCCATGTCCGATCCTGTACCACCGTACCCGCACTCGTACTGTACCGGCACCGATGTGACATAGGCTAGCACATTATATATTCCCCTTACATGCAATGCTTTTAGCCTTTTACTCATTTTGACAGGATAGCACAAGAGGGAACATGTTCTGTTAATTGAAGATGGATAAATAAATAAAGAAGGAACCCACACAAGTAATGTTGGTCAATTTCTTCAGTAGATAAAGCAGCCCATTGGTCTTCAATGAATAAGGGTTTTGATATTAGAGCTCACCTTTATGTAAGTACCACTTCTCTTGGACATATCCCCAGCATCTAAAGAAATAACCGACCAGCTTAAGTTGGATGCCAAACCCTCCTTTCGCTGCAATAAGGAATTTACCATTTTCAGCCAGTGCTATAAGCAATCTAAAATGGATATTACTTCAAGATGAGATTCTATGAACCAAATACTAGGGAAACCATGGAACAGACTTTTTCTCAGCTTTACAAAATTATTAGAAACATTAGGCAACACTAACAAAACAAAGTCAGGACCTAAGTACAGGGAAAAACACCAAGAACCAGTATAATAGAAAAAAGTTCAATAAGAGGAACAACAGTTGAAGTTGTAAATTAAAAAAAAAAAAACTTGATAGTATCAAAAAGGTTAACAATAGATTGCTTTGATTTAAACGAAGGTGCAGGTCATAGGTATAAGCAACACGACCACTCTTTATGTAAGACTTTACCATTGTATCTGTCAGGCCAGGCTGCAAAAAGCAAAACCACCAATTTCTTCAGCAGATAAGAAAGAACAAAAAAAATAAAAGATGAGGTAATACCCCACTATTAGTGCAATTTTGACAAAAAACTTTGCTGATGATCATCAAATTGTAATCACCAACTAAAGAATTTCACAGAGTAAACTGTACAAGATGCCCATTGAACACCACACTTGAGTTTGCTACAAAATTGCAACCGATGGTTGATAGACTGCTCAAATATAAAAAAAATGATCCAATACAAATGCATTTTTACTTTGTTACTATGAAGAACTCAAATTTACACAAAAAAGGAAGGCAAGAAGAACTGAATTCTACATGCAGTTTTTGACACCACAGATAAAGGAAAACCTCCAACCTTGCATGTTGTTGATACCTGTTTATTTTTAATTGTCACCTACGCATCTTTTGCATTAAGAATCATGGCACAAAAACACTGACAATATAATCCTTGGGTTGAAAGCTAACAGAGAAAATATTGTTCGAGGAACTGCCCAGAAGAACTCGAATGCTAATGCAAGTAGATCTTGACCACCAAGCAAGTTATTCCAAGATTGACATCAGTTATTTCTTCACAGAAAAAGGGCTGCTAGCAGGTAAAGGAACATTGATATCAGTTGTTTCTTCACAACCTACTTAAAGCAAGTACCATAGTGACTCTTAAACCCCAAGAGATTTACATATGGTTCTGATTATGGAAGACTAAATGGGCATTTAATCAAGATCTGCACACAACAACAACATCAACATCAAAGTTCTTCCAACCAATAGTTGAAAAGTGAGCAATCACATCCAATAGCGGAATTTATTAACAAGTATAAACTATCTGATGCATCATTAAAATGACTAAGAGCAAGCCCAAAAAAAATCTTTAGCTACCAAAACATCGTTCGGGAAACATTGTTCGGCTCAGCAGATAGTAGGAAACAAAATCAACAATAAAAATTTTCAACAAAGAACAGATAAATGTAATGTTTTTTTCGACAGACCTGCTTCAAAGAGATCAGAAAGTCAGCTCCCTTGATAACTCATGCATCTTGAAAACTTCCTTGGTAATCCTGCAGGGGCAGGATGTTGTCATTAAGCCGACAGTTTATCAAATGCACCAACCAGATCCATAGATAATTATGTGCTGCAGATTCTTTTGGAGCAAAAAGTTTATGCTCAGCTGGAAGAAATCAAAATGCATATGTTTTTGTTTCCAGACCTCCACAATTGTGTTGTAGCTCTGATTACTAATTTTGCTAATGCAGATGACACATGTGTCGAGCCGACTTGTGCTGTGCTTCTTGATTTTGTTCACTTTCAATATACCATGTTTACATTAGTTTTCAAAACCAGCAAGGTACTGACACATGCAGTTGCACCACATCAAATTAGAAACCTAATAATTACCTATTTCATTCAAAATCCTGATTGAGAATGTTTATACTAGATTCCACCGCCAGCAAGAAGTAATTATTGACATGTGAAAGGAAGAACAATATAAAAATCTACAACGAGCGAAAAGCTTCAACCAAGTGAAGCAAACTGTTAACAGTTGACGCTAATCTTGCATATCGCATATTTACAATAGATTTTGAGGTCGTCACAATCATAATCCAAGTCAAATGATGTTACAGCTAACATGATCATAAGTTATCACAATGAATCCGAATTAGAGAAGCCTCACACAATGAATCCGAATTACAGAAGTCACGTTTCAGGGCTCGCACTATCTCCTACCTAGCATCATATTCTGAACAAAAGGATAAAACTTATTGAAACAAAAATTCAGTTTACAATTCTAAAAATTTCATAACGACAAAATCTTGTGTATAGATTCTAAATGTGCACTGTTAAGTTGTAAAGTAGGGAGTTTAATCTAGCATTATTAACTGTGCTAGATTATAACCTAGCACTGGTAAGTTTAAAATAGGGAGTTCGAAATTGCTTCTTGTAACATTTCAACCTAAGGAGGAGATACATTACATAGGAGAAGGAGACAAAGAGAAGCTCCAGCCGAGCATACCGGATGCTCTGGTTCTTGACGTCCTTGGGCACCTACGAACGAAGATCCGTATCAGACGGCTGGAGGTTCTCGAACACGCCGATTACCTCGCTGGCCTCCGGCTTGCTCTTCGTCACGCTCAGCGTGATCTTCCCCTTGGACGACAACGAGCCCTTGATGTTCTCCTTCACCACATCCTCCTCGTTTCCCTGCCCTCCGTGGGGTGAGCCACGGCATTGTCGGATCCAACCTTGCCAACCCTCCCCTGGGGGTTGAGAAAGGACGATCCCCGGTAGGAAGGCACCAGGAACTCGCCCCCGGAAATATCTGTCTTGCTAGAGGCCGCGAGCCCTTTGACAGTGAAAAGGAAGAGGTCGCGCTCGCCACTCGCCACGAGGGAGGTGAACGGTGCCGGCCAAGTAGTCGATCCCGTCGTTCTCCTCGAACTTGATGGAGCCATCGGAGGAGACCTAGAAGGGGCACTCGATCACGTCCAGGGTGTAGGTGAGGTGGGTGACGAGATTCTTCTAGTGGAGCTCCGGCGGGGCGTTCTTGCTGATGCCCTAGACCTTTCGGCATCTTCAATGGTGCAGGAAGCATGTCGAAATCCCCAACCAGCCATGGTGTTCTCCGATGAGAGTTGCAGAAAGAGAAACCTGTAGTGTTCTGATCGGACAAAGAAAGGCTCCAGCGGCCCATGTGAGGGCGATCCGATGGGTGCGTATCTTACAAAACAATAAAGAAATGGCGGGAGAGAGAGCGCGCTCGCCGGAGAGGGAGAGTGGGAGCTTCTTGTAACAGCGGGCGCCTTTTTGATGACCAAAGTCTCGTAACTGTTTACAAAGAGGAAAAGCGACTCGCAGTCGCACGTCCAGCGGCCTAACGTGGAAGGTGTCCGCTTCCCTCCAATTTCTGCCAGCCAACATGTATTTGAAAAAAAACAAATACAACGAATAGTTATTTGCGACAACCAAATCGGAAAAGTAGTTAAACTTTAGAAATCAATCTTTTCCTTTAAAATCCAATTTATACATCGGTCTGTGAGTTTTTCTCGTTTGAATTCGAGTTCATTACACGTTTAACTCTATGAAGAGTAGTTTAGAATATTGAAAAACTCATATCTCTAAATGGCTTATGACCATCTACTTATTTTACCAACTCATCTCTCTCTCTCACGAAATCGCAATCCCAATATAAAATATTCGAACTGTTTAATAATCAACATCTAAGTTTTTTTTGGTTGATAATACCCATCTTATTTTTCAAATTTACAATATTGTATATACGAACGAAACTCTATGATTCAGATTCAAACTTTTTTTACCAGCCACTGGTTAAACGCCGGTGTAAGCTGATCCGTACTGGACATATTGCCTTCAGGTACTAGTCTTATATCCATACTGGTTTCAGTCATTCCCTTTTCTTTTGCAATTTTTCACTTTTATGTCTAACAATCTACATTACCTAATGATCTTTATGTTCAAAATATTATGAATTTATCGAAAAATTTATATTTACGGGCCTGACCCTGCCACGATCTGTCGTTTATGTAAATCATTATTTTTTCCTATGTTTTACATATAATTTTTTAAACTGTAGCTGCAACTTACTTTTATTTAATTATTGCCAATCAAGTAACCAGGAAATTATTTATCCCTTGGAAATTATCCCGTAGCTCGAAGGATTAGATGTAAGCTTGGGCACTAGGTCAGGGGCCACCAACATGTACTCAGTCCCCAGTACTCATTTGTTTTTATATATATATATAATATTTTATTATGATTAATTATATTTATATATTATTTTAGATTAAAAATATATTTTTTAATTTAATCGAGTCGAGCTCGAGCTCGGGTTTTAATTGTTTGACTGAGCCCAGGCCTAGGTTTTGGGTGTTGGGCCAGCCTGAGCCCAGCACCTCATTGGGTCAGACAAAGCCCGATGCCCAGGCTTAATTAAATGGAAAACATAGTGACAATACTGACGCAAGATTGAATCCCCGCTCAAGGCAAACCTTGCCCTAGGGCCTCTACGGCCTCAAAATTGGTTTTAAAATTAAAATTCTAGAAGCAAAATTCCACATGAAAATTGGAATGAAAATTCAGTTACAGTTCCCCATTGTATTTGATAGTTTGGAATTTTAGTTACAAAATTGACAACGACACGTTTGGTAAAACAAGAATTCAAATTACAGAATTCATGAATTAAAACCTTGTCACAAACAGAGATGAAAAAAATTCCAAATTTATGGAATCACAATTTCAACCTTGTCACAATTCCGGAATTTTCAACATATAATTCTGAAATCAAAATTATGATACAATTCTTCTTATTCGTCGATTCCGACGGGATATCAACCACTTGGAGAACTTGCTGCTCCCTCTTGCCCTGGCCATTATAAGACCAGAGTAGCGATGACATCAAAATGACATTTTGGAGTGTCATGCAAACAGCTTCTTAATTAATTACTTTTATTTGTAGCTTTGTGCACTTACATTGTACCTGATCCTTTCAACCTTCAAAGAAAAGCACCGGCCTTTGTGCAAACAGATTAAAGAACGCTAAGGCAGGTGCATGCACATTGGTCTAAGTTATGTTTTGAATATTAAGCTGTATTTGGAACAATGGGTCCGCCAAATTTTCATCTCTACTTGTGTCTTGAAGATTACCATCACAGGTAGGCAGAAGTGAAGGTAAAGAATGTCAAGTTGATGACCACAAGTAAATAAGTTAGCCCCGTTGACATCCCAAACTGCGACTCAGAAAATAAATGAGACAAGGCGATGGAAGTTCTCACAACCAACAAAATTAATGTTGGTACTTGAAGAAAATAGTCAAAATGCATGGTAGGTGGAGAAGCTGAGGCAGGCATAAATGAAGTTGGCATGCTTGTTGTGATGTGTGGCAAGGAATTCACACCAAAATCCATAGTTCATCAAATTAAAGGTTTTCATTCAGACTTAAGTTCCACTTGAGGTTGTCCATTTTATTCTTTACACTCTCTGATGTTTGATTTAAGATTGGGGGAGAGAAACACTGATCTTTAATTCATAGATCTAAAGTCCAAAAAATCTGAAAATCATATATGATCAGAGGAAAGAAATAAGAGATAGACCTCCATAATTGAATAAGTGACTTGTAGTTATCGGGTCACATCTGTGAAAGAAAAAAAGGAAAGGTCAGAAGATGCTGCGCACATGGTGGTTCACTCACACTGAGAGAGAGACAGAGAGAGAGAGATGTCGTTGACGGCAGGGGACGAAGTTATGTGAAAGGTGGCAGAACTGCATGTGCAGCGAAACAACAGAGGCCTTCTTCCAACAATTCTGCGATGTTTCCCGGCAACTTCCGTTCTGGCATGCATGGACCTATTGAAATCTGAAGCCTGATTCCATTCCTTTCCTTCCTGAGAGCAACCAAAAGTGACCTAATGGAGGGTTGGTCCGAAATCAGTGAAATTCTGTAAGAAAACCAATAAATTAAAGCACGCTTTTAGCAAGACTCCCTTGAAGAGTGATATACGTTTTGTTTGTATTGAAATATAAAATGGTGCGGAGTTGCTTAGAGATACTGTCAAGTACGAACAGCTTTCGTGGTAAGGAGCCATTCGTTGGGGTTTCTTGGAGGCTGGGTTGAATGTTGCTACCTAGTGCTTTGGTCAAAGGAGCCCACAGAAAAAAAGCTCCCCGAAGATTCTGGTTTAGATCTGGCTGCAGTGCTCCAGAAAAGTTGAAAAAAAAAAGTTAAAGTAGAATTTGGAATTATTTCCCGGCGAGTGGGTGAGAGGTGGCCTGGAAGACAATTTTTTGACAAAAGAATGACTTCCCGGGACGGGCCAAGGCCGAAACATTGGATCCCATTTCTTCGGTGCGGCTGACCCGTCGGCTAAATGAGGCTACTTATTTTGAAATTTCCATGTTTTCGCCGGCTGGTTCGTCGGTTGATACGAAGGACACAAGAAGGGCCCCCCCTCCCAAAAGCCATCGCCAGTAGGTAACTAACTGGCCAGGATCTGTGTTTGGGAAGACCAAGTTGATCACGGAGCAATAGTCATCACACGTCTCTCTTTGCCCTGGCCCTGAATGGATCCCGACCGTCCATTTACCTAAAACGGTCAGGCCCCAGACGGAGGTAGACCGTGGACATGACCACACCTTTATTTTTCTTTTTCCCGTTTAGACTTTACCAAGTGAAATTCAAATTCCGGCCGGTAAGCAACGAAAGTGGCAAGTTAAGAAAAGGCCGGGTCCTCGTCTTGATACAGGAGCTGCCGATCCTCTCAGAAACAAAGGTATGATCTCATGGAATCAGCATTCATAATTCCGCGAAACAAATTTCGATGAGTATAAACAGGAAGATTTACAGGGCACCAACTTTTGATAAACCGGGGAGAAAAAACAAAGAATTGGCGAAATAGTCCAAATACGAAACCATTCCAAGTGAATTTAAACCACATGGAAATTTCGTACACTCAAAAAACCTAGACACATACACGCCTACCAAAAATGGACGCCCTTATTGAGGACGTCTTACGAATAGCTCTTCCTCCCTGACGTCGCAGGCTTCCCTTTCTCCGCCCGAACCCGAAGGGGCCAGTTTCACAGCTTCCGCTTCAGAGAGCCACGATGCGAGGAAATCAAGAAGTGACGGAAGAGCACGAAAACACAAAGAATCATCTGTGAGCCGTGATCAGAGTCTCGATGAATCGCAGGCCGTCGAACCTCGGTGCGAACTTATCGGCGGCCAGATTCCTCTGTGACGCCGAAGAAGAGCCATTTCCGCCGGACAGCGCCTGAAAAACGGGGGAAAAGTAAGACACATGCCGGAAATCTCAATAACCAGGAGAGGCGAAAAAAAGAAAAAAGAAAACCGCCGATCTCCCTCCGCGAAACGAAACAACAACGGGATCTTACCTCGTCCGAGGGCTTCAGAAGGCGGATCTGATGATCGTCCGAGGAGGTGAAGGCCGCGGACGACGCGGCAACAGCAGAGGCAAAGAAGATGCCGGACCTCTTCATCTCCCTCGCCACGGAAATCACGGACAAGAAAGAACGAGAGGATACGGAAGACGGAACTCAGTCCTGACGCCCCTTCCCAGACGATCTCACATCTCCTTCTTCCGCGTGTTCCCCTCTTTTTACACGCGTTCCGGGTTTCAAAATTAACGAAACTTAAATCTCCCGTTAGATTCCGCCACCCCGTAGACTTGCCCCTGCCACGTAGGCCGATCTGACGCCGCGTCACGAACGGTGGACCCTTCCCAGAATCTCTGAAGACTCCAAGGGCACTTGGCCTTCTAGCTACCACGTGGCAGCCATCTGGTGACTCGGCCTCGCCTTTCGGTGACCATCCGACCACCCCCACATTAAAAATACACTTCAAGCCGCATCGACGCGTTGTGAGTTGGACCAAGCGGTAAAAGAAATGATGCGTGGCCATTAAGCAGAAGCTTACGATATTTTTTTTTTTTTTTATATATATAAACTGATACCCACGGCCAGAAAAAAAGAAAAAGGAAAAACGAATTTGAATTTACGATTCTGGTTTTGGGGGCGGAGATTGTTTGCCTCGGTGTCCTGCCAGGCTCCACATCACCACTTTCTTTGGCGCAGGAGCAACGGGGTCCCAATATCAAACGGTCAGCGAAAGAAAGATGTTGATGTTGGAAACCTGAATAAAGCACAAACAAGAAAATGTTTCGTTTTGTTTAGATGTGTTTTTAAAGATAATTTAGTCGTTCGTTTATCCAGAAACACTATGAGTCCATTCATTAGTTCGGCTGAATTGGTTATGAATTGACGAAATACAATATTCAAGAAAGATAAACAGTGAGGTAATAATACATGCTGCTATTTACGCTTGAAGATGTTAGATCCATTGAAGAATAATGCGATTTTGCAGTGTAACGCAATGTTGTAAAAACTTAACATCCGAACAGGACCATTTGTCATTTCTTAAATCTAAATCCAATCCGATTTTGCAAATCTAATATTATTAAGTCTTTTTCATACTCTATTTTTTCAGAACAGATTCTCAAGACATTAGATCCAAATCCAATACGTTGACGTGCTTATGAGTGTGAAAATGTTTGGTACTTGACTTGGTGGCTCGACACAAAAGGCAATTCAAATCAATCTTGGATTATCCAGACCTAAGGCTTTCAGATACACCCAAGTGTCTTAGGTTACTCATTTGAGCACATCGTTCACTCATTTGATTTGACGTTTTAAACATTAAAAACCCTAGACATTGAAACGTCTCCGAGACCATTCTGCGTTTTTGCTTAAGAGCCTCTTCGCCTGCCTTCTTTCTTCCTGTTGTTTTTCTTCGGGAATTGCTTTGAACAGAGGCTTGATTCGTTTGCAATGGCTGCCGGCGAGCTTGCTTGCACCTATGCTTCTTTGGTCCTCCATGACAATGGCATCCCCATCACTGTACGCCCTCAATCTCACTTCCTCGTGTCTTGTTCTCTTTTTTCTCTTCGTTCGGTTCCCTCGTCATCTGCCAATGATTTTGCTTTCTTTTGCCTTATTGTTCCATTTCCCGTTGTCTTTACTTTTGTTGATGATTATTGGTGAGATTTGGACCTTATTAATGAGATCTGATGGGTAATAGTGATGCTTGATCGTTCCTTGTTTAGGATTGTTTTTTAGAATGAGCTTCTCTCTCTTTCGGGCGCGTTTCTGGGAGTTATTTGCTGAACAACTTAGTGGTTCTGTGTGTGTGTGTGTGTGTGTGGTTTTATCTTTTCCAATGGTTACATCTGTGCAACAGCCAAGGCAATTTATTTTTTGACTAAGATCCGCTCGTTTTGTTGGCTTTCTCTGATCATGCTATCTGAATCTGGATAACTGGGTTTAAGTAGCTCCCTAAACGACTTTTCAAACACCTCTGTTTGACATGACTCCCAATCTCGAAAGCAAACCCACACTGGTGGTGTTGTCAGCATCCAAATGTCCAGGAATTGGATTGTGTGAGTGGAGGAAAATGTTTTCCTTTTTCACAATATCTTTTGTCCATCTCTCCGTAGCATTTCTCCTATTTTGTTCATCGAAATAAATAAACAGCTCCAATATAATTTAAAGGCATATATGTTCGCACCGCATTCTTTGGCATCTTGTTGTCGTGTAGGTTCCTCACTCCATCATCTCTTCCTTTTTCAGTTGGATTAAAAAGGAAACCGAAAGAAAGATGAAATCTGTAACTTCAACTACAGCCATTTTCATCAACCACCCTTAGATTTGGTAGATGGAGGATTGGAGGACAGGCCAAGACTTCTTCTTGATAATATTTATATCAGTAAGTTCCTTGACCACACCAATTTTGGTAAACTATGAGCACATCATAAGTATCAGAAGCCCTCGTTTAGCAACATTAACATATTGTTATTGGAAGGCACATAAACCATAGAAAATTTTTGGCAACAATTTCGAAACTAGTGCATCATAAATAGGTGGGAAGGGATGGGCTTGCCGCACCTACTGGCGACGTCGACCACCTTTTGCATGCTGATCATCCTTTCAATTTCAGGGGTGATGCGGCCGCAGACGCGGACGAGGTTGGCGCCCCTGACCGCATTGCAGCAGTCCTCAGAAGGAGGCACCGGCGGCAGCTCCCTGGCCACAAACGGTGTGCACCGGGCACCCAGAATTGCCAGGTCTTGGTCACTAAAGCCTGGCAAATTCTCCAGCACCAGCCCGGCCAGCAACAGGCCCAACACTACCATGCCCACTCTGTAGAACAGAGAGGATCTCCAGAGAGGATCTCCATGCCGCTCTCTCTCTCTGCCTCGCCCGGTTCCCTTCCCTTGCTACACTGTGGCCGTGTGCATGAGAGCAAGAATAGCCCTTAAGGACTTCATTAAATTAAATGTGGAGGAACACGAGCCACATTTAATCCAAAACAATAGGTGGTAGTTGGCGTCTGCTGTTCACCTACCACCTGCATTCATTAAATTACATAACTTCATTAAGTTTGCAATATGTGATGAAACATACAAATCCAATTGACTGTCATCAATGCACCTTTCGGTTTTTAATGGTGCAAAATAAAAAACAAAAAAGCATTCAGCCATAAAGATAAACAGTTGAGAT
Source organism: Nymphaea colorata (assembly GCF_008831285.2). NCBI lineage: Eukaryota > Viridiplantae > Streptophyta > Magnoliopsida > Nymphaeales > Nymphaeaceae > Nymphaea > Nymphaea colorata. The sequence continues at coordinate 20,831,542 of NC_045146.1, forward strand.
ATATATATATTAAATAAACTTTCTGCCTATTGTCCTTAGGTTTGACTTAACGTGATAGAGAGGAGTAAAACATTCATTCTCATCAGAAGCAAATTTAGGTTCATTGATCTGTACGGGCATCTTTAGCTGTCCGTACAAAATTAGTTATTTTTCTGATGAGAATGTTTTACTCCTCTCTATCACGTAAAGTCAAACCTAAGGACAATAGGCAGAAAGTTTATTTAATATATATATCTCAACTGTTTATCTTTATGGCTGAATGCTTTTTTGTTTTTTATTTTGCACCATTAAAAACCGAAAGGTGCATTGATGACAGTCAATTGGATTTGTATGTTTCATCACATATTGCAAACTTAATGAAGTTATGTAATTTACGCCAACTCACCATCACCATACAATAGGACAAAAATTTTGCTTTGTCTTATTGTATTGAGAAAGGAAACGTAACGCATAAGTAACATGAGATCGCATTAATTAAGTGCTCTCAACTTCATCGCATAAGAAAGAGTTTAACTTATGCGTTACGTTTCCTTTCTCAATACAATAAGACAGCAAAATTTTTGTGCTATTGTATGGTGATGGTGAGTTGGTGAGTTGATGAAGTAGAGAGGAGTAAAACATTCTCATCAGAAGGAAATTTAGGTTCATTGATCTGTACGGTCATCTTTAGCTGTTCGTACAAATCAGAAGCAAAATTAGCTGTCGAAAAACAAGGCTGGTGTGGTAAGTTCGGGTCGATGTCCACCAACACCACGATCCTGTCTGACCCGACCGTTGGGCCAGGGGCATCGCCGAGTCGTCTATGTACGCGAAGACACTGAACCGGACCGGAGTCTTGAAACGTCTCCGAGACCATTAAAAACCCTAGACATTGAAACGTCTCCGAGACCATTCTGCGTTTTTTCTCAAGAGCCTCTTCGCCTGCCTTCTTTCTGGTATGCCCTCCTGAACTGTAGTGTTTTCAACAGTGCAGTTCAGTTTGTCTTGTACCTAAATTTGTGGTATGACAACCACAACCGTAACTTTTATAAACGCCGGACCTGAAATCCATAATTCAGCATTGGATTTTACCTAATGTGGATTTGAGATCAGCTTCGAGTTAGAGATCCAAGGCTACAAGAAGTATTTGTTTATCACGAATGCAAGATTCAAGGTGATCTGAGATCACTGGGGATCTATGATACAAGGATTTGAGGTCCGACCCCCCTCCATCCACCCTCAAATCAAATACTTATTTTCTTTATAGATCTAAAATCCAGTGTTATTTACTGCCTGTGGGCTCTACATGAAGAGGATTTCAGATAAGCCTCATATGTAACGCCTCATGCTACTAAACACCCTGGTTAGGGGAGAGGCAACTTAAGTAGTACACCGGAGTAGGTAAGGTAAACTCATTGTATACTTTTCCGAGAGGACGTGGTCTGTTGCTATGTACCCAATTCTGTCATATAGCCGAACCACCCTACTTTTGTTAGATTTAGTGGACAGGCTGCCAATGCGCAAGTGAGATGAGCGGTGCAGATTGCATATGACCGTTAAATTAGTCATATACAAATTGAACTGGCGAGGGAGACATGAGTCTGACCCCCCGGGACCCAATATACGGCCAATCGCATGTTTGTACAATCCCGTCGGGTTGCATCTGGATTTGGACATGGACAAAGCACGTTTAAAAAAGAGTCCGGATCCACTGAGTATTAACCCCCGTCTTTTTTTTTTTCATTTGTGATCTCTTTAGGCGAAAAAGTTTTCGACCTGGACCGTGCAGGATTTCTCGGAGAAGCAAAAACTGTCGTACCATATTTTAGGTACCGGGCAAATGGGGAGGCATACTCTTCCACAACAAGGAGTCCATCACCGCCACTGGCCTTTTCTATCCGGCGGACAGCTAGCGGCACTTTTCTTTTTTAAAAAGAAAGGGACGAGGCAGAGTCGCCTCCTCCGCTGCCGCTGGCTTTTCCTTACAGCCGACAAGAAAAGCAAGGCGCAAGCGCCCAAGCGTTGGGCACATTTCTTTTTGTTATATTATTAAAAAATGGGCTATCAATGTGAGTCAGAGGGCTGTTCATGAGCGAGTTCGAGCCGAACTTGGCCAAGCTCGGCTCGCAATCGACTACAGAAAGAACGAGCTCGAGTCGAGATTCTTAAAGCAGGCTCGAGCTCGAATCGACTACTGAAAGTCGAGCTCGAGCAAAAATTTAACACAAGCCATACGAGGTCTACCCCATCGATGGGTCTCACGATCCATCGTATGCCGCTTGTTGTGGAGAGCACACGGCATTCTTTAGTAAAAGGCGAAAGAATAGAAACCTCTGTGCTCACCACGCGAATGCGTGAGTTGAATCGTTGCCCCTCTCTTCATTATATAGGCGACTGAGGGCCACCGATTTCTTCCGGCTCATCGATACAGGACTAAATATCGCACTTTTGAAATCTCGACTTCTCTGCACAGGAGGAAACGGAGGTCCGTCCGTCCTTGGGTCTTTGAGTTCTTTTAATGCAGCCCGAACCGTCAACAGTTCGGGTCCAAGGCACCAAATAATCAAAGCCAAAATCCGACTCTGTGAAAGCTTGGAATTCATGTCGGGATCCGGACTTGATTTGTAAAAGTGTGAGTCCAAATCGGAACCAAAGCTGAATACCAATGTCGATCTCTATGCACCAAGGCGATGGACTTGAACAAATTGGATCTGCATTCTGTTTTCTCAGTTCTTGCCAGGTAGGGTTCACACCACAAGGAAACCCGTCAAGTAGATGCTTAACCAGCGGGTTTCACGTATAAAGCCTCATACTGTAGAGTAAGGCTACTCGATATCCAGGTCCAAGCCACACCCACATAAAGCCTAATACTTAATACTTTTGGAACCAGGTTTTCTTAATAAAATCTCAAACTATCAACATGACTGAAGATTAAACTAGTCATTCTTTTTAGTCCTGTATCAAAACTTTTCAAAGAGAAGCTACAAAATCTAATGACTTTGTCCCACCATGTTGTTTTGTGTGTGTGGGAGACCTCGATGGGGAAACCTCGTATGCTGTGTGTTAAATTTTTTGGAAAACCGGTTCACCGTTTCAATTTATTTAATACCGAGTCGAGCTAAAGTTTTTAGAAAACCGGTTTCTTGAACCGGTTCACCGTTTCACTTTATTTATTCTCTTAGCGGGGCACAACTGCATGTCCCTCAAAGGAGATGGGTCCTACGGCCCTTGAGATAGATGGTGCTTCATGGATGGGAAAATGGGAAATTTCTGTGATTTAGAACCCATGGGACACCATTCGTGGCCGAAGAGAACCACAGAACATTTTACTTAGTGATACAGAGAGGAAGAGAGATTGGGCAAGGAAAAAAAAAAGGCACGATGAAACTGCAACACTCATGTTGAGGACAAAAATGATTTTCCTTCCAAAACATAGTTTCACAAACGTTTGGCTGACAATGGGTCGCAAGTGTATTCCAACTAATGACGTTTTTTGGACGCCAGCAGTTGAGTTCAAAAATTCAAGTTTCATTCCTGTTCAACGATATGAAGTGATCGGTGCGTCGTCGAAGGATTTTGTATTACCACCAAAGTTCAGCGGATGTCAACTGCTTTGCTGTCAATATGAGAACATATTCTAACCAATTTTTAATATATATATATATATAAAGCTCTACAAAATATCTGGAGTCAATATAAATATGAGAACTATGTAGATTAATATGAGTCGTCTGATCCTTTTACATTTGGTACAAACAGTAACATGTGTAAAGTTATCTTTTCAAAAAGATGCATAACAGTTCATAATTTGACTTTGGAAAACTAACTTTGCATGGTATACCATGTGAGCAATCAATCAAACATGATCACGCGCATGAAATCAATTTATCCAATTTTAATGTTTGCTCATATGTCATATGTGAATGTGTTTGTTTGTTTACCCAAAATTTTGAATGCATGTACCGGTCTCCCTTACAAGAAAAGAAGAGTCTCCATTTTAGTCACTCTTAAACCAAGAGTGTTCCTGAAAGGCGCAGAGAAGGTCTCTTAAGGCATTTCATCCAACATTTGCATATCCCATTGGCTTGCCTCTGAATACACGGCGAAGAGTAACCAATCGGACATGTATCTTTTTCACCTAGATTTATGGTGAAAACAGTCACAGCTTAGAGGTACAGCATTCCGCGGTCATGCATTTTTAGAACATTTTTTACGGTTTTAAGATGATTTGAATAGTTTGTAATCTTAGTTTTCGTACTGCCGATTAAACTTCTGTGTCCTCAGATAAACTTCCATGTCCTCAAAAATGAAATAATATTGAGAAACTTTTTTATTTAAAAATTTTTGCAACAAAGTACCGCAAAAAACTTCAGTGAATCAGCACAAATGTAAGAAAAGCTTTGAAAGACAAGCATTCGAAAAGAAAAAGCTGGCGACATTTTAAAATTATGCCCAAAGATTTCAATATCGTTAGAACAAAGCTAAATTTTTCCAGAAATAATAAAAAAGTCCATAAGACCATTCTTTTGTCAGAATAATCGTTAAATCAGTAATAGTAATAGGTAACCATTTTGCCATGTAAAAATTTATCTGAAAAAGAAAATAGTTTTCGATTTTTTTTTAGAAATAAGTTTGATTCAAAGTGCATTTCCGTAATTTAACCATTCATTTTTAGCGTTTTCCATTGGAAGGTGGCTATTTCAGAGCTACATGAAATGTTGGGTGCCTATTTGATGACATTTAGAAGTTGAGCAGCAATTTGTTAACCACCCATTTCCGGAGCTGCTTTTCTCTCATTTTTTCAATGACTAAAGCAACAGCAAAGACATGTGCAACATGATAATAAGTAGAGAAGGAGATGAAATTAACAGGAACAGTACTGCCCGGAGCACAGCTTCACAGAAAAGTTAGTCTACCATAACCTGAAAAAAGTCAATCAACCAAATAAGTTAAGAATATCCAACAAAAGTTAAAAGACAAATTAAAGAGTGGATTCTGCATTCCTCAGAGACTGAGTCTCCAAAAAAATCAGCTCCCCAATTTGGTTTCAAAATCATACAGCCATGGGACTTGATTTCCTAACTTGCCCGGTAGAAGATTAACATAAAAATCAGAAGCCTCTGGGAGCGTAGAGAATAGCTCCATATACTAACTAGCTAATATGGTATAACTAATATAATACAGCACTTGAGAATGGAAAGAAAAAAGGAAAAGAAAAACAGAAAGAATACTTCAGCCGAGGAATCTATGTTGCAGTCGGTTGATCAAAGGAGAGTGCCCTCCATTGCCTACTACATGAAACCTAGCAAAGGACAATGACTTCTGTGGGTTAAAGTGAAGGAGCACAATATTATGACTGAAAACATCCAAACATATTGAATGTTGGACAGAAGTCCAAAGGAGAAAAAAGAAAAAATGAAAGATGATGTTTTCATCCAATTATGGACAGTTGGTCACAACTGATATCATGTTAGAGGTGTCAACTGCTTTCCTGTCTCCAAAGCATAACTGTAGTCTCAATTTATCTAATTTCTACTTTTATCTGTATCGATTTGTCAAATATCAACATATCAACTCTCCAGTTTTTATCAATAGGAATTAATGAGTTATCTCTTGTTTTAATCAATCATGTGCCGTAGTGAGATGATATTTTATAATAGAAGTAACACCCAAAAAATTTAGTTTCGTATTGAAGATTGTGAGAGATCTTCGAGGGTTTATAAAGGGGGTTATTACATAAATGGTTGTCTTGGTTCCTAGTGTTTTTGAGATTGGAGCCGAAACTGTTAGAGAACGGGTTGGGATCCGCCGAACTATGGCCCGAGCCCAGGAGTGAGTCAGATTGTTACAGTGGCATCAGATCTAGTTTAACACTCGGATCTAAGGTCCCACACGCACGGACGCGTGTGCCTTAAGGGGGATGGATTGTAACACCCAAAAAATTTAGTTTCGTATTGAAAATTATGAGAGATCTTCAAAGGTTTATAAAGAGGGTTATTACATAAATGGTTGTCTTGGTTCCTAGCATTTTTGAGGTTAGAACCGAAACTGCTAGGGGACGGGTTGAGATCCGCCGAACCAGGGGCTCGAGCCCAAGAGTGGGTCAGATTGTTACAATAGATATTGGCATGCCATGCAATTTACATATGGTTTCTAGGAAAGCTTTGGCTACTACCATGGCAAAAAATGGGTGATCAAAGTACACAAAAATGCATTGCTTAGAAGTTTGTCCAGAACTTCTATTTGAAGGGTCTCGTATGCTGCTGGTCCTTTCGATGTCAGGCCAACAAAAATTGTGATAGATCATACGAAGCTTTGCAGAACTTTCCCAAACAAAGAGAAGAGCATAAAGTCTAAAATTTAAAACAATCCAAAATAAAGAAGCATTTTTCAAAAGTTTGATAAAAATCTCGAAATTTAAGTTTGACAAAAATTTTTGACATGTTTGCAAATATATATGAGTTCAAAACTTTATAATTGTTCATTCCTGTTAGAGATTTAGAAAAACTCAAAAAAGTTTAAGAAGTGTCTAATTCTTATTTAAAAAAAGATGAAAATTTGAGAAAAAAAGTTTCCAAAACCGTAAAAACTTGAGCTACCTTAATGCATAAAAATTAAGAAAAATTTGCAAATATTTGAGCAGAAAAAGTACGAGCATAAGAATCGGTTTTTCAAAAAAAAAAAATCAGTTTATAAATGTTCATTGAGCATTAAAACTTTGTGAACTTTAATGAAGAAAACTATAAAAGGTTGTCTCAACAAAGGAAAAGTTTGACAAAATTTTTAATTACTTTAGGGCCCGTTTGACGGGCTGGAAATTTCCTGTAGCTCAGGAAAAAAATTTCAAAATTTTAAAACTTTTCCAGTTAATCAAACGGAGAAATTTTTTAATGACCGTTGCAAGTGTTTTCGGAAACATCTTTCCACCGCGAGGGGTGGAGAAATGTTTCTGGAATTTTTTTTTTGCCCGTTACCGCATAAACTCATCGCGCGTCCGGCTCCTCTCGTCTTCCTCTTCGACGCTTCATCCTCGGCTGTTGCTGCCTCAATCCCCTCGTCGTCCCTGTCGCCCTCTCACTCGCCTGCTGTGAAGGTAATCATCTCTCTCTCTCACTCTTTGTCTTGTGAGTTTCCCCGTGTACCTGAGAAACAAGGTCGCTAAGGGCTTCGAGGGCGCTAATCCATGCCCATTGTTCAGGTGAGTCAGCGTCGCTCTTGCTTCTTGGGGGTTTACGTCCTGCTTTCCGAGGCCTTTTTTCGTCGGAGGCCGTCGATCGAAAATGCCGAAGAGGGGAAAAGGGAGGGAGGAGGACTGGAACCCTAGCTCCGGCGACTCCGACGGTGACGCGCTGGCGAAGAAGGGCGCCAAGCGGTCGTTTGGCGGCAGCAGCGACGACGGGATCGTTGTCTGCGAGGTATTCTCCCTTGCCTTTTTATGTAATCGTTTTCCTTATCGTGATAGTTTGGGCGGATGCCCTTGTTATTTTTTCCTCCCTTTCACGGCAGGGAAGCCCTAACCCTTAAAATTTGTGCAAGGATAAACACGAAATGATTTTCCCTTTTGTGAATGATCTGGATTCATTTCCCTTTCCAAGCGAAAACCATTACTTGCTTTCCCAAAGTTTCCACTTCTGCTTCTATTAGCTTAGCGTTTCGTTATCTGCAGTAGTGGAACGATTGCTTGTTTCTGAGCATCTTCTTAGTCGATTTGAACTAACCGACAAGAAGTTTAGGGATAGGTTCGATGTTGTCTTCATTCTTCTTGTCTTTCTGTCTATCTGCTTTTCGTTTAGTCGTTTGCGCTTTTTTCGCACTTTGTCATTCTCTGGAGCTTTCTTTGAAGGGTTCACAAGAAAATTTCGATCGCTGCGAGGGATGGTCCATGGACTCGAGCTTTTTCTGGAGTTCTCTATTGCATACATTGCATACATATGTTAGTTGCCTTGTAATTGCGATTTCTGTGTGTCTTTTTGCACAAAACGTCTGGAAGTACTTCTAAGTAATAGCTTAGTGCTCCTGTAGAGAGTTTAGAATCAGGTGGTTCTGTAGTAACTGATGCTTGTTTCGGGGTTAGGATGATGGGTTATGCGGAGAGTGGGGAAAGACAAACTCTGTTCTGGTCGTTATCTTGTATTTAGAAGCATCTGTATTGTGTTTTTTGTTGGTTGCGTTTATCCTCAAGAATGTGATTGTATGAGCTCCTCTATGTGATAGAAACTGGGACTTTATTCAGTTTTTTTTCGGTTTGTACATGTTCCTGATCTTTTACTACTCCCTCATAAATGTACATTCTTTCCAGCAGAAAGAGTATTAAATGTAGCCTGATAAACAATTCGGTTGTGCGTCATTAATGTATTATAATGTAATGTATTATATGTATTTATGTGCTCTTGTTGTTGTTATGCATAATTGCATATATATATATATATATATATATATATATATATGTTTTTGGGCTGACAATGTCCATGCGGCTGGGCAAGGCTCCAAATGTCTGGCCTAACATCCATCTTTATGTGTATCTGTTTCACTTGACTGCATGTTTGATTTATATTGTAATATTACTTGCTACAAAATTACACATTAAAGATGCCGTGGTTTTATTCTCTCTCAAGACAACAGGGACGAATTTTTGTGCAGAACGAAAGTGTTATTTCAGGGGGATAGGTCTTTATTCTCCAAGATGGATGAGCTATAATGTTCGTTCAAATGTAATGTTCTTGTTTTTCCTTGTGTTCAACTAGGAGCCATGAAATTGGAAGCAACAAAAGGAGCTCACTTTGGAAGGATTTGTAACACCTCAAGTTCCAATCGAGGTTAGATCAGTATCTGTGAAAATGGACATATTCTCAGTGTTGAATTTCATAATCCTGTCATCAAAACTATGCTGGCAAAATGTTCCAACTTTTCGTTGTAAATTTGATGTATGTGCAACTAGAAGATTGTCCATGTTACAAATTTTCTTTACGTCAACATCTGCAACTACTCCATTAAATAAATGGTCAGTGTTATGTTTTTACATTACCACTTGGTTTTAAGCACAGTTTCTTTTTCTTCTACTAAGCTTTTTATGATTAGTATGCAACCATTTCATGACTGCCTGTAACATGGCAACCCTTGAATTACTTGAGTTTCCTGTTCCATGATAGCCCCTAGTCATGGTAGCTCCGGTTGGATTTTTATGAACATTTCTCTCTGCATAAACCAAAGCAGGATGTACTCTTCCGGACTGAGGAGGATTTCTATGGTCTGTGTTCTATTTAAAAATTCTGGAAATAAGTTTCTTATATCAAACTAAGAAATGTATTTCTGGAAATCTGGAAATATATTTCTTAAAAATCAAACACAGAAATATGTTTCTGGAAATATATTTCTCATTTATCACACACTCATCAAAATGGGAATCAGAAATATTTTTCTTATTCTCTTTTTCCAGAAAATATATTTCCAGAAATATATTTCCAATTCCATAATTCCATGCCATCAAACGGCCCCTTAGTGAAAATTGACCAACAATCAGAAAGACTGACAAGAAATCATGAATAGCTGACCAATCTGGATAAATAATCATGAGCATATAAATGAAAGTTTAGCTTCCTAATAAATGTTACAGAAATCAACATTTTGAAGAAGTTATAATTTAAGGAACAAACTAGGGCGGTGCAAGAATGACCCCCTGGCACACCATTAGTTCGATGAGAAATAGAAAGGAATATTGAAAATTCGAGTTGGTGAAGCTGAAGCAGCTACTTTCGCAAAATGATTAAAGAATTTTCACATACCAAAGATTTGTCAAAGACTGTTATAACAAATGGAATATTTGAAAAACTGTTAGAGATATAAAATCAGGAAATGTTTTTAAAAATTTTGAAATTTAAAAAAAAAATTAAGCTGAAAAAAAAAATTCTCTCAAGTTTGTTAACATATATGAGTTGAAAACTTTATTACTGCTCAAGAGTGTCAAAGACTAGAACAAGGCTTAAAAGGGTTTGAAATGTTTTCAAACCTTGGTTCAAAAAATTGTGAAAATTTAACCCCAAAAATGTAACAAAGCTCAAAAATTGTAAGAAGTTAAGACATGTTATAATATTTTGGGTGAAAACTTTGTGAAGAGCACATAAAAAATTGCAAACAATTAAGAAAAATTTACAAATATGTAGTGAAAGGAAAAAAGAGCATGAATGACATCCATAAATGACATCACTATCTGATTGATAGAAAGCTTTGAGGTTATACGGGCCATATACGCTCTATGCAACAAAACACAATAACGCAAGCTGAGCAGAAATGGATCATCAACGTTGTTAGAAGTTAATTAGAGGTTTTCTTAAATTTTAAAAAGTTGGAAGGGTCCACTTTATTGTTATCTTATTTCTAGTGGACTAATTTTGTAAAGTTGTCAACACACCCTAATCCCTTTAATATGAGATTAGGGTTACATGAATAGAATCTAAAAGTTTCCTCTCTCTCTCTCTCTCTTTCTCTCTCTCGTGTCCTTTTCTTCCTCCTCAAAAATGGTATCAGAGAGAAAGACCTAGGGCTGTGAGATCTAGGCCACGCTCCTCCCCTCCTCTCCTCCTTTCTCATCTCTCCTATCAAGCTATCACGTCTGAAATCCCTATTGATTACAAAAGGAGCAATCAGACTAGTTGGTGGAAAGGGGCTAATCATGTTTAACATGTTGAAGACGTGATTAGCACTCTGACGTGATTAACAACAAATCTGATGTTGTTGCGTATGGTGCTGTGATGGAAGAAGGTCAGGCCATCGACAAAGGTATGCTAATCAAATCTGATGTCGTTGTGTATGTTGTTGCCATGGAAGAAGGTCAGGCCATCGACAAGGGTATGCTGATCTGCTTGGTTGGGTGCTGCCTCTTGGATCTTCCCATTAGAGAATCGTTGAAGTCAAGTGGTGCAGACTGGTTTCAGATTTTTTTTTTTGACAGAATCGTTGAAGTCAAGACTAGTTTCAGTTTGCCTTGTTTTCCAGCATAGTGGACGTTGAGCGGAGCTGTTCAACCTACGCTTACTTGCTGCCTAATATCTATCTCTAATATTGCTGCCTGAGATCTACATCTGATAGCACCTGAAACTAGTCAGCTATTCTCTGGTTGTGTTCATATTGCTGCACGTTTGGTTGTGTTCATCTTGTTGCACGTTTTTCTTTTGCTGTGATCCATGTATATTCTATAATATAGTATGAATAAGAGTAGGGGACGTGGATCCACTTAATATGAGGTCCTGCTTGTATCACCCTTCGTAATATGTATGTATATATATACACACACACACGCTGCAGGTGAGGGTGACCCGACTTTTATGAGAAAGTTAATGAAAGTAATCCCCTCGCTGATGTTGGGATTTGCCCTAATTTGGTGAGTAATTGTTCTTTCTTCTCGATTTCCCCTTCGTATTCTCTAAAGCTGCTGGGCAGAATCGGTAGTAGAAGGAGAGTGAGAGAAGCTATCAAAGTTCCTTAAGCAAAGACATATATGTATGAAATCTAGTGGCAAAGAAGAGTGTCTGCATGAAACTTTAAACATGGGCATCAAATTGATTCATACAGAAAGCAAAGCACTAATTTTCCAGTAGAAAGAATTATCATTAGAAAGAGATATTCATGTTTTCTGCGCAATGATTTGAAAAGAGAATAGAAATTCTATATCGCACACCAAAAGCAGTTAAAATAAACCATAAAATGAGTAGGAAAACAATCTGCATTACACACTGTATACACGCCTAAGCTATGGGATGCTCCAACTTTGGATCCTATAAGAATAAATATGCAACACATAATCAATATTGATAAATAATATAGAACTGTTTATCTTTTCTACAGATAGAGAACAACACCAGCATCCAGGACAAACTGAACTGTCCTGAAGTGCACAACCAACCATCTTAGAGAAAGCTGTAAAAGTTTGCATCACTTCAAAACCTGCCAAAATTGAATGTTAGATATGAAATCAAATTATTTTCTATTAGTACGATGCATTCACAAAAAACACACCTTAGCCTTCCTAATTGGAAGATAGAACCTAGATTAAAGGATCTCCTCAGAACCTGGAAAGCCCTCTTCTCTGCGAAAGCTCAAAAGAATAGAAATTCTTGACATTAAAAGGAGGAAAACATATAAGTTGACTTTTTAGCTACAGTATGTAAGTTTGCATTGCCAGAGAAAAAAAAGGTCAAATATTGTTACCAAGCTTAGATCATCGAACAGTCCCTTGTGCATTTTTAACTAAAGAGAGATGCCCCTCGTAGGACCTCAATCAAGTTCCCTTTGTCAAATTGTATATTATATATTCTTAATGCCACTTTTGAACATATACTATGCAAGTATGCAACTTATAATATTGTTCTCTACTGGAAAGAAAAAAAGACCTTCCAAGGCCCTACTAATGGCACAAGGGTAAACTGAAGACATCAAATTCAGCTCAAGTTTAGTTCCCAAGAAAGAATGTCCAAATCTGTGCATCAACACAAAAAGTAGGGGACTTAAACCACCGTAGTAGTTTGATAAGAACCACTATAGACATCTTGCCAGGTTCATGTAAAGATGGTGAATCAAAGAAGAAAAAATCGTAATCCAAAAGAAAAGGAGAAAAAGAAGGAAAAACTAGATCCAAAAAAGTAAATATTCTTCAATCAAACAAGTGCACAATTAAAACTGACCAAAAAAAGAGTAAGTTTGTTATCAATTGTTTGTAAAAGCCGGCATCCATATCTGCATGAACTTTTCTTTCAAGAAACAAATTAATCAGGTGCTTCTGATAAAAATAAATACCCTACCTTCTTCCATGTAGCGGCAGGGAAACAAGCATGTGGGTTTGCAACTCACAGGTCAACCGATGTACATTCAGCATGTCAAGACCTCTGTGCTTTATGGAATGCGTCATGTGAAAACTTGATTAGCATCAGGAAAATAAGAAATTGACATGTCTGCAGACTAGAGAACAGCCTGGTTGCTTTATACACTAGGGGAAAGAATGACATACATAGGTAAAAGACAACTATAAAAGACAAGAACTCTCAATCAACCATCAGCTCATAGTTGATCTTGGAAACTTCCAATAGCCTACCTAAACTGTCTTCTACATGCACAGAATTTGCTTTTGAGTTAACTTATAGGGCACCCTGGGAGAATCTCCTAGTAGCAACTGAAACTCCCCCTCTACCTGTGTTGCTAGTGCCCTAATCATGCCAAAGTGAGACTTCTTTTCCAGTAAACACGGCAGTTTTGCTGAGAAGGGCCATCAGCCTCTTTAAGTCAAGACCCAATCTTTTCAGTTGTAATTGCATCAACAAAAGTGAAGTGCACAGGTGTTCAATGAGTCGATCCAACTTGGGGTTCACTCGAGCTTGCTTGGCTAGCACCTATGTGACATGGGTACACCAGTTTTGCCCGGGTACCTGTGTCGGTATGTGGGTACAGCTGCATTTTAAAAATTTTAAAAAATATATTTCAAACTTAATTCTTTTCTAATTTTTTATTTTCCCTTCTTTTATATTTCCCTTCCAATAAGATTCTATATTTTCCTCTCATTTTTCTCTAATTTTGAGATTTTTTGTAGATTATAAGACTATTAATACTTTTTTTTCCATTTTATCATTTTTGAAAATATAAAATTTGCGGACCCGTGTACCCACAATTTTCAAAATTGTCATGTCCGAACCTGTACCGCCGTACTCACAACCCGTACCGTACCTGCACGCATGTGACATTGGCTAGCACATAATATATTCCTATTCCCATTACATGCAATGCTTTTAGCCTTTTACACATTTTGACAGGATAGCACCAGAAGGAACATGTTCTGCTAACTGAAGATGAATAAATAAATAAAGGAATCCACACAAGTAATGTTGGTCAATTTCTTCAGTAGATAAAGCAGCCCATTGGTCTTCAATGATTAAGGGTTTTGATATTAGAGCTCACCTTTATGTAAGTACCACTTCTCTTGGACATATCCCCAGCATCTAAAGAAATAACCGACCAGCTTACGTTGGATGCCACACCCTCCTTTCGCTGTAATAAGGAATTTACCATTTTTAGCCAGTGCTATAAGCAATCCAAAATGGATATTACTTCAAGATGAGATTCTATGAACCAAATACTAGGGAAACCATGGAGCTGACTTTTTCTCAGCTTTACAAAATTATTAGAAACATTAGGCAACACTAACAAAACAAAGTCAGGACCTAAGTACAGGGGAAATCACCAAGAACCAGTATAAGAGAAAAAAGTTCAATAAGAGGAACAACAAATTGAAGTTGTAAATTTAAAAAAAAAAAATTGATAGTATCAAAAAGGTTAACAATAGATTGCTTTGAGTTAAACGAAGGTGCAGGTCATAGGTATAAGCAACACGACCACTCTTTATGTCAGACTTTACCATTGTAGCTCTCAGGCCAGGCTGCAAAAAGCAAAACCACCAATTTCTTCAGCAGATATGAAAGAACAAAAAAACGAAAGATGAGGCAACACCCCAGCTACTAGTGCAATTTTGACAAAAAACTTTGCTGATGATCATCAAATTGTACTCACCAACTAAAGAGTTTCACAGAGTAAACTGTACAAGATGCTCATTGAACACCACACTTGAGTTTGCTATAAAATTGTTACTGATGGTTGATAGTCTGCTCAAATATAAAAAAATGATCTAATACAAATGCATTTTTACTTTGATACTATGAAGAACTCAAATTTACACAAAAAAGGAAGGCAAGGAGAACCGAATTCTGGATGCAGGTTTTGACACCACAGATAAAGGAAAACTTCCACCCTTGCATGTTGTTGGTACCTGTTTATTTTTAATTGTCACCTACGCATCTCTTGCATTAAGAATCATGACACAAAAACACTGACAATATAATCCTTGGGTTGAAAGCTTACAGAGAAAATATTGTCCGAGGCACTGGCCAGAAGAACTCGAATGCTAATGCAAGTAGATCTTGACCACCAAGCAAGTTATTCCAAAATTGACATCAGTTATTTCTTCACACAAAAAGGGCTGCTAACAGGTAAAGGAACATTGATATCAATTGTTTCTTCACAACCTACTTAAAGCAAGTACCATAGTGACTCTTAAACCCCAAGAGATTTACATATGGTTCTGATTCTGACTATGGAAGACTAAATGGGCATACACTAAAATGAAGATCTGCACATAACAACAGCATCAACATCAAAGTTCTATTCCAACCAATACTTGAAAAGTCTGCAATCATATCCAATAGCGGAATGTGTTAACAAGGATAAACTATCTGATGCATTTCATTAAAATGACTAAGAGCAAGCCCAAAAAATATCTTTAGCTACCAAAACATTGTTCGGCTCAGCAGATAGTAGGAAACAAAATCAGCAACAAAATTTTCAACAAAGAACAGATACATGTAATGGTTTTTCGACAGACCTGCTACATAGAGATCAGAAAGTCAGCTCCCTTGATAACTCATGCATCTTGACAACTTCCTTGGTAATCCTGCAGGAGATCAGGATGTTGTCATTAAACCCAGAGTTTATCAAATGAACCAACCAGCTCCATAGATAAATTATGTGCTGCAGATTCTTTTGGAGCGAAAAGTTTATAATCATCTGGAAGAAATCAAAATGCATTTGTTTTGTTTCCAGACCTCCACAATTGTGTTGAAGCTCTGATTACTAATTTTGCTAATGTAGATGACACGTAATCGTGCCGATTTGTGCTGTGCTTCTTGATTTTGTTCACTTTCAATATAGCATGTTCACATTAGTTTTCAAAACCAGCAAGGTCAGTACACATGCAGTTGCACCACATCAAATTAGAAACCTAATAATTACCTATTTTA
The DNA here is from genome assembly GCF_008831285.2 of Nymphaea colorata. Taxonomy (NCBI): domain Eukaryota; kingdom Viridiplantae; phylum Streptophyta; class Magnoliopsida; order Nymphaeales; family Nymphaeaceae; genus Nymphaea; species Nymphaea colorata. The sequence continues at coordinate 20,847,354 of NC_045146.1, forward strand.
CTCAAAATCCTAACTGAGAATGCTTATACTAGTTTCCACCACCAGCAAGAAGTAATTATTGGCATGTGAAAGGAAGAACAATATAAAAATCTACAACGAGCGAAAAGCTTCAACCAAGTGAAGCAAACTGTTAACAGTTGACACTAAAGTTGCATATCGCATATTTACAGCAGATTTTTAGGTCGTCACAGTTATAATCCAAGTCGAATGATGTTACAGCTGACATGATCATAAGTTATCACAATGAATCCGAATTAGAGAAGCATCACACAATGAATCCGAATTATAAAATTCACGTTTCAGGGCTCGCGCTATCTCCTACCTAGCATCATATTCTGAGCAAAAGGATGAAACTTATTGAAACAAAAATTCAGTTTACAATTCTAAAAATTTCATAACGACAAAATCTTGTGTATAGATTCTAAATGTGCACTGTTAAGTTGTAAAATAGGGAGTTTAATCTAGCATTATTAACAGTGCTAGATTATAATCTAGCACTGGTAAGTTTAAAATAGAGAGTTGGATATTGCTTCTTGTAACATTTCAACCTAAGGAGGAGACACATTACACAGGAGGAGGAGACAAAGAGAAGCTCCAGCCGACCACACCAGATGCTCTGGTTCTTGACGTCCTTGGCCACCTACGAACAAAGATCCGTATCAGAAGGCTGGAGGTTCTCGAACACGCCGATTACCTCGCTGGCCTACGGCTTGCTCTTCGTCACGCTCAGCGTGATCTTCCCCGTGGACGACAACGATCCCTTGATGTTCTGCTTCACCAGATCCTCCTCGTCTCCCCTGCCTTCCGTGCCACGGCATTGTCGTACCAAACGTTGCCAAGCCGGCCCTTGGGGTTGAGAAAGGACGAGCCCCGGTAGGAGGGCACCAGGAACTCGCCCGCGGAGATATCGGGCTTGCTAGAGGCCGCGAGCTCTTTGACAGTGAAAAAAAGGAAGAGGACGCGCTCGCCACTCGCCACCAGGGAGATGAACGGTGACGGCCAAGTAGTCGATCCCGTCCTTCTCCTCGAACTTGATGGAGCCATCGTAGGAGACCTCGAAGGGGCACTGGATCACGTCCAGGGTGTAGGTGAGGTGGGTGACGAGAATATTGTGGTGGAACTCCGGCGGGGCGTTCTTGCTGATGCCCTAGACCTTTCGGCATCTTCAACGGTGCAGGAAGCATGTCGAAATCCCCAACCAGCCATCGTGCGCTCCGATAAGAGTTGCAGAAAGAGAAACCTGTAGTGTTCTGATCGGACAAAGAAAGACTCCAGCGACCCACGTGAGGGCGATCCGATGGGTGCGTTCTTGCAAAACATGGCGGGAGAGAGAGAGCGCGCGCGCCGGAGAGGGAGAGTGGGAGCTTCTTGTGACAGCGGGCGCCTTTTTGATGACCAAAGTCTTGTAACCGTTAACGTGCCCAACGTGGAAGGGGTGTCCGTAACATTTTAGGTAGTGTTTGATGGTGAGGGATGTTTGTTTAAAATAACAAACTCGGAATCATTTTTTGAATAATGTTTTGAGAAACATATTTTGGAAAAGTTATTCGCGACAATCAAATCGAAAAAGTAGTTAAACTTTAGAAATCAATCTTTCCCTTTAAAATCCAATTTATGCATCGGTCTGTCAGTTTTTCTCGTTTGAATTCGAGTTCATTACACGTTTAACCCTATGAAGAGTAGTTTAGAATATTGAAAAACTCCTATCTCTAAATGGCTTATCAAGTTTAAGCCATGGATTTATTTTACCAACTCATCTCTCTCTATCACGAAATCGTAATCCCATTATAAAATATTCCAACTGTTTAATAATCAACATCTGTCTTTTTTGGCTCATAATACCCATCTTATTTTTTCAAATATATGGTTTTAATATCAAGTTTTATTGTTTTTGAAGTAAAAAAGAAGTCCATATAATTGGTTTTTATAATAAATATTTAAAATAAGTAACTCCCATACGTACTCGAAACTCTAATTCAGGTTCAAACTTTTTTTTCAGAGGAGCGGACATTAACTAAACCAGCCATTGGTTAAACGCCCGTGTAAAAAAGGGTGGGTGATCCGTACTGGACATATTGCCTTGAGGTACTAGTCTTACATCCATACTGCTTTTTAGCCATTTCCTTTTCTTTTAACAATTTTCACTTTTATGTCTAATAATCTGCATTACCTAATGATCTTTATGTTCAAAATATTATGAATTTATCGAAAATTTTATATTTACGGGCCTGACCACGCCGACGATCTGTCGTTTATAGTTTTTGAGACTGTGGCTGCAATTTACTTTTATTTAATTATTGTTAATCAAGTAACCAAGAAAATTATCTACCCCTTGAGAAATTATCTAAGCTCCAAGGATTGGATGTAAGCTTGGGCACTGGGTCGGGCCCCCGACATGTACTTAGTACCCTGCCCGCCTGCCTGGCCTGAGCCTGGCTCCTCATTGGGCTGGGCCAGGCGCGATGCGGAGACTTAACTAGATGGGATGGGATACTTACAATACTGGTCCAAGTTTGAACCCCTGCTCAAAGATAAAAGAACGCCAAGGCAGGTGCATGCACATTGGTCTAAGTTATAATTGCAGAAGTGAAGGTAAAGAATGTCAAGTTGATGAGCACAAGTAAGTAAGTTAGGCCCGTTGACATCCCAAACTGCAACTCAGAAAATAAATGAAATAAGGCAACAAAATTAATGTTGGTACTTGAAGAAAATAGTCAAAAGGCATGGTCGAGGAAGACTTGACCCTTAAATACTAGCTGAGTCGTGTACTGATCACCTCTGATCTTGAATCCAAATATTTGAGGTTGGCATCATCAAATTGAAGTTTTTCATTCAGACTTAAGTTCCACTTGAGGATGTCCATTTCATTCTTTACACTCTCTAATGTCTGATTTAAGATTGCGGGAGAGAAACACTGATCTTTAATTCATAGGTCTAAAGTCCAAAGAATCTAAAATCGTATATGATCGAAGGAAAGAAATAAGAGATAGATCTGCATAATTGAATTAGTGACTTGTAGTTATCGGGTCACATCTGTGAAAGAAAAAAAGGAAAGGTCAGAAGATGCTGCGCACATGGTGGTTCACTCACACTGAGAGAGAGAGAGAGAGAGAGAGAGATGTCGTTGACGGCAGGGGACGAAGTTATGTGAAAGGTGGCAGAATTGCATGTGCAGCGAAACAACAGAGGCCTTCTTCCAACAATTCTGCGATGTTTCCCGGCAACTTCCGTTCTGGCATGCATGGACCTATTGAAATCTGAAGCCTGATTCCATTCCTTTCCTTCCAGAGAGCAACCAAAAGTGGCTTCTTTAATACAAAGCTTCTGAAAGCTTTAATCTACCAAAAAACGGAAAGTAAACAGAGGAAACGGGCACGTGAAGAAGATGAAGAGATATGAAACGGTGCCTCTGAGTATTAGATGAGCGCGACTGATAGGGTCTGAAAAAGCAATGGAAACAAAAGAAGAAGAAGAAGAAGAAGAAGAAGAAGTGGGGTAGATTAAATTCTCACCAACCGGGACCAGAAAAGTTTGTGCTATCAGAAAGGCGAGCCGTAGTAGTCCTCATTGATTTGCCGATGCCATCTCCACTTCGTAACTTTTATGAACAAGGGAAAGCAGTTGGCATATTGCTGCCTTTAAATATTTTAACTGTTACGTCGTCACCTCTCGATCAAGCTACACCATCGAGCACACCTCTTGAATAATTAAAGAGAAAGGAAACGCTTCCAGAAATTGGGAGGTCCTGAATAATGGAGGGTTGGTCCGAAACTGTAAGAAAAAGTATAAATTAAAGCACGCTTGTAGCAAGATTCCCTTGAAGAAGTGATATACGTTTTGTTTGTATTGAAGTATAAAATGGTGCGGAGTTGCTTAGAGGCACTGTCAAGTACGAACAGCTTTCGTGGTAAGGAGCCAATAGTTGGGGTTTCTTGGAGGCTGGGTTGAATGTTGCTACCTAGTGCTTTGGTCAAAGGAGCCCACAGAAAAAAAGCTAAACCGGGTTGGTTTTAGATGAAGGAGTTCGATCAAAAGGAGCCACTCTTTTGTCAAATGAAAATTCAAGCTTGGCCTAGTAAGTTAAAGGTTTTTCAAATCGTAGCAATAAAGTAAGGAATTTAATACTGCGACTGAGCTTGATTCATAACTGGGTGGCTCGTCCAAGTTTCTTTATGACGTACGTAAAGTTGACCTGGCTCGGCATACGGCGAGGGAAGGTTGAGCCGGTCAAGCGCCATTAGTCGGTTTACCAGGTCCCATCAAAAAGTCTTAAATAACAAGGAAAAGAGGTTTTTATTGCATGTACTAGGGAGAGAGGTTCAATCAATGCATCCATAAACTGAGACGGCTCTTCTTTTTTACTGCGGGAATTGGTAAAGTTTTGATCAATGAAAAGGTCCCCACCGAAAAGAGTGTTCGTCGTGTCAGCATACCGAGTAAAACACACCATGAAATTAGTTTCAAGTAGATGAAACACGCCACCAAACGATGAGGCTCCCCGAAGATTCTGGTTTAGATCAGGCTGCAGTGCTCCAGGAAGGTTGAAAAAGAAGAGTTAAAAAGTAGAATTGGGAATTATTTCCCGGCAAGTGGGTGAGAGAGAGGTGGCCTGGAAGACGATTTTTTGACAAAAGAATGACTTCCCGGGACGGGCCAAGGCCGAAACATTGGATCCCCTTCTTCGGTGCGGCGGCTAAATGAGGCTACTTATTTTGGTATTTCCATGTTTTCGCCGGCTGGTTCGTCGGTTGATACGAAGGACACAAGAAGGCCCCCCCCCCCCTCCCAAAAGCCATCGCCAGTAGGTAACTAACTGGCCAGGATCTGTGTTTGGGAAGACCAAGTTGATCACGGAGCTATAGTCATCACACGTCTCTCTTTGCCCTGGCCCTGAATGGATCCCGACCGTCCATTTACCTAAAACGGTCAGGCCCCAGACGGAGGTGGACCGTGGACATGACCACACCTTTATTTTTCTTTTTCTCGTTTAGACTTTACCAAGTGAAATTCAAATTCCGGCCGGTAAGCAACGAAAGTGGCAAGTTAAGAAAAGGCCGGGTCCTCGTCTTGATACAGGAGCTGCCGATCCTCTCAGAAACAAAACAAGGTTGTGATCTCATGGAATCAGCATTCATAATTCCGCGAAACAAATTTCGATGAGTATAAACAGGAAGATTTACAGAGCACCAACTTTTGATAAACCGGGGAGAAAAAACAAAGAATTGGCGAAATAGTCCAAATACGAAACCATTCCAAGTGAATTTAAATCACATGGAAATTTCGTACACTCAAAAAACCTAGACACATACACGCCTACCAAAAATGGACGCCCTTATTGAGGACGTCTTACCAATAGCTCTTCCTCCCTGACGTCGCAGGCTTCCCTTTCTCCGCCCCAACCCGAAGGGGCCAGTTTCACAGCTTCCGCTTCCGAGAGCCACGATGCGAGGAAATCAGGAAGTGACGGAAGAGCACGAAAACACAAAGAATCATCTGTGAGCCGTGATCAGAGTCTCGATGAAGCGCAGGCCGTCGAACCTCGGTGCGAACTTATCGGCGGCCAGATTCCTCTGTGACGCCGAAGAAGAGCCATTTCCGCCGGACAGCGCCTGAAAAACGGGGGAAAAGTAAGACACATGCCGGAAATCTCAATAACCAGGAGAGGCGAAAAAACAAACGTCGATCTCCCTCCGTGAAACGAAACAACAACGGGATCTTACCTCGTCCGAGGGCTTCAGAAGGCGGATCTGATGATCGTCCGAGGAGGTGAAGGCCGCGGACGACGCGGCAACAGCAGAGGCAAAGAAGATGCCGGACCTCTTCATCTCCCTCGCCACGGAAATCACGGACAAGAAAGAGCTATAACCCAGGAACGAACGAGAGGATACGGAAGACGGCACTCAGTCCTGACGCCCCTTCCCAGACGATCTCACATCCCCTTCTTCCGCGTGTTCCCCTCTTTTTATACGCGTTCCGGGTTTCAAAATTAACGAAACTTAAATCTCCCGTTAGATTCCGCCACCCCGTAGACTTGCACCTGCCACGTAGGCCGATCTGACGCCGCGTCACGAACGGTGGACCCTTCCCAGAATCTCTCAAGACTCCAAGGGCACTTGGCCTTCTAGCTACCACGTGGCAGTCATCGAGTGACTCGGCCTCGCCTTTCGGTGACCATCCGACCACCCCACTTTTTTGGTGGGCGAATTTCTTTTTCTTCCCACTGGCGCGTCGACGCGTGGTGCGTTGGACAAGTGGTAAAAGAAATGATGCGTGGCCATCACGCAGAAGCTTACGATCTATATATATATATTTTAATTTTATATATAAACTGATACTCACGGCCGGCCAGGAAAAAAAGAAAAAGAAAAAAAGAAAAAGAATTTAAGATTATGGTTTTGGGGCGGAGATTGTTTGTCTCGGTGTCCCGCCAGGCTCCACATCACCACTTTCTTTGGCGCAGGAGCAACGGGGTCCCAATATCAAGAGAAGGTGTGCTGATGCTTCTTGGGACAGCGACAGCCTATGGAGGATGAAGAAAAAGTCGGGTCAAACACCATTGATCCTCCATTCTGGGTCACAGCTGACCTACCAGAGCAACCGCGAAAGCCTTTGTTACTAATTAGGAATGTTTAAAGTCATATCTAAATCCAAACCGGAAATATGATTTCACAATTGGAATCCGAATTTATTTTTAAAATACAAGGGCATTAGATGTATGACATGACATTTATTTGACCCTAAATCTGATCTGTTTGTCATATTCTATTTTTTCAGAACAGATTAGCAAGATATTAGATCCAAATCCAATATGTTGACATGCTTATGACAGTGAAAATGATTGTTACTTGGTGGCTCGACTCGACATAAAAGGCAATTCAAATCAATCTTGGATAGCAGACCTAAGGCATTCAGGGACAACTAAGCGTCTTAGGTTACTTGCATCAGCTGCAATTAATCACATCCTTTACTCATTTGATTTGATGTTTTAAACATTTGTCTGGTCACACTTTGGTTACTTTTCATTAGTCTCGCCGCCCCTTTTACTTGAACATTCTACGCCATCTCCATTTATCCAACGCGTGGAACTCTTACAAAGTGCTTGATTACTTGAAATTTTAAATCTATGAATGTGATGGGACTAAAGATTACAGGTAAGGCTTAAGATTCCCATTTTACTGTTCAGATTGACAAAAGATATAATCCAGCATTAAGGAGCGAAGGGTCTGATCTTAGTTTTTTTTTTTTTATCTTAGATTCGCAAAGCTCAGACCATGAGGATTTTTTTTTTATCTTAGGGTAAATTGACAAACGTATACAAAATATCTGTTACTATTGCCCCAAATGAGTTGGTAAACTAAACTTCCAGGATTTGGGGTCTGCAACTTGCCCTCTCACCATCAACAAATGGGGCGGGAGCCGGACGTGACGGCGAAAGCAAGGCATGCACCGCCGTAGAACATGGAGTAAGCGGACGTTTCCCGATCAGCCCTATAAAGAAAGAATTGATTAGCCGTGGAAGACGTCACGAAAAGGCTTATTGTGCCCATCCCAACCGCATGAATGGCAGTATGTGGCCCTTAAACTTATCTCCTCCATAGTGGCGTTGTGCGCCTCTGCAACGCACCACAGCTACTGTTCTGTCATTTAATTATTCCAAACCACCTCTGGTTCTGGTTCTGGTTCTGGTTCTGGGGCGCATCTATCGCTTGACATGACTCCCAATCTCTAAAAAGCAAACCCACAGTGGTCGTGTTGTCAGCATCCAAATGTCCAGCGATTGTTTGAATGGAGGAAAATCCTTTCCTTTTTCACAATATCTTTTGTCTATCTCTCCGTAGCACTCCTCGCATTTTGTTCGGCGAAATACATTGACAGCTCCAATATAATTTAAAGGCATGTATGTTCGTACCGCATTCTTTGGCATCTTGTTGTCGTGTAGCTTCCTCACTCCATCATCTCTTCCTTTTTCAGTTGGATTAAAAAGGAAACCGAGAGAAAGATTGAATCCGTAACTTCGACCACTGTCATTTTCATCATCCACCGTTAGATTTGGTAGATGTTGGATTGGAGGACAGGTCAAGACTTCTTCTTGTTAATATGTTATATCAGTAAGCAAACCGGTAAACTATGAGCACATAACTATCAGAAACAGTCGTTTCACTAACAAAGAGATCGAGCAAGTCAGCAAAGAATTATACTAAGTCATCCAGAAAATGGAGCAGTTTCGAAGCAATTCCGCATCTCTTCCAGTCTTCCGTGATTGACTCGATCTCATAGAATTGGCAAGACTTGGCTATCCATCCATTGAGGAATTGAGATACTTCAATCCCCCACATTAAATTTTCAAATCTAATAAGCGAAGAAAGTAGGGCCAAACCAAGAACTGCGGGTCCAACCAACAGCTAACGTACGTTTGGGAACAGCAAGACCCAATAATGCGATCGACCATGGATCCACCCAGAGATGAGTTTGCCACAGTTGGCTCAGGCCCACACAGAACGTTTCAAATCGAGAGAGACGGAGGGAGAAAAGAGAGTCTGTAATTGCTTTTGCTTTTGCATTGAGGACATAAGCATCTCTACAGACGCAATCAATGACATCAAGCATCAAACAAGAAAAAGAAACGCGATAAACAATGACAACACGAAGAGAAGAGCATGTCCAACTGGTACAGCTACAGGTGATGAGGATCCAGAAGAGTAAAAGAAGTAATAGGGATAAGGGTAAATGGTCGACTGAGACGGTGGCGGTGGGGGTGACGATGGAGTGTGATGGTGACCGCCACTAGGGGGAGGTGGTGGTGGAGGTTCCGTTGCAGGGTTGGTGGGTGGAGGAGCGGCCATGGAAGGGACGGATGGCGGTGGTGGGGCGCATATGACAGGGCAGGTGCCGCACTTGGTTATGCACTGTTGCTGGCCGTAGGAAGAAGAAGGATCCACCAGAACGGGAGGAACATCGTCGGCGGTCGTCGCCACCGCTGCCAAGCATGCCCACAAAGCCACCAACACTAAATTCCAGTTTACATCTTCCATGCTCCACGACGTTTACGCATTCCTCTGCTTCCTCTCGCTCTCTGTTTCTATCTCTCTCTCTCTCTCTCTGTGCGTGTGTGTGCTATAAAATGAGTTCTCATGGCTTGAATCGACGGAGAGAATAGCAGAGTGAGTTTACTTTTGGGGTGTAAAGTGGGATGCTTTTAAGAGATTCCTCCTCCATTACAGCTCAAGGAATCGATCAACAGCTAATGAGGAAGAGATTGGAGAGCGAGAAAAACCATGTTCAATACCAAAACCTGAAGGCAAAAACGGGTCCTTTTTATACGCTAGAAGCCTCTGTTCATTTTCCAGTTCGAAAAGGAACTGGAAGGGGATCGAGACGCTGTTGAAGGGCTCTTTAATGCTGCTTTCAAGGAAGGCAACTCTTGAGAACCTCATCTTCCCTTTGCATTTCTTCCACGCAAAGGAAAAACAAGAGACGCACTCCCCTTCATCCACCTTTTTTTTTTTTTTTTGGGGGAATATCAGGCTTTTGCCGCCCCTCCTTTATACCATTCCACTTTCATACACAAGTCTTAAAAAATGGCCTCTGCACATTCAGCAGACACGATGCCCGTCATCAAACCAATAATATTAGAAGTTTCCATTTCTTCATTTTCTGGAGCTTTTGAAAGGAAATTTGGAGTGTTACACCTATTCGGCTGCAAATCAAACTGAACTACCGTTGTCATCCGCGTGCTTTATATATGCAAGAGAGCTTACGCTGAGTCGCTGACTCCTGGATTGTATTCTTTCGGTTGCCTATGTGGACCGAATCGCCGTTGAAAAATCAATCAGAGCACATACTGACACTAGAACTTTCATAGGTCAATTTTAAGTGCTCGGACTTCTTTGACTAAGTCAAATCGATTTGGTCAGGAGGCCATTCCCTCCACCAATTCCGTGCTCTCTCTCTCTCTCTCTCTAGAATATATATATATGTTACTTATTTGAGGGAAGCCTGATCTTAATCCTACCTCATCTTCAACTGCCTTCATACTTATCAAAATAGTTAAAAAACGAAGGATGGCATATTAATTAAGGCCACAACTTCCCGGCCCGTCATTTTATATCATAAATAATTCCACACACGCCAAGGGGAGAGCATGTCGTAGAAGCATCGTGCAATTATTTACGTAATGGAAAGTTGGAGTGGGCCAACAAAATTACTTACAGCCACTTGAACGTGTCGGCTTCCTTTGACCCGAAGGTTGAGGGAGCTTTCCACCTTCGTAGAAAAAAGAATTCCAGATGAATGAATATACGCCAGGCCTTGCACACCCTTGAGGATCCGTGGAGAAGTGGCTTTTGATTCGCGATTAGCCAAGTCCCAAACGGTTCGGAAATCGATCAGAAACCCAACCCGAACCGTAAAAAGGTCTGGAGACCGTAGACTACCCTCGATGCTTCACGGCAATTCGAGACGAAAAGAAAACGAGGGAGGGAAGCGATAGGAAAGAATCCGTTAGGCGGTCTAACGACCACCCAGTCGGGTCGCCTTCTTCCCCCTTTCCCGACCCTCTATAAATATCACCTTTCCTCCCTCTGCTCTCCCCATCAATAAAGTTCACTCACCGATCACAGAGATTCCTCTTCATCTCGCTGAAGCTTTCTTTTGCTTTCCGTCTCCACCTTTTTTTCTCTTTTCGGGTTCGTCATGGCCGCCGGCGCTTACTTCTCTTCTCTTTCTGATGCCGCGTCGGCTATCAGCTCTTACTTCGGCGGGAACCACGGCACCGCAGCCGAGGTGAGTCTTTGCCTCCAATCCTCGTCTTCCTCCTCATTCTTCTTCTTCCTTTCCGCTTTTATTTGTTGTTCTTGGTTTTAAATGGTGTTTATATTATGCAATTGTTGACAGGGTGGGAGCAGCAATAGGTCCGACGGCGTCTCACGGTACCCCAAGGCGGAGGCCGCCAAGAGGCCGAAGCCAGCGGTGGAGCGACCCAGATTGGCACCAGAATTTGACGGGCTCAATTGTTTCGAAACGCTGGTCTCTCATTGATCCGATTTACCTTCGGCTTGGTTTTTAGTGGGGAAAGCCTCATGTGGGAGGGCAAAATTCTTTGATTGTTATACCAATCTGTAAATACTTTCCTTATTCTTGATTAGTAGTGAATGTTATCAATTACCCATTTCCGGCGTTGTCTCCTTTGTTTACGAGGGCGATCACGCGAATTTTCTGTCTCTTCAGTTATCACCGCTTTGCTTGCTTTCAAGAAAGTCAAATGCGCTTCGTTTCAAGCTTGCCTTTTGGTGGATTTACGGTCATATCGTTTCTTTTTCCTCAAGAAACACATCTACTCTGCGATTCGGCGCGTCGGTGTCGTATCTTAATCCACTTTGTCTTGGAGCCTTCGATGTCAGCTTTCTTCTTGTTCTTTCGGTCCCCTGTAACCTAAGTTGGAGAGAAGAGGGAAAACAACCGTATATTTTAATTGATGAAGCTCGGTTAGCTTCTGTTAACCGCACGCAACGGAAAACTTCAGTCTGGTTTCAGCGATTTCAGGCCGAATACTTGCCTGGCTGTCCGGACGATGCCGGTCCAGCCATTTCTCAGGCTGGCTACTGGGCCGAAGATGATTAAAAAAGAAAAATAAAAAAGAATTTGTTTCCTTTTAGTGTTTTGCATATTCTGCCCTGTTTTGCGATCACCGACTAAGTAGAGGAGAGTTGTGGTCACCACTCTAATATAGGTGGCCGTGCTGCACCAATCTCCGGCTGTATATGGCCGGAAAAGAAAACATTAATGAATATATATTTAAAAATTGGTGGTCACCTTCCCGCCATCCAGCCGGATATTGGTGCAGCGAGGTCCACTGCTCTTCAGTTAGTCCGTCGGTGGTCTTAAGGTGCGACACAACATGCAAAATGCTAAAAAACAAAATGCCGAACTGCCCTTCAGTTTCACATTAAAGTAAGTTTTGTTTGTGTGCGGTTAATTGAAATTCTCTCTATCTCGAAACGGCGGACAGACTAACGTAGAAAGACGCGGCTCCGACATATTCCCTCGTCTCCAACTATTAAGGTTATAGGGGACCCAAAAAACAAGAAAAGGTAAACCACATAGAAAGCATAAGACAAAGTGGATTAAAATAACTCAAAATGATCAAAACAAGGCAAGCACAGAGTTGCTGAATATATGGGTTTCTTGCAGAAAAAACCACCTAAAGAGGAACAAAAGATTTATTGGGTGGAGAAAGGAAACAAAAGATTCTTGCCCTTGGAAATAAAGGAGGCACCACCTGGAAATCGGTAATGGATCACATTAACTACTGTTACTCAAGAACAAAGAAAGTATTTACAGGTTCGCATAACACTCGAAAAGGATTTTCCCATCCCACAAGCTATAACGAGGCTAAACCAAGCCGAAGGTGAATCAGATCAAAGCGAGACTAGTGTTTCAGAGCAAGTCAGTCAATCGAACTCCAGTTCGGAACTTGGCCGCCATTCCGCCGGCATCGGTCTCTTGCTCAGCTCTACCGTTTTGGTTCTACACCCCACCGTTGGACCTCTCTGTCAAATCGCTGCACCCACCCTCGATTGCACTGTGGTGGCTTCCGCCAAAGTAAAGATAATAGTTGATACAACTTTAGAAAGAGAAGTAAGCACCGACGGGCATGAGCAACCGAACAGAGCATACTACCACCTCTCATTTTTAAAGTTTCCTGCCTCAACCAGAATAAAAAGCTCCTCTCTCTCTCTTTATGATGTCCTCCAACCATCTTCATCACCGTCCAATCACAACAACCCGAAGAGGCTCAAGGAACTTGGATGGAGACATCTAGAAATCTATATCATATATATATACATGCGTGTGTGGGGCAAGTCTGCAAGAGGTTATGGTACTGCTGGTTTGGTTAACTGGTTACCGTAGAAGCAAAATTAGCTCCTGGCCGGCCGTTTGTTCATAGGAACGATTAACTTATGAGCTAAGCGTCAGTAATAACATCGACAACTCTGGAGTTTGGGGTAAAAGTTGCATAAAGTAAAGTACCTGAAGGTTGCTTGTGACTTCCCGCGCCAGCTAAGGTATGAACCAACTACTACAACTACTGAATCTCACAAGTGCAAATGGAATTAGAGTTTTTCATTGCAACGGCACTAATTTTTGAGGTAATTTTTTTTTTTCAGAATCCAAAATCGTTTCAAATTAAAATTATAATGTGAAAAAATGACTTTCGAAACACAACTTTTCAAACTATCAGGCGTTGTTACTGACTAACTTAAATAACATTTCAAATTACACTTTGAAGGACAATAAAACCATAGAGTGCTATTATATAGGATATTTCAAGATCTTTAAATTTATAAAATCCAATTTACGACATAGATTGGTTAGGCAGCATCAAATCATCACGACAACAGAACAATCTCGTCACCACCACTTTTACTCTCAATCACTTGGAAAGAGAAATTGGAGGTGGGAGCTTATGAAAGTTTTAAGTATATATCAAGTATCACAAAATCAAACTTCCCTTGTTACTACATAAATTCATGGAAACAGTACATGGACTCACATCAAATATACACATGGCCATGGGTAAAATCAGGTGCAAAACAATAGAATAACCTGCATGGCATATCACTGGCCCATTCAGACTCATCCAAGTGGAACGGCAACCCCTTGCACCTTCCCCATGCGATGAGAGTTTATGCTACCCTGCTCCGTAAGCAGTTCAGACTATACACGATCTGACCAGATTTTGCATTAATCATTCTTAACATTCATGTTTAATTCAAATGTTTTAGCATGTTTTCCATGTACAAATCCATATTTTGAACCATTTACAACACAAGATATGTATTTTTTTAAAGCACATCAGATCCAAATCCAATTACATTCACAAGTGCTGACGATAAATTTCTAAACATATTGATCCCATGTTGAAATTCTCTGGAAGTCATTAAATATGTATTTTCGTAAACAATTGGATCCATTTCAAAATCCATTTACAAATGAGTCCATATCTATTTTACAAAGGGATGACCATGTATCAGAACCTCTAGACATAGGATATTTGATGACTGAGGGGTTAGGCCTCCCCAACATGTGCGTGGCAACATAACGTGGTATGTTATGTCGTGTTCTCAAACATTATTGCTTTCAATATCTATATGCTGTTTATTTTATTATCGTCGGCGTTGGATTGATTGGAGCATTAAAAATACATGTAGGAAAAGATCATACGCAGATAATGAAATTTTATACATTCGTGTGGAGAGACAACTTGTACTACCTTATGTTCCAAGTTTGGAACTTAAGTGTTCGACCAAACATTCTCACGCGTGGAAGGTTAAATTTTTTATCAATCAATGGGGAGGACAAGGGGACAGGTCGTGGGACAAAGAAATGTGGCTATTGTGTCACGACCCAAGTTTTGACACGAGTTATATATATATATATATATATATATATATATATATAGCGGAAGCAACATGAGTCTTACTCCAAACAAACTTGAGCAATGACCAAAACAGAAAACAAATCAAACGTCAATCAAACATCCATCATTGTTTTGGAAGACACCCTCCTTGACTCCACAAAACATTTAGACTCAAACAACTAAAGTATTCACAAATCTCAGGCTCGACGCAGTGTCCAGGTTGCCAATGCCAGCCCATCACAAAGTTTGAGGACGTCAATCACTCAAGAACTTCATGTAAAGATAGAAAGAAGGGTCAAATTTCCTCCGAATATATAAATATCTAGCTATGTATGAAACATGGTTCGACAAAGTAAGTATATAATCATGTCACACAAAAGTCATATGAAGTCCTTATGGTCAACATTTATAAGTTTTCAATTTGATAATGCACCTTAGAGTTACATGTTTTTATCTTGGACAAACATGACTTTCAAATATTCACTTTCAACGGTGTTTTATCATAACAATGATCATGGTCATCGTGTCGAGGAAATAACAGAAAACCCTGTAGGCACAACTAACAGGTAGCACAAAACATATCTTCACCAGGTGATCCAACTGATCAATGGTATCTGTAGTGAAACCTCTTAAGATATCCCAGATCGCCACTGCAGCAGCATGGTCCAACCACCGGTGTTACCCAAAGTAGTAGACCGGCCCCTCTAGGCACTCGGGTTGAGGGACCAGGAGACGCTTTGCTCTCCAACCAAAAGCATAACAAAATTCTAGGCCCTTGTGCCGCCCAATACCCTATGGGCCATCCAGTGTAGACGGAGAAGTGTGTAACTGCAGTAAGCTCGTGCGCACCCCTACCTCCTGGAACGGAACCAACCACTAGACCAAAACCCATACTCGAACTCGCATGTACCATTGCATAAAACATAGTCCACGTTTCATCTATGCATTCAAATGTGGGGTTTTACCGTTATTATGTATAGTTTTGTAACTCCCACAAAAGCCAACCTTAGGCTACAAATACTCTGAATTTTGGTTGGAGGGACCCCAAGGGACTTAGGATCAAATCCCAAACCTGCCCACCAGTTGAATTTGACGAGGGTAGGCACATGAGACAACTGTTCTGTCGTCGGTTCTTTAGTCGTCACAGAAAGCACTCCAGTGATAGGTGGTCATTCAAAAATCCATATCTCTTCATTGGCTCTTCCAAAAATTATGAAATTTTACAAGGATAATCTTCAGAAGCAGATGAATCCAACGAGCTCTTATTCGATATTTTCCGACACCGGAGCTGACAGCGCCGGTCACCAAAATTTGGTTCAGTTTCTGGTTTTACAAGGAAGCATTCCAGCGATAGGCAGTCACTCAAAAATTTGTATCTCCTCAACCACTTACCCAAAAATTATGAAATTTTACAGGAGTAATCTTCAGAAGCAGACAAATCCAACGAGTCCTTACCTGACATTTTCCAACACCGGAGCTGACAGCGCCGGTCTCCGGAATTCGACATACTCTTCAGATTTTCCGTCACAGAATGCACTCCAGCGACAGACATTCCTTCAAAAATCAATATCTTTTCATCGGCTGCTGCAAAAATTATGAAATTTTATAGGCAGAATCTTCAGAAGTAGACAAATCCAAGAGGCCTACTCGACATTTTCCGACAGCGGAGCTAACAGATCCGGTTGCCATTCCAACATAATTTTCAGATTTCACAGATACTATAAAAATGCTGGAACAGAACAGTTCTTGCCTCCAATTTGGTTTTTGTAGCTATCATTCATATGTGTGTGTGTGTGTATATATATATATATATTGGTATGCGGAGACCCTTGTCGCTCTGTCCATGTAACAGAAGAGAGGTCTAACTAAATCTGATTACTCAGATTTAGCTGCTACCAATTTCTGTTCTATGCAAACCACATGTTCATAATAATAACCAGTAGGCTGCAGCAAACTTATCACCTATGTATATAAGTAATTATTAAGTTACAACAGCTTTATGTCCTGTATATAACTAATCTACGGGTCGCAGTAGACTTCTTTCATCAGCACATTCATAGCAACCAACTCAATTTGTGGGTCTAGTTGCTGTGTTATCAGAAATGAATCTGATCCTACAGCCAAGGTTAGACTCCCTAGTTCTGCATTTCAAGCTTTCACTCATGCATTCATACATACTCTCAGTCCTAAAACATTCATTCATGCATTCATAAATATTCTCAGTCATAAAACATTCATTCATGCACCCATAAAACATTCATTCATGCATTCATACATATTCTCAGTCATAAACATTCATTCGTGCCTTAATCCTTTTTCTGACTCTAAGATTGAATTCTTCTTTTCCACCAGTTCAGGTGCTACCAAAGGTGGTTTGCAAAACTCGATTGCATCATGTTAACCTTTACATAATCTTTCTGTGTTCATCTGCAAAGCCTTTTCTCTAGGGTTCACGTGGATAGAGATGATTGCTTGTTCACCTTTGCAGCCGATAATCAGCATGTTACTGCAGATTTATATCATGCATATAACTAATGTACAAGTTACAACAGATTTATATAATATATATATAAGCATAACTATTTATAAGTATACACCGTAACTCTATACACACACAAGCATTCCAATATATAGATGCATATATACGCAGATCATCATAGGAACAAGAGGTTCCCCTGCTGAATTTACAATTAAGCCTCCAGCTGAATTTACAATTAAGCGCCACATGCTACAGAAAATATCAGTCTACGCATTTCTGGAATTTAGATATCATCATGTCACATCACCCGTTCATTCATCATCTATCATACGGCTGATCATACAACATGCTTCCTCAATAAATCTAATTTTATTCTAAATTTCAGAAGCAATTCCATAATCATATTCATCCTTTCATTTTAATGTAACACATCTAACAATTTCAGTCTAACTTTTTACTCTAGGCCTATCCATGTACACATTACATATTTACTATTATATATCCATATTCCATAGGCATAAAATACATGAACTACATGCTGCATACACGTCTGAACATCCCCATACCTATCAAGTCTGAAACGAGGTTCCGTCAGCAGCCTTCTATGCCTCTTGCTTCTCTCAAGCAGCCCCAAACCGCGATCTCCACCAGAAAGAGGGTAGAAATGAAGTCCAATCTCTCTATCTCTCAACTTCGAGAGCAGCAAAAGAATGCTTATTTGCTGCAAGACATGATTCCCAAAACTGCCATACGAAATGACCTTTCAGTTTTCTTTTCCCTTCCTTTTAATATTTTGAGTTAGTAACTCATTTATTTCTTTTTATAACGACAACTAAATTGACAGTTTGAATTATATTTAACAATCATTTAAATTAAATCTACTGTTTATAATTCCTTTCTATATTAACGTTTTCAATAATGAAAGAAGGAAAGTAAATCGTGGGCCTTACATTGAGCACGGTTTGCATGAGCTCCTTTTCTCGACTTGCCAAGTTTAAACAACCAGAGTTCGACGCTGAGCTGTCATAGATTAAGATGACGATCTAAGGGAACGAAGCCGTTGCAGTCTGATCGAGGCGGTCTAACTACCACCCAGTCAGTTACGCCTTCCCAACCATTATAACTTCTCCGATCACAGAGTTTCCTCTGCTCGCTGAAGCTTCATTTCTTTTCCCTCTTCGCTTTCCTTCTCCACTTCTTTTTCTTCATCTTGTTTCGGCCTCCTTCCTTTGGCTTCCGAGATCAGACTATTCTCCGTTCTTCTTGGCCGTCGATGCTTGCTTCTCTTCTCTTTCTGAAGCCGCGGCGGCTAGAGCTCTTACTTCAGCGGGAACCAGCGAACCGCAGCCGAGATGAGTCTTTCCCTCTGATCCTCCTCCTCCTTATTCTCCTTCTTGTCGGCTTTTCCTTTTTGTCTTGGTTCGAAATTGTGTTCATATTTTTGCAGTTGTTGCAGGTTGGGAGCAGTGATATGGCGCAGGGGTCCGACGGCGAGCTGCAGAACCTGAAGGCGGAGGCCGCTAAGAGGCCAAGGCTGGCGGTGGGGAGACCCAGATTCTCCCCAGAGTTTGACGGGCTTGATTGTTTAGAAGCAGTTGCCTCTCATTAATTTGGTTCACCTTTCTATTGGTTTTTTGATGGGGATGCCTCATTATAGCATTGAAATGAACAAATGTTGATTGATATATGAACCTGTAAATGCTTTTCTTGTTCTTGAGATTTGCAAGTGGTGTCTTCCTTGTTTCTGAGGACGATCATAATCTTCTGTTTCTTTACTTGAGATTCATTTTCTTGAAAGTCAAATGAGTGGTTAGTCCTTCATTTTTCTTCTGTGCATATCTTGATTTTATTTCATTTTGATATCTAATCGATCCGGCTCCAGCCGTTTCTCGCCTGGCTACTCCGCCAAAGATGATGATAAAGAATGTGTTTCTTTTTAGTGTTTTGCATATCGTGTCCCGTTTTCGGACCACCTACTAATTGAAGAGGGGCGTTCTGGTCACCACCATGATATAGGTGATCTTGCTGTACCAATCTCCGGCTGTTAGATGGCCGGAAATGGCCACCAATTTTTAAATTCATATTTATAAATGATTTCTCTCAAGTTTTGTGAGTTGAAAAAAGTGGAAAAAGCCAGGTCACAGAGAAAAAACCTGGCTAATTTTAGTTTTATGTATCAAGAGTCCAAATGAAGTGCTGGAATGAATTTGCAATTAGTTTGACAAAAGTCATTAGGATCGATCTAGTTTTGATGGTTTAAATCGAAACAAATTGGGCTAATTTTTATTTTTATACCAAGAGCTCAAATGAATTTACAATTAGGTTGACATAAATACACCTGCATATATGGGTAGTCATTAAGGATAACACAGGATAAGTGCAGATGGTCAATTTGGTTCCAACTTCGAATCAATTGGGCCATAAACATATCAAATGCATAAAAAGGAAAGCACTTGGAGCTCTGCTAGCTTTTTGGTCGTCTTTTTCCGGCTGTCTATAAGACGGAAATTGGTGCAGCAAAGTCACCTGTCCTACAGTGTTAGAATGCGACACGGCATGAAGCCGCGAGAAGCCACGGTTCATCCCACCACAAGTAATAGTTAAAAAAGCAGATTGAACTGGCCTTCGATTCCACATTTCAGTTTCACGTTGAAGTAAGTTTTGTGTTGTTCGCGGTTAAGAGAAGTTTCCTCGTCCACGAAAACAGGCAAAAAGACTAACCAAGAAAGACGCGGCCCCAGAGAGTTAGTCCATTGTTTTCACTAATTTCCAACTTAGGTAATTAGGAGAAAAAAAACTAGAAAAACCGCCTATTGGGTGGATGCTTAGATTAGAGAGCAGAAAGCACAAGACAAAGTGGATTTAGCTACCCCCAAAATGGGATCAATGCGATTTAACTGAATATATGGGTTTCTTGCATGAAAAAGAAAGACATGACTAGAAAACCACCTAGAGGCAAGCGTAAAACATAGGTGTATTTGAATTTCTTGAAAGCATGAAAATGAGTCGCGAATAAAGAGGCATAAAATTCATATGATTAACCTTAGAAACAAAGAATACACCGTCTGGAAATCAGTAGTTGATCACATCAACTACTACTTAAGAACAAGAAAAGTATTTACAGGTTCATATATCATTCAAAGAATCTATCCATTTCAGAAGCTATAATGAGGTTTTCCCCCAGAAGAAATTAAGCGGAAGGTGAACCAGATCGATGGAGACAAGTGTTTCAAAGCAATTAAGGCCATCAAATTCTGGTGCGAATCTGGGCCTCTCGACCACGGGCTTTCGCCTCTCGGCTCCCTCTGCCTTCAGGTTCTGCGGCACACGCCGTTGGACCCCTCTGCCAAATTGCGTCTCCCACACTCGGTTGCTGCCATGGTTCCTGCTGAAGTAAGAGACAATAGCTGATACAACTTTGGAAAGAGATGTAAGCACTGGCGGCCATGACGATCTGTAATACATCTCATTTTTAAATTTCGCTCCCTTGGCCAGGATAAGAAGCTCCTCTCTCTCTCTCTCTCTCTCTCTCTCTCTATCTCTCATATATATATATTATTCTTCAACCATCTTGAGCACCGTCTAATCATGGCTATCTCCGGCTTGAGGAACTTGATGCTGGTACTGCCAGTTTGATAGTATTAATAATATATTTTTACTGGCACAATTTGGACGATCTTCACATGGAAATACATTAGTACTTCATGACGATTTTGCTTTAGCAAAGGCCTCAATTCCCCTTCCTGATTCTGTTACTTTTCATTTATGTGTGGACTTATATTCTACATTTGATCCTTGTAATCGTATTTAGGGAAGGACTTGAAAGATTTACGAGTTTTAAATGATGTTGGTGATGTTCCTGTCCAAAAAATTCGGGACTGTGGTGTGGCTGATGATAGACGGATGAATGTCATAAGTGAATCTGTCAAGTTATTCATGGACGAAGTAAGTTGCGTCAACAGTTCATTATTGTTTATTTTTCTGAAGCATATGTTAAGTGATGGGCTGGAAGTTCTGCAACCTAACCTTTTTTTCTCCAACTTTTTCATATGTCGGCAGTTTATTTAAATAAACCGTCTTGAATTCAAAAGCATCACCACGGCTTTCCTTCGTCAAATGCCAGTGTTTTTTTTTTCCGATCATGCCTTTTTTATACAAAACCAGTGTCGTCGCCATATGCTGTAGCGGCGACTCGTTCATCGGAGTCGACGGTAAAAGCCGTCGGGTGAGATAACGAATGCTGTAGTGAATTAACTGGTTACCATAGAAAAAAAATTAGTTCCTGGCCGGGCATTTGTTCGTAGGAACGACTTGTGATAGACTTGCTAGCGGATGTGATCCATTAACTATGTGATCGTCCCATTTTTAGAATATATGAATGCTTCATTTGATCTTACATACTCACATTTGCATGCAAACATATAGTCGATGATCAGATTATATTCATGAGCTAACCATCGGCAAATAGTATCAATTGGAATTTGAACAGGTCTACATTCCGGTGATTGGGGTAAAAGCTGCATAAAGCAAAGTGCCTCAAGACCGCTCTTGACTTCCCGAACCAGCTAAGGTATGAACAAACTAAAACTAGTGAAGCTGACAAGTTCAAATGGAATTAGAATTTTTGCATAGCCTTCTTTCTAGTCTCTGTAGGTTAAGTTTTCTAAAAGAGGGATCCCTGTTCATACAATATCTATATGTTCTTTATTTTATTATCGTCGGCGTTGGATTGATTGTGAAATTAAAACTGCATGTAGGAAAGTTCATGTGCAGATAATAAGATTTTATACGATCCTGTGGAGACAAATTGTACCGCCAGATGTTCCAAGTTTGGAACTCATGTGTTCGACCAGACATTCTTACACAAGGAAGGTGAAAGTTCTATCAATCATGGGGAGGATAAGGGGACGCGTCGGATTTGCCACATTTGAACGTCGGACAAAGAAAAAACAGGCATCCATGGCATAAGAAGCTGGCAATTTCGATCTTTCCCTGAGCTTTTTAACAGGGTCACATAATTTTGAGCATCCCAGTCACATTTGAACTAGCTCAATTGTTGTTCATAGGGAACTTCAGCGCCTTCTGAGTTGATACGCCTCTCCCCTCACAACTTCTTGCTTTACCTCTGAATTACAAGCTTATCTGGTTGATTCATTGCCGCTAAATGGAATGAAGGGCCATTGAGCTGGGTCTGAGCTTCATATTTTGGGGTATGGACTATGATTGCCTTTTTCTCTTTGTTTTCCTCTTCACTACTAATTCACAAAAGATGAATTGCTGAAATTGTGCAGCATTTGATGAGCATGGATGCGACTGTAGTTTTGCCCGTTAAGAGCTTCGTTTTCGTCTTGCTCGACACCATCGCAACACGATCTGTTCGTGCCTCCTGTATGCCATTTTAGTAAATCTCCTGCAAACTGGCTCCAGAAGGTCAATCAAAGCGACATCAAAGGCACCACATTCCAAAGGTATTTTGTCAGCCTCGCCTCCAATTACCCTTTATCTGGTCAGAAGATATAGACATATAGTAGTTAGTTGTGGCGCTTTCTGTTTCTGAATAGATGCCCTTGCAAGAATCTGGAAGGCCGATGAATCATTTTTGTAGTTCAAGATGCACACTACAGAGAACTGAACGAGGACTCTTCTCGATGCTAACAATTTCAGAACCTGAAAGTCCAAGGCGAACCAACTCTACAGCCACTCTAAATGGGGATTCTTTTGTAGTTTTTTCTTTTTCGGATTCTAACTTGTGGCATGAGCGGTCTGAAAGACCAAGATTTGATATTATGGACAAGAGTTTGTTTACGCTTGATATTATATTGGCGATTTTGCTGACCTATTTCGTTAGATTTTGCGGTCTGAAAGGCCACATTTTCATGGAAACTAGCAACTGGAGGCTTGAAATAAATTCTAATTAATTTAAGAAAAAAAAACATAGCTGCAATTTTTTTTTTCAATATCACCTTCTATCACTAGATCACATTCACTTCGTTTTCGCTGATGTTTTTCACCGGGACGTGGATCCTTGGATTGGATTCGTCTAAGGGTTCAGATTGCCACCGATAAAACCAATTAAATTACTTAGTCGATCTCATTATATATATGTATATTTGAATTTAAATTTGAGTGCTAAATCAAATACAGATATATCTGTTAATGCATCTATCTAAGCGACAGTGATTAGATATTTAGGGATCCATCCTAAATATTCTGACATAATGTTTGTTTGCCACTGGCGAATAAGTGGATTATTTGACAAAGGAAACAAGAAAATAATATCCCGTATCCTGTAGTTGTGATGGTCATGCAAACTAATTACAATTCAGTTTTAGAACCAAAAGAAGAGTTGCAGTCGCAGTCAATAAGTTGGTAGTTGGTAGATGGGAATGTTTGTCAATTCTATGGTTTCTTGAAAAGTATCTGTATCGAACTCCGACAGTCCGACTTGAATCTCGGCTGCTCCTTTGCCGGTATCGGTGTCTTCGTGCCTCCACCTTTGGGTTCTACATCCCGACGTTGCACCTGTCTGTCGGATCGCTGCACCCATGCTACTACTGAAGTTAGTTGATCACATTAACTACTACTACTGAAGAACAAAGAAAGTATTTGCAAGTTCATATATCAATCAAAGAGTTGGTCCTTCCCAGAAGCTATAATGAGGCTTGCCCCATAAGAATCCAAGCCGAAGGTGAATTGGATAAATGGGTGACTGGTGTTTCGAAGCAATTCAACCCTTCCAATTCTGGCGCGAGTCTTTGCCACTCTCCGCCGGCATTGATATATTGGT
The DNA here is from genome assembly GCF_008831285.2 of Nymphaea colorata. NCBI lineage: Eukaryota > Viridiplantae > Streptophyta > Magnoliopsida > Nymphaeales > Nymphaeaceae > Nymphaea > Nymphaea colorata. Next base: position 20,871,039 of record NC_045146.1, read on the forward strand.
GGCCTTTGCCGTTGGGTTCTCACTTATTATGCTTTTTTCTCGGTTCTCCGGCATCACTTCACTCCTCGTTCACACAGACATAGCAGGTGAGTTTCGATTTGTCTTTCTCTCTCTCTCTCCCTCTCTCTCTCTCTCTCTCTCTCTCTCTCTCTCTCTCTCTCTCCTTTTGCTTCGGCTTCTTTCCTTTTGCCTCCAAAATTACGCTACTCTCGGTTCTTCATGGCCATCGGCACTTACTTCGAAACACTTGTCTTTTATTGATCTGGTTCGAAACACTTGTTTGCACCAGAGTTAGATGGATTTAGTTGCTTCGAAACACTTGTCTTTCATTGATCTGGTTCACCTTCAGCTTGATTTCTTGTGGGGGAAAGCTTCAATGTAGCTTTTGGGATGAAAATGCGTCGCAACTAATGTGACAAAAGAATGGTATGATCGCCCTTAGAAACAAGGGAGACACAACTTGGAAATGGGTAATCGATCACATTAACTTCTACTGAGATTTACAGGTTCATATGAAAATCAAAGAATTTTTTCATCCCACAAGTTACAATGAGGTTTTCCCCACAAAAAACCAACGGGAGGTGAACATGATCAACCAATGTTTCAAAGCAGTTGAGCATGTCTACATTCCGGCGTTTGTGGTAAAAGATGCCTAAACTAAAGTAACTGAAGGCCGCTTGCGACTTCCTGAATCAGCTAAGGTATGGTCAAACTAAAACTACTGAAGCTGACAACCGCAAATGGAATTAGAGTTTTTCATAGCCTTCGTTCTAGTTTCTGAAATTCCAACACCACAGAGCGACAGAGAGTATTTATCCGTTTCCTGATTAGCACTTGGAGCGCTTGGAGGAAAGAAAAAGAAAAATAAACGTACATGTACAAGAATCTCTAGACATAGGGTAATTGATGTTTGATGACCGAGTGGTTGGGCTTCCACAACATGTGCATGGAGGCAACATAATGTGGCATGTTATGTCGTGTTGCCAAACATTATTGTGTTCAATTTCTATATGTTGCTTATTTTATTGTCTCCGCGTTGGATTGATTGTAGCATTAAAAATACATGTAGGAAAGATCATACGCAGTTAATGAAATTTTATACGATCCAAGTTTGGCACTCATGTGTGCGACCGGACAAAAAACTGAAAGTTTTATCAATCATGGGGAGGATAAGGTGACGCGTTGGACTTGCCTCATTTGAACGTCGGAGAGAGAAAACAGGCAGCCATGGCTTCAGAAGCAGGTAATTTTGATCTTTGATCTCTGCATTTTTGTCAATGCCTTCTCTCTCTCTCTCTCTCTCTCTCTCTCTCTTTATATATATATATATATATAAAACATTACCCTTTCCCAGTTGATGACCAATTCGGCCGAATGGACAGCCAAGCCGATTGAACACATTTTCTCCTTGATTTTGATGACAGTAACGCTTGAAAATGAAGGATCGAGATCAATCTCAGATCTAAGTTCTTAAGATCGTTGTTCTCAACATATCTAAGATTTGTAACCAGTATGCAAACACTCCTTAAACCATTCTTAATCACAAAAGACTTGAGTCCGCGGGTGCCAACCAAGTGGATGAAGCTCTTCAATTTACTTTCCTCTCCGTTATTCCCCTTCGCCGTCTCCTGGCCGCCAAACCAACCCTTCCTAACAAACTCAGCCTATCAATTCAAGGATCTACACGATACAAAGGCATTGCCAGATTCCCAAATTTTGGTGGAAACAAAATCCTCACGACAACCATGCTCACCCGCTAATCATGCAGTTACCCAAAAAAGCTAACCCTGTCCCTCCATTATACCTACCCCTCGAGGGTACCCTAGTTTTCGTGTTCTACTCACTTTAGCTTTGTTATCTCAAGTCTCTACAATTCATGCATGTTATTTGGATGCCCATAATGCCCTCATCCCTGCCGACCCCAAGGATTTGCTCGAGGATCCAGCCGGAATTCGATAGTAGATGAGATGTAGTTAATAAGAAAGTAGAGGGACTTATCACCTTCTTTAAGAAACATCTTTGGCCTCCCCAGCTTTTCCAAGATATTGCTGTAGTTGTCATGCATTTCTGGTTAGAATTCTTGAAGACCTTTTGCTTCCACTTTTTGAAATGAGAGGCATGCAGATGTAACCTTCCTCGTCACCAAGGTGTAAGGTATGGTAGACATGTGAAGCCCTTTCCCAGTGTATTCAGACCAAGTTCTACCTGGGAAAGTTTCTAATAGTCCTCAACTATAATGTAGATATTTTCTAAAATCTCAAGGAAAAAAATGTAGATATTTTGTCAAACGCGATATGTAATTTTTCGTTTTTGAGCCTACCTTTTTCTCATAATTCAAAAAAAAAAAAGGTGCTAATTTATGAGATTTTCTCAGTAAGGGCCACATTTTTCATGGAAACTAACAATTGGGGATCTGATATGTACTAAAAATTAAGTCCAAATCTAAATCTAAGTCCATCTCCTGTGAAGGAAAATCTAATTAGATCGAATGCACCTAAACAGTGGATATGATCCGAGTCGGTACTGCTATTTTTTGCTAGTTATAACAGCTCGCTGGGCTAAACGGGTCAGCTACCTAAACCATTCAACACCCCAACTCCAAAAAAAAAAGATCACGCTAAGGACGGAAAGATCATTTCAGCAAGCACCGTGTTGGTCACAACCATGGTTGAGAGTCCGGGAAAAGAAAACGTGGTAGAATTTCTCTCAGTCTTGAAGGGTACTTTGGACATTAGGGCTGGCCGGTTATTTATTGAAGCGCACCCCTCTCGGAAAATCAGAGCAAGAACTGGTGAAAGGGAGAGAAGATCCAGGCCAGCTCCCCCCTGTTATCCATATCCCCGACTCTCTAGATTTCCCGGGACGGAATTTCATCCCAGTTTCCGAGCAAGCCATGGCGAGCATGACGTCCGTCGTCACGGCGTCCATCGCGGCCGCGGCCGTCGGCTCGGCTCTCCTCACTCAGCAGCCTACGAAAGACAAGGTTCGCGTTTGATTTCTGGACCTTTCGTGCTTCCGTTTCCTTTCCTCAGTGCTCGTTTTTTTGTGAATTGGTGTCTCTAACGGGCTCCTTTTCCGTTTCCTTTTTCTCTCCTTTCTCTTGTCGGTGACTCAGGCTTTGGCTGTCAAAGAGCATCAGACGAGGGTGAACGAAGAGGAGGCAGCCGGGTTGGAGAAAAACAGGGAATTGCAGCCGAAGATTGCACCGGAATTCGACGGTGTGAATTGCTTCGAGACGCTCGTTGTCCATTGACCATTGCCGCTGAGCAGCCGCAGCCAGCTTTCTTTCTTTCTTTCTGGTTTCGATTTGGTGGGTTCTGTGTAAATATGATGCTAATGTCTGTTGGCAATATATTTTGAGATCTTTAGCTTAATATTTGAAGTTTGAGGCACCCTCTTGTCAGGAAAGAGAGAGGCTTACAGTTTCTAACTTTCTCCAAATATTGATTTCTCTAATCAGAACGAGGAAAATCAACAAGTGCACCTTAAGGATTTCTCTCCTACCCTGTCTTCCCTGTATGCGAGAGATGAGATCCCAACAGGGAATTTTGTGAACCGACGATGAGCAAATCAGATATTGAACACTTAAAAAGTTGGTAACTAAATAAAGAAGTTTCACCTAAACCGTACCAAGTTCTCTAATTTTGTAAACGTTAACATTGTGGAAAAGGGAAGAAAGTTTGAAGAATCAAGGAGAGAATTCATTTAATGCAAGTTGAGAAGTTGGCCTAAAAACTTCCGTCATCTCCACGGAGTTGTTTCCAAAATAGCCCATTTGTTTCGCTTTTAGACATATCTAACATTGTTTTTGCCATGATGAGGGTCACGGGAGCCCGTTTCTCCTACCTAATTTCAGTTGCCTCCGCTTCAAAACCTTCACTCTTTTCTTGATTCAAGTTAAACGTTAAACATTTACTTGGATTGTTGCCGATCAATATAAAATATGGGACGCAAAACGGATTTCGGTTTTGGATCAGATATAGCTATCAATGCAACTAAACGACCGGATTGGATATTTGGGAATCCATCCTAAATAATCCGGCATAATATTTGTTTGCCACTGGCGAACAAGTGGATTATTTAACAAAGAAAAAAAGAAAAGAATATCCCGTTTCCTGTGGTTGTGATGATCATGCAAACTCGTTACAATTCAGATTTAGAACCAAAAGAACATGTCAATACGTCGGTATGTGGGAAAATATCGGCAACGGCAATGTTTGACCATTCTATAGTTTCTTGAAAAGTATATGTAGCTGCATTTCAGTTTACGTAAATAACAGATCGATGGTGTATATGCAAAAGTCACGTTTATCATGGTCTTAAAGCTCCGCCTTACACTTGTTGGTGAAAGGTACCCATCATGTATATCACGTCACTCATGTATATGGACCACGCCTTGTTTAGAGAAACCCAGTTTAAGTATGTGATCTAGTGTATATCACGTCACTCCATATAAGAAAAGATAAATATAAAGTAATATATCACGACATTAGTGGACATTTGGTTATCCAGCTTCCTAGACTCAAGGGCATATATTATTCAAGATGAGGCTCACCTTTTAACACTATGGTCTCAGATTCCATAGCTTTGTTACGCAAGGATTACAGATCCATGATGTAACATTTTATGCATCTTTCAAACAAAAAATTTTCCGTCTTTGTTAAAAATCAAGGATTTTAAATCTGGAGATTCTAAAATCTCAAGTCACTTCAAATTTTAGACTTGGGGCAATCGAGAATCCCCTTAATGCTTTGAAGTCTAAACTTGGCCTGGCCTCCACGCCCATCACGGGCAGTCTTAGAGGGAGAATGAGGTAGGGGGGGGGAAGTAACATTTCAGTAGCCATAGATTCTCGAGTTAATGAAGGAGAAACACATGCATCCACGTGATCACCAACTTAATGTTCCCTGCTTTTATACTAAGAAGTTGCATCGCACCCATGATATACGAGTTATTCAAAAGATTACATTTTATGTAAAGCTATGTCTCTTATTGGTACATCATTGGAACGGACCACAGAATAAAACTATGGCTTGTGCTTTTTCATTGTGAACCCGTGATTGTTATTTATCAAACAAGATCTTACTGTCAAACACGATCTTATCAGGTTAAGGATGTTCAGGTGGAGACTTTGGATCGAGTACTCTCGACTCTGTCAACCTATCCTCTGCTTGCCTGTAATGGTAAAATTCAAATGGAGCATGCTGAGTCCTTAACATGATACTTCTCCTCATATCTATGATTGGTAATCAATGCAAACACTCCTTAAACCTTTCTTATTAACAAAAGACTCGAGTCCACGCTGCCAGACAAGTGGAAGGAGATCTTAACATTGATAAATTTACTCTGGTCTCCGTTATTCTCATAGCCCCTAAACCGCCCCTCCGCGGTCTCCTGGCGGCCAAGCCAACCCTCCGGCACTCACGACAACCATGCTCACACCGCAAATCGTGCCTCCTTTTAGTTACGCAAAAGGCTAACCCTGTCCTTCCACTATACCTACCACTCGAGGGTAACCTACGTTTGCCGCAGTTTTGTAGGGTATATTGGACATTACGACTGGCCAGCTATTTATTGAAGCGCTCCCCTCTCAGCAAGAAGCCAAGAATTGGTGAAAGAAATGAGCGTGGAGGGAAGATCCAGGCCAGCTCCCCTGTTATCCATATCCCCGACTCTCTAGATTTCCCGGTTCGCCTCCAATTTTCCGAGAAGCCATGGCGAGCATGACGCCCGTCGTCACGGCTTCCATGGCGGCCGCGGCCGTCGGCTCGGCTCTCCTCACTCATCAGCCTGCGAAGGACAAGGTTCGCGTTTGGTTTCTGGCCCTTTCGTGCTTCCGTTTCTTTTCCTCGTGTTCATTTTTGTGTATTGGTGTCTCTGACGGGCTCCTTTTCCGTGTCCTTTTTCTCTCGTCGGTGACTCAGTTTTTGGCTATCAAAGAGCATCAGAGGAGGGTGAACGAAGAGGAGGCGGCGGTGGTGGAGAAAAAGAGGGAATTGCAACCGATGATTGCACCGGAATTCGACGGTGTGAATTGCTTTGAGACCCTCGTTGTCCATTGAGCATTGCGTAGCCAACTTTCTTTCTTTCTGGTTTCGATTTGGTGGGTTGTGTGTAAATATGATGTTGATATCTGTTGGCAATGCAGTTTTGAGATGTTTGCCTTAATATTTGAAGTTTGAAGCACTCTCTTGTCAAGAAAGAGAGAGGCTCACAGTTTCCAGCTTTCTCCAAATATTGATTTCTCTAATCAGAACGAGGAAAATCAACAAATGGACTGGCAGATTGTTTTCAGTCTCAATCTACCTTCATCTTTGAATTAAGGAGACAGTTTGAAGAATCAAAGAGAATTCTTTCAATGCAAGTTGAGAAACCGGGTTACAAATTTCCGTCCTCTCCATGAAGTTGTTTCCAAAACCGCCCCTTTGTCCGCTTTTAGACATACGTAACATTGTACTTGTCATGATGAGAGAAACTATCAGAAATTTCGTAATGCCGACTCACGGGTGCCCGTTTCTCCTACCTAATTTTAGTTGCCTCTGATTCAAAACCTTCGCACTTCTGTTCTTATCTTATACAACTCCATAATGATTCAAGTTAGATATTTACTTGTATTTGCTGACCAATATAAATATGCGACTATGGCTATTAATGCAACTAAGCGACCGGATTGGATATTTTGACAATTCTATGGTTTCTTGAAAAGTATATGTAGCTGAATTTTAGTTTACATAAATAACAGGTTGATGGTGCATATGCAAAAGTCGCGCTTACCATGGTCATAAATCTCCGCCTTTTACACTCGTTGATGAAAGGCACATCACTAGTATTTCACGTCACTCCATATAAGAAAGGATAAATATAAGGTAATATATCACGCCATTAGTGGACCTTTGGTTACCCCGCTTCCTAGACTCAAGGGCATAGATGATTTAAGATGAGGCTCACCTTAACTCTATGGCCTCAAATTCCACAACTTTGCTACGCAAGGATTACAGATTCACGATGTAACATTTTATGCATCTTTCAAACAAAAAAACTTCTGTCTTTGTTAAAAATCAAGGATTTTGAAATCTGGAGATTCTAAAATCTCAAGTCACTTCAAAATTTTAGACTTGCGCAATCGAGAATCCCCTTGATGCTTTGAAGTCCAAACTTAGCCTGGACTCCAGCCTCCACGCCCATCATGGGCAGTCTTGGAGAGAGAGAATGAGGTAGGGGGGGAAGTAACATTTCAGTAGCCATAGATTCTCGAGTTAATGAAGGAGAAACACATGCATCCACGTGATCACCAACTTAAAGTTCCCTGCTTTTATATTAACAAGTTGCATCGCACCCCTGTTATACGAGCTATTCAAAAGATTACATTTATGTAAAGCTATTTCTCTTTTGGTAGTTCATTGGAACGGACCACAAAATAAAACTATGGCTTGTGCTTGTTCACTGTGAATCTGTGATTGTAATCTACCGAACAAGATCTTCCTGCCAAACACGATCTTATGAGGTTAAGGGTATTCAGGTGGAGACTTTGGATCGAGCCTCGGCTCTGTCAATCTACGCTCTGCTTTGCTGTACTTGTAAAAGCCATATGGAGTAGGGCGTGGGGCGTATAGGGGTCTTAACTCTCAGGGAGTTGTTGCTTCTTGGTTGTCGTTGCTTGTTAACATGGTCGCTGGAACTGCAAACACAAATTTGTAAACGAAATGTCGTGGAGCAGGAAGGAACCCTCCTCCATGCAATAACACTCGACAAATCGCTCGCAACATGCACTTCACTTACCTTCTATAATCAACATTTTGATGTAACTTGAAATATTTAACAGTTAAATTGTGAAACGCTAAAATTTATTAATATGATTTTGTTTGATATACTAAGCAGATAAGAACAAACATGTAAAACAATTACCAACATACAATATTTATTCATGGTGGCACTTCGGTCAATAGGTTAATAGTGCACTTTTATATATGTAATACAACATTCAATTTTCTCTTTCCTGTCTCCATCCACTACCAGACACTGTTCAATAGTTCAAGAATCCATGTCTACTTTAAAGGAAGACAGTAACCATGGACAAATGGTCCCGCACCTAATGTCCTACCTCTTCCAAAACTGTGTCTCCATGGACCATTTGCTCAAGCAAACGCACCCTTAGTCACTTGCTACCTAGGACAAGAACCCATCTCAAGGCTTATACGTGCTTCCCTTTTATTTTATGCAGCCCATATATCTCGACCTGTGGGTGTCCAACAAAAAGGAACCAAAATGAGAGCAGCTTCTTAGATCCCTTCACGAATCAATAGGCCCGGAACTCGAAACAACCCAAGGATGTAGGCCTGCGGCTGACTTATGAATGGAGTGACACCTTGAAAGTCGAACCATACTTTTATGTATAACAACCACAGCTTGCACGCTATTCTAACTTCTATGAGTCCAAACAATCATGCAAACATGAACAGCTATTTATACCAAATGAAAACTTGCTTGTCCAAATGCAGAATTTGCAGGGCATCATGAACTGAAGAAGTGTTCCTCGTCAGTGAAGCTTCACTAAATTCAACCTAGAGGGAGAAAAATCCAGCATAGCGAGCACAAAAGAGATTATGGATACCTTCAGCAACTCGTAAATGCAGCTGAACATTAGTGTTTGAAGACCAACACCAAAAGCTCTCGATGCTCACATAGTGATTCATCCAATATGGATCTATCATTAAGCCTCCTGCAGAGAGTTGCAGAACTAGAGAATACTTCGAATGCTTGCCTACCCTCATCAGCAGCTCAAATTGGCAAATAGCTTTTCGCTTGGCAAGTAGAAAAGAAAGCAGACCATCCATAGTCATGCATTTAAGAATGGAGGACTTGGATTCTGTAGCAGACAAAGATGCCATTTGGGCTAACCTATCGAGACTGGCATCTACTAATCTTCATAGAAAGTACTCTACTCATTCTACTGCAGATAAGCCTGTGGTGGAAATAAGAAGCAATGCCAATAGAACGCACCAAAGTGAGCCCTAAAAAGAGTAACATGCTCAATGCGCTAAAATATTACTTCATAGGAGAAACCATTTCTACGTACCACTTCACATAGGTGTTGCTAAGGGATGAAAATTTCTATGCCCAGTTCTGGCTGGACAATTTTATTCTCGTCCTTTACGATCCTTATCGCAGAAACATGCTGGGATCTCCCATGCATGTCATAGGAAGAAGGATCGAACAGAAAGTCTTTGACATCTCCTTGCGGATCATCTAATTTCAGTTCATGTAGTGACGGCATATATGATCAACCGAATATGCATCACGACATTTAGTCAAACCAGTAAGGGTCTAGCCAAAAAACCTGAAGAAGTTCTCTAGGTTGAAGACTGCTAAGAGATGTCATCTAGGGAATCAAACAGAAAATGCTCAAAAAGTGGAGGGATTGTGTTGAAAGCTCCTGTAAAATCCAGTAAAGGGAATCTGCCTACACAAGAACAACGATCAGAATACATCCAAACAAGGGCAAATAGATTCACCTTTCAACAGCATTGGTCTTTCCTTCTGAAAATTAGGAAGACTCAAGGGGAAATTTGAAAAGCTGCAGGACAAGATACCATATTTCTTCTGATTTTGGAAGGTAAACGACCATGCAGGGATTATGACAAGAAAATTTTCCCAGGTTACAGTCGTGATGGAGTAATAGAGGAGGAGTAAAAAAAAAAAAAAAACAATAGCAGCAAGAGCTTGGCCCAGCAACTACATCACAAACATCAGATGTAAAACTGAACATAGTGCATTTAAAATTGCAGATGCGATCTTGAGTTTCAGAAGGGGAAAACAGATGTTTTTTAATTTAAAAAATTAACTATTTATTCTAAGCAGAAACCGCAGATGCGATCCTTGAGTTTCAGGAGGGGAAAACAGACGTTTTATAATAAAAAAATTAACTATTTATCCCAGCAGAAACTGCAGATCAACAAAGTAAACAGTCAGATTCACATATAACATATGTGAATATAGCATTACAAAGCGAAAGTCAGTTGAAAGAACAGAACAATGACAAACTGCAAAGGTCCATATTTGTGTTAAAATTATTCAACTTGTTAACATCAAGATATTGACTGCCTTTCAAGAATACGATATCATATTTGGATCCTGAAGACCAGGGACATCATCAGAAACGACTGGTCATCAGAAGAATGAAAAAAGAACTTAAAAGGAAATTCAGTGAACAATGGAATAAGAAGCATACTTTGAAAGACATCCTGCGACGTCATCTCTTTAACAATCATTATCATAGCAAGTACGAAGCACAGGATAATTTCCTGAGGCATCATGCTAATGCAGAAAACCAGATAAATTGACAAGCATGCATATAAATAAATTTTGATTATCACCAAATAAAGTTGCATATGAAAACCAATTCCTGCCAAGAATCTGCAAGAGCTTTATTAATTGCATGACTACGATCAAATTTTGAAGGATATCTTTGGAAGAAAACAAGCCAGTTAAAGATATATTTTCACATTTAGGAGCCAAATCTTGATCAAGCACTGCAAAGATGGGAGTATTAAGAATTCACATGAAAAGGGATGACATGTTTTATCAACCAACAACTGTGGATCTTTCAATTACCCCAAATGAAAATAGAACATTGATCAAGTCATACCTTTCCATATGAAGTATTAACATGAACTCAAATCCAAAATTACCAGTAACTGGGAAAGATAGAAGAAGTGATACGTCAAATGGTAATGACGAACGAATATCCCGAGAAATAGTACACTAGCATAGGCAACGGGACCTCAAAAGCAGTCTGAAGCGCGGAAACAAGAGTTAGAAAACAAGGCAGGCTTCCTGGGATGCACTTAAATCTACAAGCAATAGTATAGAGAAAACAAAAGCGGGTCTCTTTCGCCAGCACGAAATTCATTTACATAGTAATTGGCACAAGAAGTAGCTCATCATTAGCATCTAAGGATCTTAAATTGACAAGATTAAATTTTATTTCTGATGAACCATTTTTTCAGCAGAAAAAATGAAAGATAAAAACAATAAACTCCGAAATTAGCTTATACCACAAATATGAAACGAGCAAAGCAAAAAAGAAAAGAAGAAAACAAAGAACAAAGATCCGACTGCATATCTCTGGCTGAAACCCATGATATTAACTTTGCTCAATATGAACGACTACCACCCAAATAAATTCAAAATCGCTACTACGTCTATAATAGACAAAAAAGCAATACATGATTCGGTCAATCCTAGACCTGAGCAGTACCCTCTGTAAAACCAGGATCTTCACACCTGTACCTGCCATCAGGACCGATACCGAAACCCTTGGGATCAGCAAAGACATTCTCAAGGAGCTGGCTTCGTGGGGGCAGAGGACTCTGGTCCGCAAATTCAACCGCGTCTTCAATAACTTCATCGATCTTCTTCTCAATCGCCTTTAGCTCGGATTCTGTAGCCAGGTCGTTCTCAATTATGTACTTTTTCAACGCCACAATTGGATCTCTTGAAGCATAGTGAGCTTTCTCAGCTGCCCAAGTAAGTGAATTTGGTCAAGCATCAGATAGATATGAGTAACTCATTTCCAACACCAAAAAAGTAGATGAATATATATAGGAAACAGTAACTGAGCCAGAAGTTTTGGTTTTTTAACAAGTTACCAGGATCGCGAAGCTCGTCAGGATCGGCCAAGGAGTGTCCTCTAAATCGATACGTTTCGCATTCAACCAGAGTCGGCCCCTCTCCTCGCCTCGCCCTCGCGATTGCCTCCTTCGCCACTTCCCTCACCTTCAAAACGTCCATACCATCAACATGAATCCCCGGCATTCCGAACGCCGGCCCTTTCTTCCAGATCTCCGGATCAGAAGTTGCCCTGAGATGCGACATTCCGATGGCCCACAAATTGTTTTCTACCACAAACACGATGGGCAGTTTCCAAAGCGCCGCCATATTCAGGCACTCGAAGAACTGCCCATTGTTGCAGGTCCCGTCGCCGAAGAATGCAAGCGTCACATGGTCGCAGTCTTCTTCCTTAAGGACCTCCCTTCGGTATTTTGTAGTGAAGGCCGCACCGGTGGCGACGGGAATCCCCTCACCAATAAAGGCGAAGCCGCCAAGGACGTTGTGCTCCTTGGAGAACATGTGCATTGAGCCGCCCTGGCCGCGGCAGCACCCGGTGGTCTTGCCGAAGAGCTCGCTCATGACCGCCCGCGAAGAGACGCCCTTGCTGAGGGCGTGGACGTGATCTCTGTAGGTGCTGCAGACGTAGTCTTCCTTCTTCAGCAGCTTGATGAAGCCCGTGGACACAGCCTCCTGCCCATTGTACAGGTGAACGAAGCCGAACATCTTGCCCCTGTAATACATCTGGGCGCACATGTCCTCGAACGATCTCCCCAGCACCATGTCTTCATAGAGCTCTAGTCCTTCTTCTTTCGTGATCAACTGGATTAACGTACCCATTAAAAGCAACATGAGAAATTCGCAACTACTTCAAAAAAATCAATGTAATGGTTTCATACCAGAGAATCAGCCGCAGTAGTGGCGGTCGCTTTTGGGATTTTCTGTTTGAGGGCGCTAGAAAAGGAGCTTCTTCTGCCAGGAGATCTCAAGGAGAGGGAAAATGGGCGCCGGAGCTTTGAGTGGGAGCCCAGAAATGGGGAACTAGGGAGGGGATAGTAGGGAGATTTGGGGTTGCTCTTGATTGGGGGCTGAGTAAATCTGGTGGAGGAGATGGCCGAGGATGAAGACGCCATTGCGGAGCCGGCCTCTTCGCTTGCCTTCTACACTTTGGTGATGTAAGAACAGAGCGAGAGGGTGAGAGCGAGAGAGAAGCGGAGGATTTGAGGAGGGAAGAAGAGAGGGCGTGATGGCCGAGGCCGAAGGAGTTGGCTGTTCAACTCCCGATCTTTCAATGATGTGGAACGTGCGGAGGGCTGGATGGCAAGGGTAGGTGGGGCAGGGCAAGCCAACTCTTTGATGTTGTCGTCGTCGAGCAAGATTTCCCTGTACTGTGATGCATCTGGTCTGTGGTTTCCCCACATAGGTTGGACTATGCATGAATCCCTCGACTCAACCTCGATGAGTTCCGTTGGCTTAGTTTCTCTCAAGCGGTTCGTCTTTCTAAGTGCAAAAACCACGTTTAAATGAAGTTGGAAGTGAAAGATTCCAAGTCTAAACGTACTTCTTCAAATTCAAGTCAGTTAAATGAAATAGAAAACCATCACCGAACTCATTTATAACTTGCAGGCAACTGACAACTTCATATTTCCCTTGTTGCTATTGACAATTTTTTTCTACACCTTTTAGTTAAGTTTTCAGAAGTAATCGTTAAGGTTACCCAAAATTATTTTTCGAATCTAATGCTTCACTATAAAAAAAAGTTAATAAAATGGCATACAGTAATATTTTTCAGCAGATTTAAAGGCATTTTGTTATGCATACACCTGATAACTCACTAACCATGGGTATATCTTAGACTGGTTGTGTCCTATGATCCATATACATTTAACTATATGTTAGTAATATTTTTCATTTAACAAATAAATTTAGTTTAAGGAACATAAAATGGCAATTTTGATATTTGACCCTCCTGATTTTTTTTAACTAAGAAAAATAAAACTCATAATATAACAATTTGTTGGTTAAAAAAAGGTATTTTCATAGTAAGTCTTCGGCAAAATCTATCCAAACAAAACCATGACCCGAAACAAAGGAGCACGTTTATGTGGAGCGGACGGACACTCCCATTTCCTGGATAAGATGGGATGGCATGGACGTTCTAATAGGAAGCAAACTGGGAATTTCCAACATTATCCACCTCTTCCCTAGTTCATGATTTAAAAGTCGGCCCCTTCACGAGACTGATTCGAACCTTTACGTGCTTATATGTCAAAGATGGTGCGCTAATATATCATGGTACTTTGGAATCTTAGTTCGGTTGTCAACAATGTCTCTCACTATAATGGCAACAGTTCTCAAACTAGACGTAAAGGAACAATTATCTGTCTCCCTCCAAATAGTAGATCTGGTCAGCAGATCTGGTCATCCGCCAAATAGTACTTAAAGGGTTTGACTCCTCATCGTCCCCATGTGGACAGCATACTTTCCATAAGCTGATTATATAAATATACAAAAAGAAATTGTTTTTAGATTGTCTCTAATATCTGATAATGGTTAAGCTTTGTATCTATGTAAGGCGCATACGAATTCGTATCAGAGCACCGGTGAAGAATATAATCAGTTGCAAGCCAAAAAAAAAAAAAAGGAAAGTGCATTTTCATGTTCCGAATCTTATGATGGAGTAAGGAGAGATATCTCATGAGAAGACAGATAGTTGTCCTCTGACCGTCCGATATCATGTGCCCGAGTCTTGAGATGTAAGATGGTGTAAATGAGGGATCCACAAAAAATCAAGCATTCAACCAAGTTCCAAGAGAGAATGCGAACTGGAATTCTCTTTGATGTACCGGTAAGCTCATGAGCACATCTCTCTGACCCACGGTTGCGTACCTCTAGCTTCAACTTATGCAAGGAATAACACCCCATGTATGACAGACACAACATGCACACTCTGCCAGTTCCTTCGAGTCTATGCAAAATATGAAATTTCTATTGCAAACTGAAATGTTTATTACCCTATTGCAGAATTTGCAGGGCATGTCCTGAAGAAACCTTCCTGATGAGTGAAACTTGACCGACTTCATCCCAGGAAGAAAAGGGAAAAACATTTGGCAAACAAGAAGTTCAGGATTTCCTTGATGTTACTTAAGAATTTGGGCACTAGAATCAGAATCTCCTTGACGTCACATACAGATCCTAAAGGGATCTGCCTTCTAACCTTTTTCTGCAGAGAGTTGTAAAGTTGCAAAACTACAGAAATACTGCAAATGTTTGTCTGCTCTAGTGAGCAGCACAAATTGCAAAAGAAACATTTTAATGGGCTTCTAGAGAAGAAAGCAGAGGAACCACAGGCATGGGTTACATATGCCGGAGGACTTTGGACTCGCTAGTACACAAAATACAACATTTTTGTTGAACCAATCAAATCACAAGTGGCACTTTTCAATCTTACTCCAACTTAAGTTATGCTTGTAGTGGAAAAAAGGAGCAATGCCAACCCGTGAAGCAAAAGTAGCAATTGTTGCATACTCCCCAAGAAGATCAACAAACAAAAAGATGCACACTGCCTTAAAACGTTACTGCAGAAGTGTTCTACCTACTTGGCATGGACTTTGCTGAGGGAAGAAATGATCATGTCCAGTTCCAGATGAATGCAGTGAAAATCTGATGGACATCTTTTGAGACCATTATCACAGATCCATGATGAGATCTCACTCATATCATAAAAGAAAAGGACCCAACATAAAAATGAAGAATCATGACCCTTTAGTATCCATTCAGGTACTATCTAACTGCAGCACATACATTAAGAGGACACGAATGTCCAACGGAGGCTTGACAAGCAGGGGGATAGTGTTGAAAACTCAAACTCCAAATACCATAAAGAATTGCCTACATAAGAACAATTATAGAGATAGAACCACGGAGAAGAAATAGTTTCACACTTCAACAGCATTTGTTTTATCTTTTCCTCAAAAGGACGTGGACCATATTTCTTCCATTTTGGTAGGTAGTTCAACTGGCGAAGAATATGATGGTATGACCTACTGTTAACAAAAGACATTCAGGTTACAATCTTGGTGGAGTGATAAATTGGGGACAAAAACTAGTAGTGTTGCAAGAGCTCTCTTAATTGTCTGTATCATATCTGTCGGTCGTCAAAGTGTCCGTAATGTCCAGACGAGTTCAAGTCCCATATTTAAAAAGTAATTAAAACTGCAGATTTTGAATGTAACCTTGTATTTTGCTTCCTGAATGTAACCTTGTATTTTAGAAGATGAAGAAATACGCATGGTTTTTCTTGTGTTGAGAAGGGACAAATTTTAATTACTCTAGGCATAAATGAAAAAGTTAATACAGTAATAGGTCAGATATTAAAACCTGACGTATAAAAAAGAAAAAAGTCAAATCGGAAGAATAACAATGATGGCACACCAGAAAGAGACACTAATAATGTTGTAAACACGAAAGCAGAAATATTTTTTGATAATATTTGAAGACGACGGACATTTCGAGGAATTAGGAATAATTGATCATCTGAAGCATGAAAGAAGTACGAAGGAATTCTGATATCCAAGCAAACATCGAAAAACATTTTGGGTTTGACATTTTTAAAAACTGTTACTACAGCAAGCACCAAGTAAGAAAGGTTCATGAGGAATAACACCAACGTACACAACCAGATAAATTGACAAGCATACCTAGAAAGTATTTTGCCTATCCAGAAGCCAGAAGGTGATACATTATTGTAAAGGCAAACAAGTTCTAAAGTATCACTTAGAAAAGTAGCAAGCCAACAGAAGAAATAAAGGAATACATTTCACTTTTATATTTAGGAAATAGATATAGTTTTAAGAATCGAGACAGGTGTAATGAATAACATTTTATACGAAAAACAAAAACAAGGACCATGTGTATCAACCAAAATCTGCTGAACTATCAGTTACCCCAAATCAAAAGTAAAAATAAAAGAAGAAACATTCCTTGAGTCCTTTGGTCCTTTAGAAGTACTAAAATGTATTCCTTTCTCAGATTCATAGTTACCAGTAATTGAAAACGATACTGGAAGAGATATATGAAGTGGAATGGGGAAATGAACTGAAACTCATCATCATACATGAAAGCGGAATCAACTGAACAATAGCAGACTAGCATAGGCAATGGGATTTGAGGAAGCAGTGAGGTGAGGAAGTTAATATTGGGGGGGGGGGGGGGAGACCGACTTTCCCGTAACTCCGCGTTATATCTACACTCATATAACATGCTCAAAAAATAAAAATTGGCCTCTTCCTTGTTACATTGCATGGGCGCTGAAAGTAACCATTCATCAGCAAGTAACGAACCATTAGTATCAAAAGATAGATAGGTTAGATTAATTTTTCTATGGATGATCCATTTTTCACAAGAAAAACAAAATGTAAGCGAAAAACACAGAATTCAGCTCATCCCATAAATTTGAAGCGTGCAAAGCGAAAAAGCGAGCAGAAGTGTCTGCATTGACTGGTGGAAGACCATGACATCCTAATCGAAAATAAGATTAATACTCCACCCTATCATGCCCCATAAAATTAAAATCTTTACTCTAGTAAACAGAACAGCGATAACTTGATCCGGTCAATCCTAGACCTGAGCAGTACCCTCTGTAAAACCAGGATCCTCGCATCTGTACCTGCCGTCCGGGCCGATTCCGAAACCTTTGGGGTCAGCAAAGACATTCTCAAGGAGCTGGCTTCGTGGTGGAAGAGGGCTCTGATCCGCAAATTCAACCGCATCTTCAATAACCTCATCGATCTTCTTCTCGATTGCCTTCAACTCCGACTCGGTAGCTAGACTATTCTCAATTAGGTACTTTTTCAATGCCACAATTGGATCTCTTGCAGCATAGTAAGCCTTCTCAGCTGCCCAAGCCAGTGAATTTTGTCAAACATCACACAAGATATGAAGAATTCATTTCCAACAATCATGGTAGAGGAACATACACAGGAAACAGTAACTGAGCCAGAAGATTATAATTATTTACCAGGATCACGGAGCTCGTCAGGATCAGCCAAGGAATGACCCCTAAACCGATAGGTCTCGCATTCGACCAGAGTCGGCCCCTCTCCTCGCCTCGCCCTCGCGATTGCCTCCTTCGCCACTTCCCTCACCTTCAAAACGTCCATACCATCAACATGAATCCCCGGCATTCCGAACGCCGGCCCTTTCTTCCAGATCTCCGGATCAGAAGTTGCCCTGAGATGCGACATTCCGATGGCCCACAAATTGTTTTCTACCACAAACACGATGGGCAGTTTCCAAAGCGCCGCCATATTCAGGCACTCGAAGAACTGCCCATTGTTGCAGGTCCCGTCGCCGAAGAATGCAAGCGTCACATGGTCGCAGTCTTCTTCCTTAAGGACCTCCCTTCGGTATTTTGTAGTGAAGGCCGCACCGGTGGCGACGGGAATCCCCTCACCAATAAAGGCGAAGCCGCCAAGGACGTTGTGCTCCTTGGAGAACATGTGCATTGAGCCGCCCTGGCCGCGGCAGCACCCGGTGGTCTTGCCGAAGAGCTCGCTCATGACCGCCCGCGAAGAGACGCCCTTGCTGAGGGCGTGGACGTGATCTCTGTAGGTGCTGCAGACGTAGTCTTCCTTCTTCAGCAGCTTGATGAAGCCCGTGGACACAGCCTCCTGCCCGTTGTACAGGTGAACGAAGCCGAACATCTTTCCTCTGTAATACATCTGCGCACACATGTCCTCGAACGACCTCCCCAGCACCATGTCTTCATACAGCTCTAATCCTTCTTCCTTCGTGATCAACTGAACCGAAACACCACAGAAAAAGCAAAATGAGAAATTCGTTGTCTACTTAAAAGATGGAAAATGATCCTAAATCCCGTAATAATATTTTCATACCAGAGAATCAGCCACGATGGTGGCGGTCGATTTGGAGGTTTTCTGCTTGAGGGCGCTAGTAAACGAGCTTGCTCTGCGAGGGGATCTCAACGAGAGGGAAGATGGGCAGCGGAGTTCTGAACGGGAAGCCATAAATGACGAATTGGAGAGGGAGTAAGAAGGAGATCTGGGCTTTGCGTTGGTTGGGGATTGAAGAAATCTGGTAGCGGAGATGGCTGAGGATGAGGACGCCATTCTTGAGACTGCCTGTTCCTCTTGGTAGTCGAAGAAGAACGAACTGAACGGGAGATGGGCGGAGTACCTGAAGAGCGGATGAGGCGAAGGCGTGACAACCGAGGTCGACCGAATTGGCTGCTCCGGTGATGTGATCAATGTGCGATGTGAAGGTGGGTCAGGCCAACTACTCTTGCTGCGCTCCTGGCGTTCTGGATGGCGTTGTCGAGCTGGCCGTGCTTGTGGTTTGATGCATTTTATCTGCGATTCTTCCCTATCAGGTCGGACCAAGCATGTGCTGCCTGACGCAGCTCCTTTGAGTCACTGTTTTTGCGTCTTTCTATTTCAATAGGCGATTGAATTTAAGTTCGCAAAGAAATTTAGCTACAAATTCATGTGTTAGTTGGCTAGTTTCTATGTAGAACTTGCATTGTCAAAAAAGTGCGCGGTGCTTAAGCTTGCCAATTCAAGCACAATTATTTAAATGTTTCGGTTTATTTAAAACACATTTGATAAATGCACTTGTGCCTTGTTACTGGAAAAAAAAAGGCTCAATTTCCACCTTTTAGTTCAGATTGCCAAGTTATTGTTACACGATTGCATTTGTTAATTACTAAAAGGCAAATCAATGCGACTACAATTAAGATCCAACTGATGAAATCGTTCTAAACCAATGCGCGACTGTCTTAATGCATTTGTCAATTTAGTGTCAGTCATGGGTGCAAGAGAAAAAAAAAAACCTAACATGTAAAAAAAGTAAGGCTAAGTTTCAAACATACTTATCTTCAAATTTCACAAGCCCTGTTCCAAAAATAGATTAAGATTAGCTCTATCAATTTGTGGAAGGTAACACGTTCTGGAGTTTTGAATTTTGAATTGTATTGATCCACTTCAAGTGTGTGATTGATGCACGTTGAGCTATTTGGAAAATTTGGTGGATGTCACTATTCTTCAACATGTCATCTTCTCTTTTGACATAGAAGACTTAGGCAGAAATTCACCACCCGTGTTTGTGTTTGTTGGGGTCTTTGTACTTCAAATAGCTTCTCAACTCAGCAAATCAAGACATAACAACACTATAACGACCCAACCCACTCTTAAGCTCGGGCACAACGTTTGCACATGATGATCAGAACAATTGGTCCAAGTGTAAACAATGACAGGCTGGAAAAAATGTAATGGCAATCATAAGCTGAGGAGTTGCAAACATGACAACGGACCGTTGGGTCCGTGAAAAATATTTCTCTTGTGAAAGTGACCAACATTAAACGGCTAATTCATAAGTTTCCATAGAATAAAACTAAAGTTGAGCAGTTCGAATCCTCGCTTTTGTTTTGTAGAACTCATAAGAATCCCTTCCATGGGAATGAAACCAGAAAACAGTTTATTTTTTCAGGATGAAATGAATCCATCTTTCCAAGCTACAAGTCTACAAGGAAGTCTAAGGCTTCTTATTTTCTTTAAGGTGGCATTTGTTTATTCTAACTTTGAAATTTACAGATTTTATATGAATATGACGTGATATGCTTTTTGTTGATGTGGTAAAAAATTCAAGGTAAAATCTATAGTTTATCAAACTAAAGATTTTAATTGAGGTCTAAGATATAGAGTTAAAATTTTTATCTTACCTTCTGGCATCGAGAAAAATGTCGAATTTAACAACGGAGGGGAATGGTTTGATATTAAATCCAAGGTTTCCGAAATTTTAGAATAACCGCCGCAAATAATCAAACACACCCTAAAGCCTTCATAAAATTGATTTATTGGAAAAGTGATGGACTGATGAAAAATTTACCTTCTGCCCCCTCCCTCCACCGTATTCTCTAGGTTTTGGGAGTTTTTTAAGACCTCCGTTTCCCCTCCAAAACCCTAATTTATCCAAAACCCTAGCAGGCCAGTTCTCAGAACACACGCAGAGAGAGAGAGAGAGAGAGAGACTGTGAGAGAGGAGCGAAAATGTCGATGTCAAAGAGCTCGAAGATGCTGCAATTTATAAACTACAGGATGAGGGTGACAATCCAGGACGGCCGGCAACTCGTCGGGAAGTTCATGGCCTTCGACCGCCACATGAATCTCGTCCTCGGAGACTGCGAGGAGTTCCGGCGCCTTCCCCCTGTCAAGGGCAAGAAGGAGGAGCGCGAGGATCGTCGAACCCTTGGCCTCGTTCTCCTCCGTGGTGAGGAGGTCGTCTCTATGACCGTCGAGGGCCCTCCTCCTCCCGAAGAATCCCGCGCCAAGTCCGTCGTTGCTGGCGCCGGCCCTGGCATTGGCCGCGCTGCCGGCCGCGGCATCCCGACTGCTCCACTCGTCCATGCGCAGCCCGGTCTCGCTGGCCCTATCCGCGGCGTTGGCGGCCCGACTCCCGGCATGATGCAGCCGCAGATCTCTCGACCTCCGATCCCGCAAGTGTCCGCTCCGCCGATCTCTTACCCGCCTCCTGCCGCTCCACCTGGGATTCGTATGCCGGGTATGCCTGGCCAGCCTCCCCCGCCCTTGCCTCGCCCTCCGATGCCGCAGATGGCTGCTAGACCGGGCGTGCTCCCCCCTATGCCGGGCGGCCCAGGGATGCCGCCACCTCCTCAGCCGTTTGGCGTTCGCCCGATTGCTCCGCCTCCTCCGCAGGTGATGAGGGGACCTCCGCCTCCTATGCGGCCAGGAATGGGGCCGCCTCCGCAAGGTGTGCCGCCGCCACCTCGGCCGGGAATGCCTCCTCCGCCTGGAGGGTCAGTTCCAGTGTTTGGACCGCCTCGTCCTGGCGGCCCCCCTCCGCCTCCTAACCAGCAATGATAATCAAGGACGTCAGACTGGTCCTGGTGCTTTACTCTCTGCCCTGGTGATCTGTATAGGACTGAACGTTGGGTTTTGTGATGGAGGGGTTTGATTGTTACTGTTTATTTTACCTTTCCTTGATGCGTACTTTGAACTCGATTTTCATGTGACTGGCCCATCTCTCTCTCTCCCCCCCTCTCTCTCTTAGTTGGAAACGAGAAATTATAATTGTATTTTAGAAACTGGATAGCATGTTTAGAGTCATGGTGGCATAAGATCTTCACATGTATCTCTCCTTGTTTGTTTGGATATTATAACTTCTATTTCCTTCATATTTTTTAGAAGAGGGTGGAACTTTATGCTGCCGTAGTTTCTGGTGCTTTGCACTCTTTCTTTCTCTACAAGCGGGCACTGGAGTAACAAAATTCAAATTATCAGCCTTTGGCCGGTGGTGGTTACCATACTTTTCTACTGGAACACCGATGAAGTTATATTTTTTATGTTGATCACGAAATGATGGTAATTTTTACCTTGGTTGAATTAGTTCATGATGTTGCTGAATCGTAGGTTGGGTGGCAGTTGGATGTTGTCATATGAAGTTCATTGCAACATGTTACTCAATATTTTTTTTTCTGCATTCAGTGGCGGTTAATCTTGCAATGCGGTCTTTGGCAATCTTTTCCGCAATAGGCTTTGTCTAAGCTATTTATTGATTTATGATAATTTATTCTTCTGCTTCTTATCAACCACAAACACAAGCTTGTCTGGAATTTTTCTCATTTTGTTGTCAATTTTTATTGGTGGTCCTGTGTTTTGTGTCCCTGGTCTTTGGATTCATTTCCAAGATCCCAAACTCCATCTTTCTTCTCTGCTGGAACTGTACATACACGGTTGAAGTAGGTTGATGATTGCTTCTGTCAGTCCAGGTGCTTTCATTCAAAACTACAGGATGGAATCACTCATACAGTCATACCAGTTGATATCCTGCAATCTCGATCTTTTTTGTTATAGATTTTATGGATTTGCTCATGTTCTATTAGGCTAGCAACTCTTCAAGCGAATTTGGGAAGTTTATTGCTAATATCTTGCCAAACATCAAGAAACAGCTGGGATGATAAAGGTGATAAAAGGTTAGTATGGAGTTGGGTTATCTAGAGAATTGAAAATCAAATTCAAAGTAGAAAGCTTTTAGGCTAAAGTTAAGCTCCAAGTACTCTATTATATGAAGCTAGGTGCTGATTATTCACTGTATGGGTGGTTGTATATGAAGTCCAAATATATTGTCACCTAAAGCTAAGAGCTGCTTTGCATTACTTGAAAAAAATTCTCTAGATGTTTGTCGGCTGTATCTTGCAGCTTGTTATAAACACATCCTACTTTCTGAATAGCAAAAATAGCACAACATATTGGCCCTCACATGATGCCTTTCTATTCTCATAAACTTCTTCAGTCATCCTTGTGACTGACCAAGTTTGGTTGAGTATGTTAATGACGAGTAAAAGTGCAATTTTTATTGTGTGTGTATTATTATTATATGTAAGATTGTTGCCATTGAGAAATTGCTATTGCTCTTGATTACTTTTATTTAATCTCAAATTGGTTTGTTTTCTACTCTTGATTATTATGTGGGATATGTCTTTTGCAATTGTTTGAGCACCCTCCTGAAATAAAGTGAAAAGTGCTCTGGGTTCTGGAAGCTTGAGAAAACTTAAGTAGGGACAGTAAGTAGTGAGAACAGTCGAACATAGTTTTGCTTGAATAGCAATTATTATTCTTTGGTGTTGGTAAACTTGCTAACATATAGCTTCAAGACAATTATCTTCTTCACATTTTTTGATGTATGGGTATGTATTGGAGTGATCTGTAAAATATGGGAGAAATTTGTCAAGAAAAGAAACAGCGTTAACTTGTTTTTCTGAAGGGTTTAAAATTTGACAATCATTCAATTTTTGCAGTGGCATGTGGAACATAATGGTTGGGCTGAACGCATACAGTCATATCACATGATGTGTATTTTTTTATGAACCATTATGTCTTGGAGGGCTGTAGCTTCCTGTAAAATATGGGAGAAATTTGTCAAGAAAAGAAACAGCGTTAACTTGTTTTTCTGAAGGGTTTAAAATTTGACAATCATTCAATTTTGCAGTGGCATGTGGAACATAATGGTTGGGCTGAACACATACAGTCATATCACATGATGTGTATTTTTTTATGAACCATTATGTCTTGGAGGGCTGTAGCTCTCCTTGAAGGAGGAGAATTCCAAAACTTTTTATGCGTTTCTGCATTTGTCACCACTTCCAACATCTATTATTTGCTGCATATCTCTAGAGCTGGTAACTTTGTTTCTATACTAAAATACGTAAGCACCACTCTTTCACATTTGTGTGATCATGGCCTTGTCAGGTTGTAAATGCTTGATGGTTCTCTCATACTTTTCTTCCTTAAAGTTTTGGTTATTTATTTATGCTTCCGTATTATGATCTATTATAGGTTGATGTGTAAGGGATAATTATTTATCATGTCTCCACTAAATGATGTTTTGTCCAAAACATTCACGACATTGATCATGTGTATAAAAAATGTATTGGATTAAAAATTGGAGAATTTGTTGGCTTTCTTGTTGCCATGCTGCCTACTTTCTGCCTCTGAAGTAAGCTGTGCGTAACTGCGTCAAAATTTTATGCGTCTGGCATTGCCTCTCGAATTTGGTTTAGATCGAAATGGTGCTCCTATTTGGAGTTTCTTGAAATGCAATTGCAATTTAATGGGCTGGCAATCTTGCATGCACCCGTTATAGAATTCAATCAGGAATAAAGTGGTAAACCTGTGATTCTCCGGCATCCATGCCTTTAGCTGGACTTGATCTTGTGGCTGTGGCCGTGTTCTGTCATGTTAAATGTACACCGGGTGGCTGAAGAAATGCAGTATGTTTGGTTCGTCTTTTCGGCGAGGGAAAATGACACTATAGCGTTCTTCCATCAAATGCAAATGTGATACTAAGCATGTAACCAGAATATACCACTTCGAATTATGAATCCTCTGGTGTTTTATTTGGAGGAATGGGCGTGAAACTTCAAGGGGACGATTGGCTAATTAATAAATACGCTTCTTGAATTTGTCGGTCTCGATCGTTTGGGCGGTGAAGTTGGATGGATTATTCCAACCATCTTCCTCTCCGTGGCTGCCTCTGACAGTCGGCCTTGGCGAGCTCAATGGCAAGAGTCAGGGAGAGAAACCAAATAAAAAATTAAAAAAACAGGTAGTGTTAGCTTGATCAGACGACTTTGATGGACCGTCCATTTGACAAACATTTGGCAGTCACAGTTCAGTTTAGTTTAGTGTGTATGGAGTTAGTGAGTGAATGATATCTTTGGTTATGAAAGTTATCCAACTATGTTTGTTTATTTAAAAAGGTAAGTTGATAGTTGAAAGAAAATTAAAGAAAAAATCATCTGAATTAAAAATAAATAACCAAAATACCGTCGCTTATTGTTTTTCTCTCAACTATGGTATTAAATTGGACGGTCTAGAATATTCGGTCTCTTTTCAGAGCCACCGTTCAAAGTTGAAATCGGATTTAGTTTATCCCGTATGAGATGTCTGTATCTGATTGTCTACTAAGACCCGATACTGCTATCATCTCGAGTTCGAAACCTTTTTCGGACCTGCAGGTTCCGGTGAAGGTCCAACCCGTTAGGCAGCCCTACTTCTACTTGTTGCCTGCTGCTGCTTCCTCTCCAACTTCGTCTTGTTCATCTTCCTGTCTTCACTCGTTACTCTTCTCTCGCTCTCTCTCTCTTTTCATCCCTTCCTTTTCTTAATGCCATGTTTTCAACGGAGAACTTTTGAAGATCTATCTCCCCATCTGCTGTCTTTTTTTATTTTTTTTGTGATCTGGCGATGATTTGTCCGGCCTCCCGGAGTAATTCCCGCCTGAATTGGCTAGATAGGCTCCGGACGTCTAAGGGTTTTCCGGTGGGAAACGAGATCGGCTTGGAAGCGTTTCTCGACGCCAATGCACCGCCTTCCGGCCAGGTCGAATCTTCCGGAGATGATCGGTCTGCTGCCTCGGCTCGTCCTGATATCTCCGGAGAGAGCGCGAAGGTACGGGTGCGGATGAAGAGAGGGAGGGGGCCGATTGGTCGAGACAAGGAGGACTGGTTCGCGATCTTGAACGGTATGCTGGCGGAGCTCTTCAATATGGGGGATCCGCGGAGGTCGAGGGTTATGGATGAGAGGAGGACGTCCAGGAAGCAGAAAAACCCTAAAACGTGCACAATCTTGTGCTCCGCAAATGGGGGGGACAGGAACGCTGCCGTATCTCCGCAGACCAGCGTCTCGGGCACAAAGGACAAGGAAACAGTGGAGATGAATAGTGTTCATCGCCGGCCAAGAAGGAAAAGCGGGAAAAACGGTCTGAAGGTGGATGAAAAGGAAGAGGGGAGTGCAAATGTTCTCCCCGCGGAGGATTCGTGTTCATGCACGGTTGTAACAGTGATTGATTCGAGCTTTCCTGGGTGGAAATTCGGGAAGGCTATCTCCAGAAAAGGAAATGATTGGAGGATCCGTGAAATCAGGAAAAGTCTGGACGGGAATATGGCAACATCAGAAAGCATTTTCAGAAAGAAGAGGAGATTAAACTGTGGGAAAGATCATGACGAACCTCCCATCTGTTCCTGGATTGCCAGCGGAGAAGGAGGCACCGTGGAGGCAGCACAGGATATCAGAACTTCCGAGTGACGGGGGAGTTTTGACCGTGCTATTTTGTCATTCGATGTAAGGAAATTCATTTCAATCAATCTTGGATATACCTTGATTAATTCAATGATTAGCAATGGATGCTTACCTTTTTGGATCACTAAATTTATGTTAAACTTGTGAAGCCTTACTGTTGGACATGAAGACAAGACTTATATTTATGGCTTCTCATCTTAAGCAATTGGAATTAGATTGAGATCTCTGCTCTAATCTTGCCTGACATGCTTGCAATCTGCCACACTTACGATGAAATAATTGATGGGTAGTTAAACTTTATTACAGAGGAATTGGTGCCCATTGTATGGGATACCAACTTGGAATTTTCTTAATGTGAAATAGGTTGCCCTTTTTACTAGGATTTGAAGCTGTACATGTATTTGATTGTTTTGGAAGTGCATTCTCAATCGTGGCCCTCCAATTGTTGCCAAGATTCTATGTGGCGGTTCCGTTGTCTTCCCTAAGGCTGAGCATGAGGGCCACCATTGCTCTTGTTGGTTAAATTGAAACCTAATCCATGTTTTTGGAACATATTCGAAGGTCCATGTAGTGAAGGATTGGAAAGTCCCATCATTTTCTTTCGCTCTGCATTTCTAACCATGTGAAAATCTTGCATCCTTTAAGTATGATGGCAGGAGATTGTGTCACCTGTTTCTCTGCTAATGATCTCGATAATTCAGGAGTCCATCACTCTCTTTTTCCTGATAACTTAAAAAAAAAAAAAACAGCAAAATTATAGTTTTCTGTACAGAGACTTCCCTTGTTCTACAGGTGAGGTTACTGTGCGGTCAATGGTACGTATCGAGAATCATGTTGGTCGACCACGTCTTGTGCCAAAACTTTTTGTCCGATGCTTCAACGTTTATCTGCAGAATTCATTGTAGATGGTTACACTGTTTTACTCCTGCCGTTTCTTTACGTATCCCTACATAGCCCTTCTATGCATGTTTGATATTTTTGAGGTTCGGGGACCTTTTTATTGCTGTATTTTGCCGACTCAGTGTGCCCATGTGAAAAATAATAGGATGAGAGAGGCTGCATTTCAGTTTCTGCTGGTTGACACGCTTCCTTCTCCAAGGATTTACTGACTCGTCGCTTCATGCAACTAACATTATTCAGAAAACCGAAAAGTTAGTTTATTACTTGGGAGGGCCAGCATGTTGTTTTAAACAAGTTGACAGAGGTTTTTCTTCTCGTATTTGAGAGTTCAACAATGTCCACCACACAACTGCCTCAAAAAGGTTGTTCTGTTTTTCTTTTCGGGTGCATAGAAATTTGTTAATCTTGCAAAAGCAATTAGAAGATTTCAACATGACCATTCAACCGATAGTACGGTACAGAAAAGGCTAACAATATGTTCATGTTTCATTTTGGAAGCTTTACCGCTAAATGCCGTCACTTTCTTGGATTATTAAATAAAAGATGTCAATGTGCATGGTATTGGTATTTGTTAATATTAATAAACATGGACGTTGGTAGTTGTCTCCATCACTCGTTAAGTAGAAAATTAACCTCATTAAGTGGGCAGGGCATCGGACTCCAGAAGCATGTCAACATTCCAAGATAATCCAGAGCTTTTATGGGAGTGTAGATGTGATGGCTATGAATTTGATACTGAACATTTGCTATTTACCAGGAAAATAGAATCAGGAAAATTCAAAAGGTTTCTTCTAGGAGATTTCTTGAGAAATTTCTAGGATATTTTTAGGCAAAGCTGAAAATCTCGAAAAAAGAATCAGCAATTGTTGTAGGAAAGAAAATTCCCTAAAAATTAGAAGAAATAAAATAAATGAAAAATTAACAAAAAAACATAAAAAAATAACTTGATCAACGATAAAATTGATGTTTTAGTAATTATATAAATGAACATAAATAATTTCATTCGAGTTTTAAACTTTAAAGCAAAAGTAATGTAAAAATAATGGGAAAAATTTTGAAAAAGACGTGAAAATTCAATGTGGGGTTTTTTTTTAAGGGGAAATAGATGGTTTTTTTTAATATTTTTTATGAGATCTTTCAAAAAGATGGGTTTCTTGTAACTATGGTTTATACTATTTGTAATATCTCATCTGTGTGCTAGTTACGAAGTCTGATCTGTTGGATAAAATATTTCCTGGAGTTGTAGGTGCAGTATATTGTGTGAAAATTATGGATGCTGCATTGTGCACACTCGTAGGAACATAGTAAAGCGTTGAGCTAGGGCTGATGCTGAGGAAGCTTACTAAAAACACAGAGACAGACACAATGTGTGTGTGTGTGAGAGAGAGAGAGAGAGAGAGAGAATAGGCAATAATTTTGACTTCTCGCAAGCTCTTCTTCAATTCTTTTTGGGAAGGGATTGAAAACTTGTTCTTTCTTACAGTTTTTTTGTTGAATGCCTTCGCCTGAGCCGTCCATTCCAATCTGTAATGCCATTTGTATTTTGTAGAGCATGGCTCCCTGCGGAGAGAAAACATAGTGGATGACTACCTATTTGGTTCTGGTTTCAGTTTTCTCTTTGATCAGAGTGGAACATGGAAGGGACACAACACTTGTACCAGAAGTGGACTGAGCTCCAAGTACTGATTATGTTGAGTAGAGTTTCCTGACCATCTTCTGTGAGATTTTCACTTTCTACATTCGGTCCGGGGATGTTGTAGCCCTGTGGTAGTTGGGTTCTGCTGAGAGTTGAATATGACTCTAGCACAAGCCGCCATACGGGCTTTGTTGGGTGGAATGAACTGCTTGCCGACATAATTGCCCGTGACAATTGGAAGATGTTGATTTCTTAAGCTCGTGAAAATTTAATGAGGTTATTATTTAAGTTTTTTGGGACCTAAGTGGCGAATGTTCTATGGTACCTTCCGGGCCTGAGTACATATTACTTATGGTTTTCCTAATAATTACCCAAAATTTGGTTGGATACATTTTCCGTTCCAATACAAGAAAAATTTGCCATTTTTAGTGATTTCAGCCTCACCAGGCGTCAGAAGAGGATGGATCCTAAAGGCTAGAGTCCACCTGCAAAGTGTTTCTCTTTATGGACTCTGATCCGCACTTACTTCAGACTCTCAGAGGCCCAATTGTTACTTCTCCAGCATTATCCTACCTGTTACAGCACGTAAATGCACTCACAGAGAGAGAAAGAGATAAAGAAAGAGTAAGCACGAAGCGAGAGTTTGCTTGGAACATGAATGGCTCTGCAACTTTTGCATCCGTGCTTAGCAAAGGCAAGGAAGCAGTGCGCCCTTACAACTTATTGCATTCCTTCCTGACCAAAGGCAAGGAAGTTGTGTGCTTCTGCAGTCCATTACATCCCTTCCTGAGCGAAGGCATGAGGATAGAATCCAAGAAATATCTGCATACGAATCTTGAAACACTTCTCGAACTGCCACTGGAGTCCTGACAACATGCCTCCCATCTGTCAACTCAAACTCCCGAATGAGAAATCACCGTGCACTTTTCGCAAAGGAGAGAACGTCACTTTGATAGTTGCAGACTTGATGGCCTCATTCAAGCAGAGGACGGAGGGGTCCACTGTTATTTTCACACCAGAAGGAGCCTCTACTATGGCTCCTTGTAGGTAGAATCAATGTCACCAACGTTTGTAACTGTTCTTGCTCCGTGGTAGTTTCCTTGAGAATGGAAATGGAGACAGAAGGGAGGTTGAGGTCAGAAATAGAGGTTCTTGATTCACACGATGTTGCAAGTCCTGGTATGGCTTTGATGGTGGACTTGCTGTAACCTAACATAGGAACTGCACATGATCTGCAACTGCCATATCGTAAATGAGGCCTGGATCTGTTGCCTCGTTTGGATTAACATGGCCACCTCCATAATCAAATGGATCTGCAAGCTTGCGTGGGTTCCCTTCTGCTATGATTGGATTACCATATTCATCCACGGTAGAGGCTGCATAGATAATGGACGCAAGATTAACGTAAATGCAAAAGGAGGCTCCTGCTCCTAAACTGGTCTTTTTTGCAGCTTTTCTGGTCGTTAGGGCAGGCAAAGCAACGGGGTTATGGAGAGGT
The DNA here is from genome assembly GCF_008831285.2 of Nymphaea colorata. Lineage (NCBI taxonomy): Eukaryota > Viridiplantae > Streptophyta > Magnoliopsida > Nymphaeales > Nymphaeaceae > Nymphaea > Nymphaea colorata. Next base: position 20,901,295 of record NC_045146.1, read on the forward strand.
ACGAACGAAGCTAGATGTTTTTCAAGCTTGTCTTGATTGTATATTGCAGAGAGGAGCCAGGCCGCAACCCATAAAGAAATCTGAATAGAAAGAGCTGAGCTTGAGCCAGCTTCTATTTTCATGTGAATTTATTAGTACATTCCAATAAGGAGCTGTTGGGATATAGGCTCCCCACCTTTACTATATGTAAATGTATTAATACTTTGCTTCAAAGCTTAAGGAAAGGTAAATTTTGAAGTTTAAGCTTAGGGGGGCTAAGGTTAAGTTCTAGCAGTTGTTTTTCACATACTAAGGAAAAGGCCAAGATGAAAACATGAGCTGCTTGGCTTGTTTCTCATTGCTAAGCTTCTTAAACCATAATCAGCTTGGCTTGTTTCCTAGCCCTAGTTATAGTAGCCTGATTCTCGTCTAGGCTTCCTCATGATATACTAAGAAGAAAAACTTTAAGAAGAACAAAGGGCAGACCCGCATGAAACCTGTGGTGACAATGGCAGATTTTATGGCAGCAGGGCTCCAAGTGGGATGCAAAGACTTGAGCATTGCTGCAATTCCAGATAAGTGAGGGCAAGCCATTGATGTTCCGGAACTGAAGCGGTAGGGGACATCTTCAACCCATGCGGCTAGAATATCAACTCTTGGAGCAGCCATATCAGGCTGTTGTGCACATGAAAATGGTATTGCTTTTATTCAGAAACCAGCCCTGAACTAAAATAGAAAAATGAGAACTAGTTTGATATTCACTTGCATACAATTTTTTCAACTGGTTTTAGTGTAATATAATCCTAAAACCATATAATGAGAGCTAATAAATGTATCAAATGTTTTTTTTTTGCCTAATGAAGTGGCAGCTGTTAGCATATGAAGATCTGTATGAAAAACTTAGCTGGAATTTTCAATCTTGCTTTTTCCTTTAATACCTTCTGAACGTCTACAGATAAGGACTTAGGGCCTCTGGAGAAGAAAGCAGCCACCTTTGGAGAGGTTACCCTTCCCACTGCGCTAGTCGGGGAGCTCAGCTTTACAGTTGGAATTCCTGCCACATCACAGGATATATATGCATGGAAATATATATCAGTAAAAGAGCTAGGAGACACCGGACTTTTCTGCTTAGAGACCAATATTTACTTTGGAATTCTTATGAAGGTACATTTTTTTCTGGGGAAAGAGGGCAGGCTCACTTTTAGAAACAGTTGACAAATAGACTTGTGGGTTGGTTCCAGAATCTACACATATGACCTGTAAATAAGGGAATAAAATGATCTTCTAGTTTATGCATTTCAAATCTTAACTAGTTATTTACCTTGGCATCTAAAGCCACTGTCTCAAAAAGATAATAAAAAGGACTCAATTTTGGTAATGAATGCCTTTGTCAAAAGATGGATCTGATCTTCAAACACATAGCAATATATGGGAAAAGGGAAAAGAAAAAGAAGAAGAAGGAAAAAACACACGCAGTGACGCAGCCTGACCTTGAGGCCTTGATATAGGCATATATTTATGCTTCAATAGCATAGTCAACTTGAGCAAATGGTATTGAGTCGGGGACTGTGCATAGGAGGTTCATGTTATGCATTGCAAAGATCATGGCAGCACCTCTTGCACTTGGCACAGTTAATTTAGCAGACCGGAAATAAAAGTTTGGAGCTTATCCGTTGAAACAAAGCACTAGTTTCCCCGCTACCAGCGAAGAATTCAGTGATCTTGGTTGACAACTGGAATAATATTGACAAATAAAGTTACCTTCTTAAAGAGAATGGGAAAAGAAAACAAATTTGGTAAAAAAAAAAACAAAAAAAAATGAAGGAAGAACCGATGGGTGGGTGTTGCATTCCTATAAACTAAAAAGATCTGCCATTTGGTTGAATGAATTGGGCCCATTTGGTTGAATGAATTGGGCCCTCTTTTCTAGCATAAAAATTATTAATTAGGAGACCCATGAGGCACACCAAGCTAATTTGCTTTGGAAACTACCTTCAAATCTTTGCTAATCTGTAGGAATTTAACATGACAGGCTAGTACTACTACCAACAGTGTGCTGAATTAGCAACGTCCCCACCATATACAATGCTTCTGAATGCATCCTCTGTTTCAACTGAGAAGATCGACTGCCCCAACATCACCATTCATGAACTGCATATTAGGATAAACAAGAAAAAAGTTCAACTTGGTATCCTCACACAAGGACCAAGAAATATGAAGTTTCTTGAGAAATTAACATTATGAGCTATCTGATCAAATAGGGGTGGCAGCATGTGAGTCGCCTAGTTTTATATGATTAGATAACTCGAAATGGCTTTGCATGAGAACATGTTCTTAGTTCTCTTATTCTAGGAGCCCATATAGCTTTTACCATTCAAAACTTTAATTATGAGCAAACCATTCAAGTTACACAATTATTTCATTTGTCTAACGACTTACAATGAGCGTCCTGTTGTTTCCGAGAGTTACGACAGTAAGAAACGAACGATCAACGGTGCTAGCAGCCAATGTTATGATCCAAGGCGCCGTATTCCCGACCTTCTGGGGGCTGGGCCCAGAGTTTCCGGCCGAACTCACGACAGTGATTCCTCTAGCCACTGCATGAAATGCACCAATCGATATATTATTTCTGGCTTCCAGGCAGCCCGGATGAGGAGGCTGGTTGATGCCCACTGAAACGGAGACAATATCTACGCCATCACTTATGGCACTATCAAAGGCAGCCAACATGTCATGCGGAACTGCAGGCGCCTTGACCCCTGCTGGCAAGCCTTGTAGATGTCCAAGCGAGCACGAGGAGCTCCTCCTCTCTCCAAGCAGTGGCCAAGTCCGCCCCAGCTATCGTTGCGCACGAAAGAGCCGGCCGCAGTGGAGACAGTGTGAGTCCCGTGGTCATCAGCGTCCCTCAGAGACAGAAACTCCGAGCCTCGTTCAGCAGGCGACTGCTGCGCCTGGCCTGATTCATGGACGGCACTGATCCCGTTTAGGAAAAAGCGAGCACCAATTATCGTCTTGTTGCAGTTTGAGGCGTTGAAGCGCATTCCTTCCTGGCACACGCCTTTCCATGTTGGTGGCACTGGTCCTAGCCCTCGTCGCTGAAGCTTTCCGGCTCCGGCCAGATTCCTGTGGAACATCTTCCAGTTACACACCAATTAAGATCAAGATGTACGACCTTTAGGTGTTGTCTGCATTAAGGCACAAGCTCATATGTTTTACCTGCGTTTATACCATAGTTTGCATCGGACAGAAGACTATTTGGAGTCCCATGTCTGAGGCACAATCCCACTTTCGTGTGTGAAGTTTGTATATTCGGCTTGGCATGACGTGAACCACCACAGGAAGTCCTGCATGTTCGAACATTTGAGTTCGTTCTCTCTCTCTCTCTCTCTCTCTCTCTCTCTCTCTCTCTATATATATATATATATATATATATATATATATATATATATATATATATATATATATATATATATATATATATATATATATATATAATTACACTAATTTCGTGGTAGGTCGTCCATGTTATTATCCTCCATGAAACTTCATGGTCTTAATGGATAGGATCGGCCTTATGATAAAATTGAATGGTCATTGAACCAGATCTGGCTAGCCGATGTGTTGTTGCCAAGAGGTGGTTACGTGCACCGGCGCACCCTGCATGGCTCCTAGTGTATGACATATCCCTCTAGCCCACTCTTAACTGTAGGTGTCATGCGCTTGTTACTGCATCGGATCAACCTTTTGATAAAATGAATGGCCGGCCCTTGAACCAGAACTGGCTAACAGGTGCATGTCGTTGCCACGAGGTGGTTATATGCATTGGGTTTTGCCATGCTGGCCCACTTCTAGGAGTAGGTGTCATGAACATGGGTCTATGCACAATGTCGTTGCCACGAGGTAGTTACATGCATTGGGTTTCACCATGTTGGCCCACTGCCACTTCTAGGGGTAGGAGTCATGAACATGGGTCTATGCACAATGCATATGCACAATGCAGCCAGGCCTGTGTATATAAACCAGCTTTGGTCGTTGCCACTTTCTAAACCTGTCACCTACATATCTTGTCCCACTAAAAAGTATGGAATCACACAGTTTATACCCGGTGAACCCGCATTTTAAAATGTCCCATTTTTTATAGGAATAGGATGCAGCTAAACATTTCTTCGTTAAAATATGCAATAAGTTTTCAAAACGAGAGGTCCCTAAAGGTGCAATCTAGATTTATGTGTAAGGCCGTTATATAAGCTTGATCTTTTCTTGAAACCTTATTTAGGAATTATCAGCTGCTTCAGCTTGAGAAAATATCGGGTATACTGTAAATGCGATTCTGAAACCCAAATAGACACAACGTTATTTTGTGTATAGCCTGTTTGAATGGCTCAAATCAGAGCATGTTATGAACCTTGATTTAGAAAGGTCTATTTTGATGCTGAAACCAGGTTCCCGACTCCGGCCAGATTCCCTGTGGAACATCTTCCATGTTATACACCAATTAAGACCAAGAAGGACGAAATTTACATGTGGTCTGCATTAAGGCACAGGGTCATATGTTACACCTGTGCCCATTACTCCAATTATCTCATCTTCATCATAGTTGGCATCGGACAGAAGAGTGTTTGGAGTCCCAGGTGTGAGGCCCAGTAAATCCCAGCTTCTTGTCGTGTCAAGTTCGTACATTCGGCTTGGCATGACGTGAACCACCACGGGAAATCCTGCATGAATGGAGGGTGTGTATATATATATATATATAAATATATTACACTGATTTCGTGGTAGGTCGTCCCTGTCATAATCCGTTATGAAACTTCAAGGTGTTAATGGATCCGATCGACCTTTTGATATAAGTGAATGACCTTCGAACCATGATGCACCGACCCTTGCATCGTGCATTGTGCAGCATGTAACCATTGTTGTTATCAAGTGTGGATCAGCTTCTACACTCCAACAATCGATCTACACGACTCGTCGAAGACTTTCGCCTTTACTGAGCCGTCCGTTGAATCATTGGCCACTTAAGAGACAGGATGCATGCTGATTTACACGCTAAATTTACGCTAGAGAGCAATATTGAGATATCGACGTTTTTTGCGAATAACTTGGAAGGGGGTAAAGGGGCCAGGCTATTCACTCCTCTTTCGAAAACCAAGTTTTGCAGGTCTTGGCACGTCATTTGATGCAACCTAAACCTGGTTTTGGATGCAGAACCGGGTTTTGTTTCTAAAACTAGTTTTGGACTGTCGATTTCATCAGCCAGTTGGGAAAATCTGATTCGACACCCAAACCTAGTTTCGGATGTCACCCAAACACACCTTCCACTAGTTAAGTTGGTATGATGTGAATTGTTTGTTTCATACAAAAATATGCCATTTTATTTTTGTGACATTTAATAGCTTCTTATATTTTCATACATTTTCCATTCATTTGTAAAATTAGATTTATGGAAAATAACTTGAAACGCTGAGATGCACGCTTTCAAGATGACTTTGGCCTACACATGAAATCACCAAGAAGCCTCACTGTTCCAAGAGTATATCGTTGCCAATACGAGCTCGATACCCTGACATTCTCATCCAAATATACATTAAAACCGCCACAAGACAAAAAGGCAAAAGCTAGAAAAGAATGAAGAAAATGTCACGGTATTATGATACAAAATCATGGAGGTATACTTCAATCGACACCGCTTATGGCTTCTTTTGAACATGCACTGCAGAGAGGAGCTTAATGTGGGGAGATGAGAATTCAGAAGATGGCATTCCAAACAGCACCTTCGCCCTCGCCACAGCGCTCATGCACTTCTTGCATCCTCTCAACAGACTTGCAAATGCCACTGCAGCTCCAATCAAATGATGCAGCACAAGGATTTCCAGCTTGAGTCTTCCACTCACAATCTACATTGTTGCCCCAAGAATTGTGGTCACTCCTTTGTATACTAAGTTTGTGCAAGGCATCGATGTTCACCCATGTATTTATATGTGTCTAATATGTGTGTGTACGTGTGTATGTGTGTCTGTGAGACATATATATATATATATATATATATATATATATATATATATAATGCAGGAGTAGTATATCTTGCTTTAGCACAGTGTAGACGGTTCTAAGTCAGATAAGGGCAACAAATTAAACAAATGCTTGCTTGAGAAAGAAGAAAACGGCCAAACAAGTAGGCCTTCCACGCACGGATATCATAAGCAAATTTTTCGTTTGCATGGGTTCATGGAAGAGATGCTGCATGGATGTTGTACCTAATAAACATGGTTTTGCTAGGCTACCCTAAACTTGGCGAAGCTCAAGTGGCTCAAGGCAATGGTCAGATATACACCATGGGGATGCATGTGTCTTGGCTCAAATATGAACCTTAAAGGGATCAATAAAATTTGGAAGATCCATGAGAGCTGGATCAGAGTTAAAGCACGAGGAGGTGTAAGTCATAGATTCTCCTCCCATAGATTGTCACACTCCAGCTGGAAGCAGTTTAGGAAGATTCAAGTTGCAGATGATTGATATGAAGCCGACCAACTAGATGCTTAATATAACCAAACGATAGCTGGAGAAATGTACATTTTAAGGCAATAATTTATGAATCTTATGGAACCTAAAATTGAGTTACGGATGGAAAATCAATAAGCAGAGGGAAGCTATTCCATGGAAATGAATGGCATAACATGGGTACGAGGCACAAGTAACCAGTCAACCAGTAGCTTATTATGCATAATAACCTTTCAAGTTTTCTGGTATTTATTCGCTTATTTTAGCTATTAGGTAAGGCAAGCACAAATTTCAAAAAGAGAGAGAGACAACATCCTAAGATAAAACAAGGTAATGTCATAATAATCATTCACAAGAACATACCTATAAAGGAAGGGGGACTACAGATAGAACAACCAAGCAACTTTAAATGTTTACAGCTGTATTTTGAAACTATAGGGGCTTTATAAATAAAGCCCGGTAAGTTGAGCTAAGAACTTGAAAAAGCTAATGTTAGCTGATGGCATGATGAAACATTTGCAAGAAGAATAGCATCAAAAGGGCGCTTCAATGAGGCAGCAAACAAGCCTTATTAATGTTTTCTATAACAATATCATCTCATATAGGCACAATAACATATGGTTTGGCAGAAACTGACATATTTGGAGTTGCATAATAGGAGTTTGCTGAGTGACTACAATAAGATGGAACAGCAAGGGATACATAAGTGCAATATATTATGCTATGTCACATGAATGCTGCAAATAGGCATCCAAATAGGCCGTATCCCGACTCAAGTGCACACCAGGTATGGGTGCCACTGGATGTTTGAGTGTAATAATTGATGATAATCATATTTATGCTCTAATTCAAATGGATTTATGGTAATCAAATTTACTCTCCGACTCAAACGTATTTTTTTCTTTTGTATTTGTATACGTAAGCATCATACACATAGACACACATGAAGTTGCTGCAAAATCACCCAAGCTTTTCTGGAAAATGGTGCATTCACACCAGCAACTTGCACCTGCCTGAGTGCACTCATGCGAGGTGGGCATCACATGATAACCAGAATTTTTTGCAGGAAAATGCTGTTCTCCATAAAGTAAGAGAAATAAAGCTAATGTTACCACCGTCGAGAGGAAAACAAACACATAATCAATAAGTTAAATTAAAGAACTGCAGCTTTTAAAAGAAAAGACCTGGTGGTGTTCCACAGCAGAGGTTCCGGTCATCGATATGCTCCACGTCTAGACCAATAAACCAAGAACCAAGAGAGACATCTTCATTTGCGTATTTATGCAGAATAGGCCTGCAAAATGTGTACATAGTATTATTGACACACTTGTAAAGTCAAGCAAAAATGTGTGTCAAAGGGAGTCACCTGTTTATGGAAATGTAGGTTGCCAAATCTTTAGAGATTGCATATAACTGCCCAGTTGCATGTCTGAAGTATTTGTTTCCCTCTTCACCAAATTTCCAGTATTCTGGTTCATGATACTTAGCCCCCCTAATGTAAGTAGCAACTTCAGTTATAATCCAAAAAATAAGGCCAAATGCATTCCACTACCAAGACAAGTTATTATCTAATAAGAATAAATAACATCTTACTTTTGTGCTAAAACAGGTCCAGACTTCATACACCCAATATAAACACGAGGTTTTGCACGATGACGCATCAGGGTAGAGGCTATCATGCCTGCAACCTCCAAAAGAAGATCTTTGGTCTACTGCTCACAAATGAAGTAAAAGTATAATTGAAAAGCAAAACCAACCTAGATTTGCATGCACATCATCGTCAACTTTGATGAAGAAATCAGCATCCCACTTCGCCACTGCAGTTGAGAAGTATATTTGAGTCTTGGAAGATAACTCATGGTAACCTTCTACATGATTCTGCAAAAGATAATGATGCTTGAATAAATAGCTCTGAGCTTCATTAGTTTAATGAAGATCAGCATATATGGTGATTGCACATGCTTAATATGAACAGAGAAATTGTAGATACCAATCGCAAGAAGTCTTGGTGTTGTGCCTCCTCTGCATCAATAGCACGATCCAGAACACCCCCAGAAGTTGCACTAGAGAACCAACGTTTGCCATCAATAGTTGAAAGACAGAACCGCAAGCAAATTCACAGATCAGTTGTATCTTAAGTGTAGAATAAAGTATTTCAGGTTGTTTCATACACCAGCACTTAAAAGAAGAAGTAGTTTACTATAACTGTACCTGTGGCCAATAACAAACCGTATGATAACTCCTTTTTCCTTTTCTAATTGTTTAAGTTTTGATCCTAAACAAATTCATGGCAACAAGAAACAAAATCACAACTATTAGCCTTCAACAAAGAAGACCTGAAGATTCAGAACAACTAGCCTTCCAAAATAGTCAATGAATTATAGACAAAGTAAATAGCATAACATGAACCTTGTGGCATCCATGTGTCTCTGATAGAGTCCCGGCGCTTCCGACTACTGAATGCAGTGATGATGCCCATAACAAAGAAAACTTTTGGACGTTCTCTTGGAATTTCAGCTCCTTGGTTTGTAACTGCAGGAGGACCATTTAGGTTGGTTGCCTGTGCTGCCCTAGTTGCAGCCAGTTGCATCTCCAAACTGGAGATTGTCTTATCCAAAGTCCTGAAAATAACATAATATACATGTGCATGGCTTAGCTAAACGTTTAAAAATTAGCACCATGAAAATAAAACTTTTGAGTTAAAATCTCACAGAGCATGGGACAATTCTGGAAAATTAAGCATACACAAAGAATAAAATAGTTATGTTTCTCATAAATTAGAAATGAATTCGTATGTCTAAGCAGCACAGGCAATTACATGATTACATCATGTGTCCTTGAGACCTGACTAAGGATGTTTGCAGCATGAATAGAAGTCTCGCTCTGAAACATTAGATAACCAATGATGCCATGTCAGGTAACCAAAAACTTCATGTCCAAATTGTACATGATAAAGAACAACATTGAAAAGCAGACTACATTCTTGGTGTCACAGTCGGCAGCAACATTGATGCTCGCTTCATGATAATCCTTGAGAGACTCAGCTTTCTCATTTACTTTAACTGGATCAGAACTCCCAATCCTACATGGCACAGTGAACTATGTCAACATAACTCTATGCCCGCATTGTCAAATCATAGGGTGAGAAATAAACGTAAATATAGATCCTTAAAACATTAGATGAAAGTAAATGCAACAGAAAAGATTGCATAATATTTTATTATCTCTATCGCAGTATTTTTATCAAATGGATACAGCTGCACATATAGACAGCCATTTTTGTGATGTTTCCAAAGACCTCTAACTTAACTTAGATGGTCGAGCAGCAGATAAAGCTCATATTTAAGGAAGAACATGGGCATTCTCCCCCTCACCCTAAAGTATTTACGAAACTCGCAGATTGTTTACCATCTCTGTTCACAATATCCCTAAATCAAGTGCTGCACGTGATATCCATGTCAACATACCAAGGAGGCGATGAGGCAACGTCTTGACTCTCAGGTTAGAGATGGTTGAATATGACGAGTCAAGAATATACATGTCAACACAGCATGAATCTCTTCTCACCAGCTCACTACCTTTGACAATTTAAGAAAAGGTACAATCTCTGGTTGCCAGTAGCCTTCAATGTCTGGGTGCTACCCAGCTCTCTCCATAACCACTAGAAAAGAAAGTTGAGACAAACTATCGACGACGTCCTTGCAGACTGAAACTTTAGCCACATATGGGGAACAAGAGAGGCCTTTGTTGTTGTTTGCGGCCACCGGCACTGACCATGCATCTGCTAGTAATAAGGGCAGAAAATAAAGAGATAGTGCATGTTCAAATACAAGCTTGTCCCACGCCCCAACTAGCCATGCACAAGCACACCAATATTATCGATACAAGATTTCCATTTAAGCATAATTTACTCAAGGAGGAAAACATTCAGTAACACCGAGTAGATGCTTTCCTATCTTAATATAACCAGAAAGTTGATAGTGAAGCATAACTTTGGGTAATTGAATTACCCAGACATAATCCCAGAGAAAGTGTCACTATTAGACTTGCAAGATAACCATAGGTCACGGTTTCACTGATCGCTGCCGATATTCATGAAAGGTGTACATGTTATTTGCTGAACCCTTTCTCCCGGCTCCACAGATGCTTATAAATGTAACTCCTTTGGTCCATATTAGCGGGACTAAGCAATCAGAAGCTGGAACGCTTCCAAAGAACGGAGGGAAAAAAAAATGAAAAGAAAGGATTGAGGAATGGATTCAAGAAACAATAATCACAAGGAACCACACGGAATTCGAAATACTCAACCAGAAACGATAATAAACACGACCGTAGAAACCTCCCCGTTTATCTTCTTACAGGAAAAGATTTTGAAGCATTCCCATTTCAAAACCAGATGCGGAAAGCAGGAACGCCAACCAGAGAGAACGAGAGAGAGAGAGAGAGACCGGTTGGAAATGAGAGCACCAAAGCAGAAGCTGGAAATGCAGAAGAGAGTGAGCCATCTGGTGCTGATCCCACCAACACCACCTGGTCCCCTTTGATTCCTTCCTCCAACAGGCAACCCCATCATCGAGAAGGAGAGAGAGAAACAAAACCGGAGCTTCCTCAGGTGCTCGCTTCTTGCTGATTCCTTCAACCTGACTTCAACCACATGTTTCACAACAGTGAAAATTGTTTCACATCAAACGAGTTCGCAAGCATTTGGCGTCGGAAATGAAAACGAAAGGATGGCGTTTCAATATTCAAATCGTCGACCCCCCTACTCCCATCATGCCAATGCGGGGGAGCCAGCCTTTCCTTTTCTGGCAGAGCTGCTCTGCTGCAACTCGTCGCTTTCGAGGGTGGAGGGAAGAGAGAGAGGGAGAAAGAGACTTGGGCACCCTTCATCAATGACTAAAGTACCCTCCTCAGGACACTGCCATCCATAAAACCGTGGAAACTTTTCTGCATTGGCCATTCAAGAATTATTGTCTGTAAATTGAACAGATTTCTGCTTCATCTGCCACCACGAGTCTCCTTGCAAGTCTCCAACTTCAGATTCCGTTACGGTTTAAAATTATACCAAATAAGTAATGTTATTTATTTATTTTTGTTGGAAACGGAAAATTTCTTACGTTTACTGTACAGCCTTCTGCAAGCATCTTTGAACACACAATCCGTAACACAATTTCCGGGATGTCACGGGCAGTGCACCATCCTCGTTTGAATGGAATGGGTAATCTGGTCATTCAAAAAAGTCCTGTCCCCCAGAGATAAGCGCGCTTCCTCGTTGCTTCCCTCGCTGAGAGCTGTTCGGTGCTCCAAGATTTTGAACAAGCATTGCTCTTAATTGAATATTTTAAGTAAATGTAATACTACAAATAACGATTAATTGTTGTTTGCCTTTAAAATATGACCTTGGAAGAATCCAAAGTTTCAAACGGATCATGATCATCCATAGTATTTTTTCCCCCAATTTTTCAAGGAGAACCCTCAACTTTTGAAGAAACATGTTCAAACCAACAGTTCGGCTAGAGAAGAAAAAAAAATGTGAAATTGGGTCATCTTTTCCTTGTTTTAATAACAGTTCAAACCTTTTGCGCAAAAAAAAAACTGGGGCCAACTCCAAAAAAATTAACTCAAGTTTTTATAAAGGAAAAATTTAAGTAGATACAAATAAGGGTTTCTTTCAACTATTTTGTTAAGGAATGTGTTATTTTCCAAACTATTTAATTAAAGGATTAGACTTAAATAGCTTTTCAATTTAAACAACAGCAAAAAATATTATACAAAATATATATTTTGCGTAGCTTGGAAGGAATTTTTTTTCTAAAACTCAGCTTTGCTAATAAAAAAAAAAAAACTATCAGAGATGTTATTTGTCGCAAGGAATTGTCGTGTAAAAGTGGCAAAAGCAAGCACTGGCGACCTTTTCTAACGTGCCTTCATGATGATGGGGCAGCAGTTTTTTTGCTTTTTCTAATTTGCCAATTTACTTTTATGCACGTACTGAAACTGAGTTGGATGTTGGACAGAGTTTTATGAGTAGCTATAAAATATAGTGGAAACTGCATTTTTTGGGAAAACAGAACTTTTGGAAATATTAATTCCCCTGACCTTCTTGGGGAGTGTTTACATGACACCCACCAAAAACTTAGTTTTGTGAAAAAACAGTTTTTTTTTTTTGAAAACCTGGTTAGAAAACCAGTTTTGTAAAATTGACTTGGATGTTTGAATGACGAATAAAAAACTTGGTTCAAAAGCCAAAAAAACAGCTTTGCCTAAAACAACTCCTTTCATTGAAACGAACGCAAACGTCGGACGTCAAATACAGAGCACACATACTCCCTACCTCCAAATTCAGTGTAACTGTAGAGAAGGAACGGGAGAACTAACTTGAAGAACGCCGGTTTGCCTCCAAAGGTAAACACCTTGTAGCCAAAAAACTTGGTGATCCTCCCATCACCTAAGCAAAAGTTACTTGTAATGATCAAATGAAAGAAGGAAAGGTGGACGTTAAATCTTACTTAGCCTAAGTGCTTCGGCTAATTGAGTTCTGTCAAATTAGTTTTCCACCCAAAAGAGTTAAAGCTGCAACTTTTCGAAGCTAAAAGAAGCAATGCACTTGATAGAGAGCTTTTTCATTTGAATAGGAAAAGAAAAAAAAAAGAATATTTCTCTTGTTCTTGGAGTCTAGAGCTGCATCGATGCTAGGGGATGGGCTATCTTCATGCAAAATTTAAACTTAGAAGATTCTCTTGTTTTTCTTTTATCTCAATATGTCACCAAGAAGATCCTCCAATTATAAATGAGCAAGGTTGGATTCGTCATTTTATGGGAAGCATCTGCGCTCTTTTTGTTCCTGTTTGTAGAGGATGATGGTAAATCGTTTTCAGAGGAAAAGAAGGCTGCACTCGCCAGGTTGGTGGCTTGCCCTCTACTTTAGAAGCATACAAGGACATTTATATATAAAAAAAAAAAAAACATATGTTTCCTATTCACGGGAGCTTTTTAATCTATTTGTATAATACGAAGAAAATTGGTAAAGGCCGTTGGACTGATGCAAAGAGACGCTGCCTCACACTGTATTGGTAGGAGTCCTTTATATGTTAAACAATTGGTTTTTTGAAACTTTATGTTTATCCATAACATTACAAGTTAAATTTGTTGATAGAAACTCTTTCTTTTCTTGCTAACGAGCATAACATAAACATTAATAACCAAGAAAACCAATAAGTGGTTGATGTTATGAAACGGTTGTATTTTGACAAAAACTCATTGTTTCGGCTACCTAACTGAGGAAGCTGCTCACGAGTCACGATCAGAATGACGGAAGAATGGAATAATTCTGGAATTGCAGATTTCAAGAACGAAATAGATTTGCCAAGCACATACATAAAGCAGGTACAATTATCAAAACAAATATAAGTCCGGGACGAATTCGAGAGGAAAGGCCCCAAAATTTTTCAGGGAAAGAAGAAGTTCATTTTCTTCCTCCCTCACGTTTGCTTTCTGCACACACTGTTACCAACTTTTCCTACTTGGAAAAGTCTCGATTGAAAGGACATAGTTTCCTCAGTAGAATACTCGGATTTATCGGATCCTATCTGGATCAGAGTCGGGTCATATCCGACATCGGCACATGCTGACGCCCCTTTTTACTTGGATTCGTTTGTGCTCGATCCATTTTAAAGCCCTGTCCCTGGTCCGAAGGTCGAATCTCCATAGGGCCATTGTTTGCCCAGTGGGCGCTCCCATGGCTTCGTCTTCCTTATCTCTCCCGCGGGTTCTCCCCCCGCCTCCCGTCTCAAGGGCCACCTCTCTCTGCTTCTCCTTGCCTTTCAGACAGAGAGAAGTAGCCGATGCTCTCTCCTTAAACGAGGAGCCAAAATGCATTTCTCCTTTCAGGATTTATCTCCGCACGAGGAGTGTGATGAAGGCTTTATCTTCTTCCTCCTCTTCGTTGGACCTCCTCCCGGTCAAACTTCTTTTATTCGTTCTGTTCTGCAATCAATGGCCTTTTTTGTTTTTTGGTTCCTGACCTCTCTCTCTCTCTCTCTCTCTTTCAGGATTCAGAATCAGGTGTTCTCCTTTTGTTACAGAGGCTTGGACTAGTGGAGAAAGAAGCAGAGCTTCTTATTTCGAAACACCCAAATCTCAGAACTTCGTGTCTGGATTCCATGAGGGCCAAAATTCAGTCCCTGCAGACGATCGGACTGACGGGCAACATACTGGCCCGTATTGTTGTGCGGCGGCCGGAGATTCTCACAGCGCCGGAGATCGACTCCCTAATCGATTTTATCAGCGAAAACTTGGAATGCTTTAGAGGGACTAAGATTGAAAAACTCTTCCTCGCCGCGGACGCCCAGCTTGTCGAGAAGGTTGAGACGCTCCTCGATCGCAGGCTTCTGGGAGGTGAGCTTGCAGGAATTCTGAGCAAGGTCGATTTGAGGAAGCTCTTCTGCGAGAAGACGGTCGAAGAGATTGAAGCAACGATTGCTTTCTTGAAACGCTATCACGTAGGCGACCACCTTCTCCTGATCAAGAAAAGGCCGGCATTGCTAACGTTCGATCTGAAGAACCAATTGGCCCCTAGGGTTGACTTTCTCCAGCGTCTTGCATCTGACGATGAGTCTCTAAGCGTACTCCTGAGCCGATTTCCGGCTGTTTTGTCATATACAGTGGAACACTTGGAGAGCCACTGTGCTTTTTGGAGGAATCTGGGGTTTAGAGACGAGCAAGTTTTCAGATTGATTGAGGTTTATCCCAGTATTTTCAGTGTGAGCAAAGAGCGGAAATTGGAACCAAGAGTTGGTTTTCTAAAATCTTGTGGCTTTAGCAGTAACGACATACACAAGTTTGTGATAAAGTCCCCATTATTCCTGGGCCTCTCTTGCAGGAGAAACCTTTCAAAGAAATTGGCATTCCTGATAAAAATTGGGTATAAGAACAAAACGAAGGAGTTAGCTCTAGCACTGGGGGCTTCCACTAGGACTAGCTGTGAGAACATGCAAAAGGTGGTCGGTGTCTTTTTGAGATACGGTTTCTCTTTTGAAGACTTGTTCTTCATGAGCAGAATTCACCCCCAAATACTTCAATATAACCACAGTTCCTTGGAGAAGAAGATGGATTATTTGATTAATGACATGGGTCGAGAGATTGGGGAGCTGCTGAGCTTTCCTGCATTTTTGGGTTACAAATTGGATGACAGGATAAAGCATAGGCATGAGGCAAGGAAGCAACTAAAAGCCAGAGGGTTGCTGAAGCGTGATCAGTATTCACTGAAGAAACTTCTGAGTGTCTCAAGCAAGAGGTTTCTAAAGCGTGCACGAGAGAAGGAAATGTTGGAGGGAGAAGCTGAGGATTTGGTTGGAGAAGGCAAGCTGGTTGAACGATGACAACCTCTCGAAGCGTTTTGACTTTGTGCCTTCTACTATCTTTAATGATGAAAGATGTGACTCAAATGAAGAGATGGGAGATTGGGAGATTCACGTTCCTGCAACGTGGTAGATGCCTAGGAGTCCCATGGACGACATAACATGTTCTAAATCACTTTTGACTGTAAAGCTGCAGGGTACAGTTACTAAAGTAGTTGCTTTTGTATATGAAGAACGTATTGCTATCCCCAGCAATAATGCAGCCAAACCGTTCTGAAATTTATGGGAATCCTGGTTGGCGAACTAATACACATTCAGGTTATCAGATTCAATAAAGACGACTGAAATTGAACAATTTAAATCAAATGTATGGAGGACATATTAGCATAACATTGTGGTTGTGAAGTACTATGAGCCGAGGCCCCAAAAAAAGATAGACACTCTGTATACTTGCTACAGCGACCAATCAGTGAGCGATAATACGATATTTACAATTGTACCAGTGATATTCAGCCCCCAAAATATAGCACCAAAATTCATTCCAAGTCTGAAAGGCAACCATTCCTCCTTAGTCCTTACCATGACTTCTACATATTTTGGTCATCGTCATCTGCAGCTTGCTTAAAGATCTCGTCCTCTTGTTTTTACTTGCCAATGGCAAGCATGCTCGCTTCCACATGCATATGATGCCTTTCCATGGTGGCAGAGCTGCATGATTTGCGATGCCATGCCATACAAGACACGATCTGATCTAGACGCAGGGCTTCTGTCCCTTGACATTCTTACCAATGATAATGCGGTACCTCATTGCTGCTCAAAATGCCTGCATCAGTATCGACACCTGCATGACGCAAAAAGCATCTTGGCCTTCAGACTTCATATCTTCTTTCAACAAGAACATGAAGAAACAGCAAAATGCTCATTTTGGACGAAAGTTTACCTAACGACGATGTAAATTTGTGCAGATATAGATCACGTAAAAGATGAGTACATCTGAAGGACTGAAAAGTTTCAATCAAGCAAGTTGTAGAATAGATCTGATGCTCTGGAGTCTGGATAGTCCCTTTTCTGTTTTTATCCCCAAAATTGAAAATAAAGAGATGGCATTGAGATTTCTGGCAAACTGCGTGCTCATCCTTCTTGGCATGAAGATCATGATTTAGAGCAAGATGATTAGAAAACGAAAAATGGAAGGCAATGAAAGCTAGCAGCGACAAGAGTGAAGCAAAGAATAGGATTTTCTTTAACATATTCATATAAATAGAAAAGCAGTGAGCCCAAAGCAATGCTTCGGTAGCGGGCTAAGAAGCCCTTAAAGTTCAAAAGACGACTCTAGTTAATCCATAACGGAAGAAACTAACACTGGTGACATCAAGTATAGTTAAAGTTATAGGACAGAATCACAACAATAATATGTATGAAAAAATTTAATACTCTTCTATTTTTTCGAACAGAAAAAACTTTAAAACGTACGTTTCAATTTTATACAGATAAACTCAGTTAATTGCTTAATGTTAGTTGTTTATCTCCTGTTTCGGGTGAAATATATATGATTCCATATCGGACGAATTACAATTTCTTATTGAGTTTGCATTAAATGCAGAGACCTGCATCCATCTCAGCGCCACGTTGAGATAACAGTGACATATAGGCCTTCCATTATACACAATAAATGCCCTCTTTTCAACTGAATCCCCCACCATTCAGACTTATTTTCACTTTTTGCTGCTCCCCAAGTTTCCCTCAGCTGAAGAGTGGGCAGAAACAGGCCTTCATATTATTCAGGAGTACAGGATTCTGTCTTTTACAGTTACTTCTGCATGTATACTTCTTTTTACTTTGCATGCTTGGTGTTTGATACAGCTTGCATAAAGGACCATCATAAGCATGTTGATATGATAACAACACAGTCATAAAGATGCATTGATTTAGAAAATGAATAGTTTTTCCTAATGATCGACATTACCAAACGGCATCAGATGACCGGGAAAATTTTTTTTTTCTTCCCTATTTCAAAGGGTTGCTAACTTGCTACTTTAGTAGGGTGCCACTCATATATCCGAATATTAGTTAAAATGTAATCCTCATATGGTTGAATTTGGAAGCATCTTGATCTAGAGCGGCCACGCTTCCAAAGCATCCAGTTGCAGCCGCAGAAGCAGCTTTTAATAGCTGAAAAATAGGCTTTGGAATCCATAGTACATCACATATGGCATCCTAAATAATCCTTCCATACACTAAGACCCTGGATCCACCATTCTGCCTTTCTATACATCAAGCATTTTCTTGGCGTTACTTTTACACAAGGCAAGGGCCATGGCAGCCAGGGTTCACCCGCTGTTTGGCTCTTCCGTAACAGGCACCATTCCGACCGTAAAAAGGTTTCTCTTTGTAAAAGAAGAAAAGAAGAAAGCAGGCCTACGTCATGGAATACAACGAGAGCAATTTACCGTGGCGTCTTGATGACCGTAAAGTGTTTATTTTGGCCATAGTAAAAGCAAAGGCAATTTCTTTCTTTCTCTTTTTCTAATCATATTGCAGCAGGAAGCCCACAACTTGGAGAACAATTATGGGCGTACAGTCTGTACTACTGACCCAAGTGGGAGTTCACTGCACCAGCTGACTAAAGGCAGGAGGAGCAACCACTCTGGCCATTCTCACCTTGCACGCTAAGAATTTCTCGGGCACTCCACTTCTAGGACAAAGATGAAGATGAGCTTCCTCCCTCCTTTGTCATCTTTCCCCTTTTCTTTCACGCTTCTTATGCACACTTTGCTTTAGATTCTGCAAACCAGCATCTAATTCCGGGACAGTTCGTGGGCAGAAGTAGGGTTGCAAAAGGGGCTCGGATTTTTTATGACGGCTAGATATATATGTTAGCATTCAGATCCCCAGTCTAGTCTAATCTGATAGAAGAGAAAATGGCAAAAAATCTTCAAACGTGAGGTTTATCCAAAGGGGGAAATTGTTTGTCCAGCAAAAGATAAACGAAGTTTAGACAGATTAGCTAATATCTGAGATTAGTTGGGGCTCGCTCGTGCGCCTACTTTTTCCTTTGAGGCACAGATTAACTGTAGGAGAATAAAACCACATTACAGAGTGGAGAAGTCTGGAACCCACCTGATTTCATTTATTACGATCAGAGCACCAAATCATGTCACCTGCACCGGAGAGCAGAAATATAAACTCTAGGCATATGCTTGGCACCCAAACAGGTCAAAGTAAAATGGTGGTCTTCGAATATTAAAAAATGGAGATCAGGGATGCCAATTCTTTATCAAGCAACAGTGCGTTTTTACACCCTGAAAATTTGTCTGAAACAATTTAAAAACGTTGAGCACTGAGAGAGGCGTAAGGTAGTTGGTCAGTTTGTAGAAACTCAATCATCAATTTGATTTGATTTTCATAGATGCTATTTCTTTAGACTGCAAACAATAGATGCAATGCTCTCTAATTATTTAGTGTTCTAATTTTCAACAAGACAAACTTTGAACAAAGAACAGGAAGAAGAAGGGAACGGTTTCGACCTCACATCAAATTACTAAATTTAAAAACTTTTAGATTTGGAAGACCCTTTATGCCTAAATCCGGCCGACCAGCTTGCCTTTGGCGTTATGCAGACTGACTTCAGGAAGATCCAGGTGGCCGGAGCTTCAGTTGGCCTCATCAGATGACAACTTGTCAGTCATTTGGAGTTGTAAGTTCATTTTTCCTTTCGACACGTGTCTCACCCAGATTTGGAATGACCAAGTTCACTCATTTAACCGTTCATCTGCTCTTTTAAATTTACGAGTTACCGAACTCCATCAGCTCCCACCATGGATGGACGGCTGTGATTGCGCGACAGCGAAAGAAAGACACGAGCCGGGGTTATGTCCGTGAGATGGAAAGGCTATTTATTGAACGCCCATCGGGAAAGCCAGGTCTCAGAGACTCAGTGAGCACGCAGAAAGCCACAGCTCTCTCCTCCCCCACTCCCCAATCTACTCTGTTTCTAGGGCTAAGGTTTCGCCCCCCGCTTAACTCGTTATTGCTCTCGTTCCTACCGTTTTAAGGTTTTAGCTGGGGTTGTTTGAGTTCTTCGCCGTCGGGAACCCCGCGCTCGTAGTCCCTTTCCGGCGAGAATGAGAGAAATCCTTCACATCCAGGGTGGCCAGTGCGGCAACCAGATCGGCGCAAAATTCTGGGAGGTGATCTGCGACGAGCACGGCATCGATGCCGTTGGATCCTACCACGGTGACTCCGAGCTTCAACTCGAGCGCATCAACGTCTACTACAATGAAGCCAGCGGGGGCCGCTACGTTCCTCGGGCGATCCTCATGGATCTCGAGCCGGGGACGATGGATAGCGTTAGATCCGGGCCTTACGGTCAACTTTTCCGGCCGGATAACTTTGTTTTTGGTCAGACCGGCGCCGGGAACAACTGGGCGAAGGGGCACTACACGGAGGGGGCCGAGCTCATAGATGCAGTGCTCGATGTTGTCAGGAAGGAAGCGGAGAATTGTGATTGCCTTCAAGGTCAGATATGAACCGGGTTCCTTCTTTACTTTAAGAAGATTTGAGATTTTGTTCAATTTTGCTTCCGAATTTCTTTTTTTCTTATGGGTTTTCTGAATGGTAAAAAAGCAAATGTAACACCCCAAAAAGTCCGTTTTGGGGTTAGAATAGGGGCTGGTCGGCATCACCTCTCGTTTAGGGGCGAGATCGAGACCGGAGCTCTGGAGGGCGGGATCGAGACGGGAAACCGGAGCTCTGAAGTGAGTCGAGTCATTACAGGAAAAATGGCGGTTTGGAGTTCCAGTTGAAAAAATGACGTGTTTCTCACACGTCCTTATTTTCCTTTTATGGATTGTGTATCAATGAAACGTGAAAAGATGAGTTTTAAATGGCAAAAAAAGAGAAAACATGGCGCTTTCGAGTTCCATTTAAACAAGTGACATGTTTTTCACAAGTCGTTGTTAAGCATTTATTAAGCTGCACGTTAAGATTGTTTTCATCAACCATTCTTATTAAAGTACAATTCTCCTGCGACAAATTTGGTAGGAAACAAAATTTTATTGTTATTATCTTTTGGTTCTTATAAATTTTCATATTTCTTTACTATATTCTTTTTCTACTGTTTTAAGGCTTAAGCTGCCATTTCCCGTTATAAAATCATTAACAATAATTACATTACCCTGTTTATCCTGAGTGTAACCGAATGTTCCATTATAATTGCTTCTTAAGTCTTTATTAATTGATCTGTCTGAAGGAGCAGAATTTGGGTTCTTTCTCAACTTTTGGTGTTTTCTTCTTATTCTTCTTACCAAGCAGGCTTTCAAGTGTGCCATTCTCTTGGAGGAGGAACTGGTTCAGGCATGGGAACTCTTCTAATCTCAAAGATTAGGGAGGAGTATCCTGATAGAATGATGCTTACCTTCTCTGTTTTCCCATCACCCAAGGTTTCGGACACGGTGGTGGAACCATACAATGCAACTCTCTCTGTGCATCAGTTGGTTGAGAATGCTGATGAATGCATGGTTCTTGACAACGAGGCTCTGTATGACATCTGCTTCAGAACCCTTAAACTTACTACTCCCACTTGTAAGAACTCTCTCTATATTTATTTGGTTCTTCAAGTAATGTGATTACTGCTTGTCTCTGATGATCTGTTATATGCATAGCTTATAGCAATAGTGTTGCTTTAATTTATTGCTTCATTCATGTTCTAACTCGTCGATCATTTCTTAGAATAAGTATATTTTTACAAGATACAAGGGAAAATACTTCTAAGTATTTTTTGTCAGTTTTTTTCCTTTTTGACAAGAAAAGTTGACTGCAGTTATCTTTTTCTGTTGTTCATCCATCTGTGCTTCTTTTCCTTTCCCGTAGGGCTTAGTATGGACATCAGGCTTTCAAATGACTTAGCATGACTATTGTAACTCTTAAATATGTACAGTCCTTCGGCCGAACATTCATCTTTTGTTCACCAGATCAAGTGAAATAAATGTATTCATGCATTGCATATATTGAAATTGTCAATTCAATATATTGTTGGACTTTATAACTTTAAGCTGCTGACTGTGTATATACTACTAGATACTCACGCCCTGTGTATCTCCTCTTCTTTTCTTTCACATTTTCGCATTTTTTTCCTCTTTTTTTTTCAATTTAACCATTTTCTTATGTTCACTTAAAGTGGCTATGAATAATCACCACGAACCTTTTTATGCACTAATTAGCTATGAAGCATTTTGCTGGTCATAGCAGCTATATTTTTAAGAGATCTAAGAGAAGATTGATTTACTGAGGCAATCTTTTCTTGGAGATCATGAAAAAACAAAAATGTTTCTCCAGAAAAAGAAAGTAACTAAAATAGCTGAAATGATGGCTGTGCCATGGGCTATTTCTTTAAATGATTCTTTGAAAAATGTGACAAGAATTTAACTATATTTTACAATCGTATGTCTTCAGTCGGATAAAGTGGTAAAAACTAGGTTGGTATAGTTTCTTTCACTAGCCATTTTTTGGAATGGTTATGTTGGTGATGATGAGGTACGAGGAAAGTTCACGATTTCTTTTCTAGTATGGCTGACATGAATGTGCTTCAATCTTGCAGTTGGTGATCTTAATCATTTGATCTCTGCAACCATGAGCGGTGTCACTTGCTGTTTAAGATTCCCAGGGCAACTGAACTCTGACCTGAGAAAATTAGCTGTGAACCTGATCCCGTTTCCTCGCCTCCATTTCTTTATGGTTGGCTTCGCACCCCTCACTTCACGTGGCTCCCAAGTTTATCGCTCTTTAACTGTTCCTGAACTCACCCAACAAATGTGGGATTCCAAAAACATGATGTGTGCGGCTGATCCCCGGCATGGCCGTTATCTTACTGCTTCTGCAATGTTTCGTGGTCGCATGAGCACCAAAGAGGTGGACGAGCAGATGCTTAATGTGCAAAACAAGAACTCATCTTACTTTGTTGAGTGGATCCCAAATAACGTGAAATCTAGTGTATGTGACATCCCACCCAAGGGATTGAAGATGGCATCTACATTCATCGGCAATTCTACTTCGATTCAGGAGATGTTCCGTCGTGTGAGTGAGCAGTTCACTGCCATGTTTAGAAGGAAAGCTTTTCTGCACTGGTATACTGGTGAAGGAATGGATGAAATGGAATTCACAGAAGCTGAGAGCAACATGAATGATCTTGTCTCCGAGTACCAGCAATATCAAGACGCTACTGCTGATGATGATGATGAATATGAAGAGGAACAAGAGGCCGAATCATGAGTATCATATTGCGGTGCTAATGTAAAGTTGGTCTTTAGGCGTATTCTACCGGCAATCTCTGATTGGATTTTCCTGGGTCTTGTTTGCTGGAGCTTTCGACTGCAGAAGTCTTTTGGATTGTTGTTTCCATTTACGTCCGTCTTTGTGAAGTGGTCTTGTGTATTCTTCTTGAGCATTATTGATGGCTGTATGTAATTAGTGTTCAGGTACCTCTTGCCTTGTTTGCGCCCCTGACTTCTTTTGCTGCCGTGTTTTTTGTATGCAGTTGTTTTCATCTTTGTAAAGTACAAGCCCTACTATTGTGTGGTTGTATACCAGTTTGCAGTAGAATGTTGTAGTTGAGACCTAAAAGGATCTAAGCTTTTCATTTTCTCATTTTCCCTTTTGCCTCTTGTCCGAGTAAATGGTGGATTGTGGGGAATGAATGTGGCCTCTGCTGTCACATGGCCTGCATGTACGTCGACACACGATGTAATACATCAGCAGACCTAACTTGCGGAAGCAATACCAAAGAGTGCTTACCGCACCTCATATGGAATGAGTGGATCTATTATGTATTCACCGTTTCTGGTATGTACCAGTAACTCCATATCCATGTTTTCAGAAAGAAATTTCCTATTAGGAGAAACAGCACGAAAAAGGGTATACTTCACATCTTATAATATAATTGGATCTCTATGCATTAAAGCTTTTGGTATATATCAGTAACTGCAGATCCATGTTTTCAAAAAAGTCTAGAACTACGGCAAATGTCACAAATATCTACATTAAGCTCAAATTCGTGCCACTTAATTTGTTTTCAGAAACGGACATCGGGTTCAAAGAAAATTTGAGGTACGAAATTATCATGATTGTTGAATTGACTCGGTGAGCTTTTTTACTCTTTTTTTGTTCTTCTATAATATTGTTCACTTTGTAACATATTTTATGTACACCAATATTACTAGTCCAGTGATTTCTAAAAAGAGAGAAGCAAACATATAAGTTGTTCAAATAAAGAACCCAGCTTGCAGATTATCTAATTTAGCCCGGTTCGTTGTAAGTCACGTCTCATAAAGATAGTCGTAAGGCTTCAACGAAGTTCAAGAAAGGTTGGTCCCACGTCCTTATATCTGAAACCATTGGATTTCGAATCGGGCGGCTCTAAAGAACTAATTTCTGAGAGGTCCCACCGCACTCTATCCGGTTCCTCCTCTTGTCCCTTCCTTTTCTCTCCCGCGGCATTTCGCCCACAGTCGGAGACGGTCTCCTCAAGTGCCTTCTGCCATGGCAGCATCCTCTTGCTTCTCCTCTTTCTGCCCCTTCCAAACAACTAGAAGCCATTCCCTCTACCCCTCCCCGTCATCTCGTGGATTCCTTAGGTTGTCATCTTCCTCTTGCCCCTCTCTTCCGCCCACCATCTTCGCATCCTCAGCCCGGCAGTCCGCTTCTTCCGGCTCTCAGTACTCCCTTACTGTGTTTCCCGTCATTAATATTAAGAGGCTGTCCAAGATTCTAGCTGTCGTTGAGGAGAAACCGACGGTGGAAACATCGGTGCCTGAGGAATCGACGCCAGAGGCCGTGGAGGAGGCATTACCAAGAGAATCTCGACCATTTAGACTCTATGTCTGCAATCTCCCTGAAAGTACTGACGTTGCTGAGCTATCGGAATTGTTCAAGCCATATGGGTCGGTGCTATCGGTAGAGGTATGTGGTGCTTCGTTTTCCTTTTATAATGCTTAGTGTTAGAGGTATGCCAGCGAAGGAACTCTAAGAGAATACCCAAATTACTTTGTAGGTGAATTCTTTCTTGCCTCTTGAATCAAGGTATTTAGGCTGAATCTCATGAGTTCATATGTACTAGAAATGCATCTAAGGCAATGCAGGAAAATGCTGTAGACTCTTGATCGACTTGTTTTATGGCCTTCTGTTGGAATTCTGTCTGTTGGCCAATTTTGTGATTAAATGCTTAATCAGTGCAAGAAATGTTGAAATGAGACGATCAAGCTTTTGGTTTCATTTTCTGGAACTTTTTTTTTGTGGCTTTCAGAATGGTTAGTTTACTGGAAGCAGGATATGCTTTTCTTTCTTTAGCTAAAAGGTTTCTGATAAAACAGGAAACTTGTTTTAGCTCAAATAGATCCAAACTAGTGGACAATCAGATTTTTTTTTTTTAATTTTTCCTGTTTATGCATTCATGATGTTGCTAATGTTGTTACCAACCTGATGTTTGTCGTTATATTTAAACAATTTGGATTATTTGATCTATTGACTTAGAGAAAATATGAAGTTTGATGGGGGAATGAAGCTCGACACTTCTTCATGCACTTCCAGTTTTCAGTATTTAGAAATTTTATATTTGATTTGCCCACCAATGCAGGTTTCTCGAAATGCTGAGTCTGGGAAAAGTCGAGGATCTGGTTATGTTACAATGAGTTCAAGAGACGAGGCTAAAGATGCACTTTCTGCATTGGATAGAACTGTGAGTCACAAAATTGTAAGCTTGAGATGAACGTTAGGTGTATTTTCTTGTTTTTATAATTAATTTCTTTCCATTATGCTGTCGTAGGATCTTGGTGGTCGAGATTTATGTGTGAGATATGCTCCTCCTGCTTCTCCCAGAACAAAAGAACCTCCTAAACAGAACTTTATCCTTGAGAGTCCTCATAAGCTCTATGTTGGCAATCTTGCATGGTCGGTGAGACCTGAGCACTTGAAGGAGCACTTTAGTCAATATGGAACTGTAGTTAGTGCCAGAATACTGTACGATCGCAAATTGGGGAAAAATCGTGTATATGGTTTTCTGTCTTTTTCATCTGCTGAAGTGCTTGAGGCTGCAAAAGCTTCAGATGGAGTGGTAATATATCTCAATTCTATGCTTTCAAAATAATAGATATTCTGTGCCTCTTTGAAGCTAGTAAAGTTTGAGATTTCTTTCTGTTTGTCCATTCTGTTTTCTGAGTTCCATCTAGACTATATACCCGCTCATTTTAATTGCTTAAGATCTTTCCTGTAAAGTGCAGGAGTTCCATGGTCGTACAATGTTAGTTAGAGGAACCATTTCAAAGGGCGAGACATAGCAATTCACTAGCTATTCTGGAAGAACCTTTTTCTGAATGACGCATTCTAAAGAGAGAAGGTTGTAGGAATCTTGCTTCCCCTCTTGCATCCATCACAAAGAAGCCAGATCAGGTACTTAATTGTACACTATTATGCTTGAGTTACCAAGTATTGTGAAGTAGCCAATATTGAAATTTTGAAATTTGCTCGTATATATTGTGGCATTGAATGAAGAGAGCATACACAGATGTTGGATGACATTACTGAAACAAAGTTTAGTTCTACAGTCTTTGTGGGATTTTGTTTGCTTTTAATTCTCTCTAGTTCATGTGTACCGTAATGCAGTATAAAAAGGAAGATATTTCTTTCGGTCCTGATCGTTACTGAAATGAAGTTGAGCATTGGACACGGGTTTGCTTGCTGAGATTGCTAAGAAATGAGACATTATGCTTCTCATACAGGAAGGAAAACAAAATGTTTTCTTTCTCTATATGAATTTTCACACTTCTCTTCTCTTTACCCCTGGTTAATGTTATTCTTCAACTGAAAGAATGTGAAGGTGGATGTTTGAGCAAGTGGTAAACGTTTGCAATCAGAGCAAGTGATGAATAATCAATGTTGGGGTGCCTTGATTTACGATTGGAGATTTTTAGCCTGCTGGAACAATGTCAGAGGAGGTAAATCGAAGGCTTCGCTTGGGTCCTGGATTTTAAGTGGAGGTAGGGTGGGGAAATAAAGGTTCAACTTCCCCCTACTGTCTTGCTGTTTGAGAGCACTGATTTCGGACGTGCAAGTGGAGGTGGCCTGCCTATGTCTCCTTTTCAAATTTGCTGTTGGAAGGGTCTAGTTAACTTCATTTCTACTGCTTGTTCTCTTCTCCACTTCACCTTTTGCTGTAATAGGCTCCCTTAATCAGTCCCGTGTTTTTTCGTTGTCGATGGCTAGCATGAGCAAAGGGGAGAGTGGCTAAATTTCAGGCGTTTAATCCAAATATGTTTCTCATCATAAACGAAAATGGGTTGATATGTGATATCGAACAATTCTACGACTGGTTCCCTGCTTGTCTCGTAGCATAATTTACTTTGAGGGGATGTTTGGAAGTTTGTTTGCTGGTTGATATTCTCAGAGTGTGCTGTTTTGGATGAAATTATTTCACCCTATGTAAGTTGCTTTCACTTGCAGGAAAAAAATTTCTAGGCAAATTTCTATAAGAAATTTGTAGGATTTTTCTTGATTTTCAGTCTGATTCGGACATGAGAGGTCTGACTATTTTTCATCAGAATTATTCACTCAGTACGACACCAAACATGTCCCAAAGTATTTCATGCTATCAAATGCCCTCCAAAGGTGCAGCTAACCTCAGGTTGATAAAGAGTCAGGTTGATAATCCACGCGATTTGGAGTCATCGATCTCAGCGGATGTCCTAAATGCTAATGCAGTTAACAACTAATGACTTTTGGGTTTGGAGGAGTACCAAATTTATGTCCACATCCAAGTTCAACAGCGTATTCTCCCTGTCAACTCTTGCTCTCGCTTAAGGTGTGAGTTCAGATTGAAACCGCTGATGCCAACGCATAATCTTGATGTTTCCAAGCGGACAAGGAAGATCAAGGTTTTTAGTAACTGGATGCTTGGAGCCGAGAGAAGCTTTTAATGAACGGAAAGATAATTTTAAGATTGGGTCTTGAATTTACTTTTTCATGTCTAAATTTAGATTTCATTGAATAGTTTATATTTAACTTGCAACGCGGAGATCATTTCATTTTCTGGATGAGAATGAAGATGGACTCCAGCTCCTCAACTTCTAGTTTCCATCTATATAATGACTTCATTTTCAAACCTGGGCATCTCATGTCAGCCCATCACCCAAAAACTTTTGGTTAATGAAAACCGCTGCCACTTCTTTCCAACTGCGGAAGAGTGTGAAACAAACTAAAGTATGCGTGGACAACGTCTGTCGGCCACCGTCTAATTTGAAGCCAATCAACGGCAAACCCCATACGTTGAAGTCCACTTCCTCAATTGTCCAACTCTCCTCCATCCTCGTTTTGTGTCCTGTGGAAGAGTGACCGTACCTAAAAAGGGTGACCACGGTATGACCACTGTGTGCAATGTTCACCCCATCAACAAATCTATAGTCCTCTATCAAGGACTCCATGCTTGTTTTCCAGAACACACTGTCATTCCCTTTCCCCTTCCCTTTCATTCTGAGCAAATGGGTGTCCTCGAATTGGAGGAGGAGACCTGTTCTTTGGCTGAAATAACCCCACATTGTGTGGTGGATTATGTCGAAGCTGCTCCTGCTCCGAGCCTTTAGTGTCTGGGCTCCTGCTTCCAACTTTCAAATAAAGCAGCCCTCGTTGTTGATTAACTTCTCTCCTATGCAGACCGCGTTGGAGAATAGGCTGGCCGTGGTCCTTGGATCAAGACCCTGCAGAACAAGTTACATAGGCCATCTTACATGAGGATTCTTATTCTAACCACTTCGCATATGAAGGCTGTTAGTTATTAAATAATTTGGAGGATTCTTATATACACACACACACACACAAATGAAGGCTCTATCGTCCAAACGTTTTGAGTAAAATTATGATCCATGGCCAAAAATAAACTGAAGAAAAAATCAGAGGCTGCAAAACTGCAGTCGCACAAAAAGACCTGCCCAGTTTTTATAATCAAATGCAGAAGACGAAACCACAATCATTGGCATAAACCGCGGACAGCAACTTTGTGAAGATTCAACCATATTCAGAAAGCAAGACAACTGATGAAATTCTTACGATGGGATGATTTTTTATGGAATCATTGGGAGGTTGCTCATTCTGAACAGGCAGCGGGATCAACGGCGCACCAACAACATTGAGGAGAAGTGGGAGCTCGGAGTCACCACCAGCACCAGGTAGAGGTGCTGCCGGTCTAACCACAGAGACTTGTGAACATTTCATCCACGTCTTGACGTTGCTCCATGAATTTGATTTCGTGGATCCGTCCATTGGGTTGAATATCTCCTCCGGAATTGGAACCTCAAGTACCGTGTCAAGTCCATCTTCTCTGTCGAGGTTCGGGAGCAGTTTCCTCATTGAAACGTCCAGCACCGTCACCTGCAACACCACCTCCTTCCTCTCCCCTCCGTTGTTCGCCTTCCAAGATGGAAAGGCAGGGGAAAAAGACACTTCTTCATACCCATGTGGCTCCCCTTATTTTATGGTCCTATGAAATTGAATGGGTGGAGGAGAGTCGAATGGATCCGTTCCATGGTTTTTGGGGGCCATTTAAACGTGTCCACGTTTCCAAGTTGCAGGGAGAAACCCGATTATAACAAAATATATAAATAATATTTATAAATGTATAAAATTATAATAAAATATTGCTATTGACTTGTACAGGGGCTTTTGTTGCATATATTTTTTTGGTTTGGAGTGCGACGATATACGTTAATTTCGACTTTTGCTTGTATAAATGAAGTGGTTTAATGAGTTGCTTAATTCTGCACATATAATAAACTCGGTACTTAAATAGAATAGCACTTATTATCTGTCTAGGACATGCCGAACCATGCGCTAACTAGGCTGACTTGTGCCGTAAGATCGAACCATACACCGTGTAGGCACAAAATTCACGGGTGTTTGTGCACCTCGCTACACTCCATGGTATAATACATGGTTTTTTCTCAAATGGCGTCCTCACAAAAGTTTTTGATGAACTTTGTTGGTAGTCTTCGACTGGATGTGGTATTTCAGATTTGCTTTTTGATGCAAAGGTAGAATACTTTACGTCAAGAAAAGCAATTTATTTCACGGCTGTCCATCATCAGTTTTTAAGTTCAGTGAAGTGACGGTTGCAGCACGAAACATCAATGTTCAGGCCAATTAATTTATTATCGTGAAGCGAACATCAGAGAGATTCTTGTGATTTTCTTTGTTCTTTGATTTTGAGAAAGACTGCATTAAAGTGCAGTAGTTCAAAGGCGTTGTATATTTATTGTATGCTCGATTGGGACGAACATTCGAGTAACAAGGTCTGGACTTCAGAGAATTTCGTTGGCAGAGTAAAAAACTTGAAGTTTTATAGATGCTTCTTTTCAGCTTAGAAGATTAATTTTCTGCCTTTCTCTGTTTGGTAGTCTTCGATCAAGAATCGTTTATAAGGTCAGCATGCCGTAAGAACTAAGTAGATCATGGGAAATCACATGGGCAGGTAAAAAGATGGTCTTGTTCTTAAAAGCGGGCATTTGAGAAGAGAAACACTAATTTAGTGTTTCGTGAATCTAAAGGTCAATTTGATGAACAAATCAATATGTTATGAATAGGTAAAAATTGAGGTATGATTCATGAAATAACCTGAAAAATGTTTTATGAATATACTTGTTTGGAGCAATTCATAAAACAATTACAAATCATTACATTTGTCAAATGGGCCTTAACGAAATAATGTGTTTTAGTGTTCCGTGAATTTACTTTAAGTTTTTAGATAAATTTGTGAGCGTTAGTGTTCTGAACACCTCTTAAAATTGTCATGTTGAAAGCAGTGGTGTAGCCACATTGTTTTTTTATTTTTAAATGAAAATCTTATATATATATTGTCCCACCAAATTTGAGTAATTTTAAACAAGTACCTTTCAGCGAATTTTTCTGGCTTCTCTATTGTGATTGAAAGTTGAAACCAACTTTGTAGCTTCGAAACCTATATTTTCAAGCTCAGAATTATTAAAAGCACAAAAGTTTTTATCTTTTGAACATCTAATTGCAGAAAAGGCAGTTTATTGCATCGGAGCAGAGAATAGATAAAAGTCCATCACTTAATTTATTTATATATGTTGAGGTTCGGATACAGAAAAGCGTAGTCTTGTGTGATCGTGCGCGTGCGGATGGTGTGTGAGTGCTGGTTTGCATGGAAGCGTGGAAATCCTTTCTTCCGGGAGCACCAGTTCGCATTTATTGTCGTCAATACATTATGGCGATGCGTCAACAAGCGAAACCAGAGGCCGGAAATACAAACCAAGTCCAGAATCAATCCAAAACGAGTTTCAGTCTGGTGTGTTTTTTCTTTTCTAAGACGACGATAGAAAGTTTAGAAATCATAACCTACCTGGTAGGTTAAGAAGCAGGTCTCTAATTCAATTTTTATGATGGATACACCATGCTATCACTGATGCCGATATCGGGGATCTTCTTTGAGTAAAATTGTTTAAGAAATTCCGAAACGCCATCAGCAATCACATCCCAATCAGGCTTCTCTAACAGATCCAATAAGTATCGAGTTCCAGCAAAAATCCAAATTCATTTACCCCCACAAAGTCACCGTCTGGAAAAGATGTCCGAAGGCCCTTTCTATTTTTCCTACATCAACATCAGTGATCCCAGTGGTGTATCCATCATAAAAATTGAATTAGAGACCTGCTTCTTAACCTACCAGGTAGGCTATCGTTTCTGAAACTTTCTATCGTCATCTTAGAAAAGAAAAAACACACCAGACTGAAACTCCGATGAAAATTCGAAGTTCTCATCACTTTGCCTTATATGCCTAAAAATTTTTCCTTTTTTGGTTTCTCAGCTTTCACTGTACCAAAGGCGTGAAGATTATGTGGCGGAAGATTATGTGACGAGAACTTGTAGTGAAAATTCCAAAGTAGCCAACTATAAATATATAAATAGAATATATATATGATATCTTTCAACTTGAAGGTTTTAAGTCCAATCTACTAGCTAGATCAACCAAACTTCCTATCTGTGTTGTTGGTAGTAATACTTCACGTGATACTAATTAACTTCTCTCAAAAATATTTTGTCCGCAACAAAGACGTAATTGGGCTTACATCCAATTCTCAGGGGATGAAAAGAAGTGCCCTTGCACGCTCTGAGGATCTCACGACAAGGATAGCATTGGCCTTTGATTAGCTTTGATTTATCTTAATTTAAGATCCTTAAGATTTGATATCCATGCATGGACCTAAGATCAGACCCTCTGACCCGGCCCTTCTGGTATTAAATTAAACTGTGACACTTACACATCTAACTAGACTGCGAACTTGTTGATAAGATTGATTAAACCTTCTATTAAACTGGCCGCTGATGATTGCGAGGAGTAAGACGCCGAAGCTGTAGACGTCTGATTTAATGGAGAACAAACGATCCATAGCATACTCCGGAGCCATGTAACGACTGTTGAAGGGAAGCAACATAAACTGATCAAGTGTTTGGCTTTCGGTGTACTTTAAGTAGATGCCCTGTTATTCTCAAGCACGTGGCTCGATACAGGATGGGCAGTTCACCTAACTAGGATGGGCAGTATACTTTGCGAGCATTCACTAAAATATATCCACTAATAAAAAAATAAACAGAAAAGTGGGGAAGCTCCCTCCACGTGAAGACCATCTACCAATAAATTGAGGGAGATAACTGTACATTCTCTTCTTTTCTGAAGAAACAAAAACATACATTTGGAGAGTTACTCATAAAAAAACCGAGAGTTTGATCTTATTGTGCGACAGTCTTCTGTATTTAGTTTGCCGTAAATGCCATTGCAAAGTTTTCAGAAAAATAATTAAGAAAGTAGCAAGGTGCCATCCTCAAATTTAGCTGCAAAATTCGAACAGCGCAAGCTTTTGGGACAACCAAATGCATGCCTAAGCTTCTGGAAATTGCAGACTTGAACTGAACTTTTCTTTTGATTTTTAAACTGACTTAGGCGAGGCTAGCAAAAAAAGGAGGAAGAAGTAAAATACTAATAATGTGTGGGCGACGCGCGCAAAAGCACAGGTTTTTCAAAACCAGGATTTGTCAAGATCGGGTTGTTCTCAGTTTTGATGTCACCCAAACACTTCAAAAATCTGTTCTAGAGGTTTTAGATGTATCGTCTTTAAAGAGGTAAAAATTAGATGTATTGTCTTCGAAACGACATTTAAAGAGGTAAAAATTAGATGCACTTTCCATGGTAAGAAATATAACAAAAAAGAAGGTTCCATGTCGATGATGACTAATATACAAACGACAGTCTACGTGTGCCATCCTGGAAGAGGGAAAACTTTTAAAGCCTCAAAGAGTTACCAAAAGAACGTTGGCGGCCTTAAGATACCGGGGGATGATGTTGAGTCGGTAAACCATGCTCCTTCCTTGCAGTTCCCATTGTAATATTCAGGTTCTTCTCCCAATCTAAAAGACCACGCTTTTCTGTATCCGAACCTCAACATATATAAATAAATTAAGTGATGGACTCTATCTATTCTCTGCTCCGATGCAATAAACTGCAATTAGATGTTCAAAGGATAAAAATTTTTCTGCTTTTAATAATTCTGAGCTTAGATAATTGATCAACTTGTTTCACAGACTAAGCATGTTTTCAGACCTTTCGTTTCGATGCGACACAAAGTTTAATCAGTTACAACACCAATTTCTAAGTCAAGAAAAAACACGCTAATGAAGTAACCAATTGTTAATTATAAAACGAATGAATTTAATCATGAAAATCCTAACACCATCTATTGGGTGATAAACAAGTGATTGGTTTTTTTGGCCTGTCGCCCCAACATCTAAACCAGACTCTCGTAACTCATTAAGGGAGTGTTTGGATGACACATTCAAAAGCAAGGCTTTGTGGAAACTTGGTTTTTGTAAAAATTAAAATTTTGAATGAACTTACTTTAAAACCTGGTACATATGCATGGAAAACACAACAAAACCGAGAAGAGAGGGAGGTTTTTCGACCTCCAGAATTTATAAAAGTTGGTTTTGACATGTCATCCAAACACACATGAACATGTTTAAATTGCCATTCAAATGCCATCTAAAAAACTTGATATTCACAAATTTAAGTTTTCATAAAGCGAGCGTCATCTAAACTTCTCCCATCATTTTTGTTTGTTTTAAGGGATGCGTTTAATTTGAAAGGATAAATTTATAATTTACCTTTTTATTTTACTATTTATTCTAAAAGCGGCTGAATCTCCTAAAAATTGTGGTGACTTTCGAAACTTAGGCGCCTCGTTGTTCAATCATTTGTTGGCCATTCTTTACAATTTTTCTAAAAGCAAAAAGCACAAAGAAGACGAGAATTTATTTGGGAAGCAGACCAAACCGAAACCGTACCGGGCTCGGTATAAGCCTACCTGCTGTATAGCTACGTACGAAGCTAGGGTTTAGGTGGCGCACTCATTATTTTATTTGATGCTTTTTTTGCTCTTTCTCTCTCTCCCTCTTTCTCGGGAGGAAACAGACACTGAGGGGGTTTGATCTGCGGTTCCTGACGATCTTCCAAGACTTCCTCCCTTCCACCGATTCCGCGCGCATCCTCCCGATTTGATCCCGCGACCTCCCGATTTGATCCCGCGACCTCCCCTCAAGACAAAATAGCGCCAAGATCATCTCTCCCGCGCAATCTTCCTTCTCCACGACGTTCAAAAGGCCTTTGATCTGCCGCCCTCTCCTACGCATCTCGTTGCCGGCATCCAGCCGTTGCTACATCGCCTGAACTGCCAGGATTCCGGCGAAGCATCCTTATCTCCGTCGCCGTACGGTCTCTGCTCACTGTTTCGGCATGCATACGACTTGCCGTCCTTCTCATTGACAATCAAAGCGGTCTATTGCTTCCGGCGAGAGCTCCACTTCAGATCTCTTGCCGTAGATCGGTGCTTTCGGCTGAAAAGAGAGCAATGGGGTAGCGTTTCGATGCGACGTATCTCTCCGCGTCCCCGTGCTACCCTAACGCCATTGCCTGGTCCGAAGAGAACTTGCTTGCTGTTGGGTCTGGCCATGTCGTGACTGTTCTGGTAAATGTTAATGTTTTTTACAGTACGAATGCTTTCAATATAGGTGACGCTCTTCGATCGCTCGTTAACTTTATCTTTCTTTGGATACATCGTGCTGCTCACAGAATCCGCCTTCGCTTTCTGGACCGCGAGGTTGGATCACGCTTCGCAGTAGGCCGCCGGTTCAGATAGGAGTAGTGAAGAGGCAAGGTGTGATTTCATAATGCTTCGCTCAATGACTCACTCTGAATTGGCTAGCTTAGCTTGTGTATGTTCCCAGTCGATGCGGCCCTTCCAGCATCGCTATCTCTGCACATAGTGTCCATTTTCTTTTGGGGTTTTTATTCCATTAGTCTCGTAAAAAAATTGAACCAGAACAGATGTTGGTAGAACGACTATCTCGGTCTCCTATGAAAACCGGACGGATGTTCCGACTAAGATAAGCACAATTCGATGCATGACCTACTACGGGTCTCTGATTAGCATCAACATCTACAGGAGCAAAGAGCAAGTCATATGCGGTGTTTTGTGTGTGATCGTGCGCGTGCAGATGGTGTGTGAGTGCCGGCTTGTTGTAGGCATTATACTGTTGTATGACATATATCTATTTATCCTGTTGAATTAATTATATCTGCGACCTTACAAGTATGAAGATGGATATGGCACTTGCAATGCTGAATATTTAAGGTTGAGTATGAAAAGAGTTATTCCTTGAAATAAATACCCCATAATATTGATAGAATGTAACATCCGCACTGACAATCTCTTTCTTGGTATAGGGATCAAAACATCGATAGCCTTTTTGATTGGCAGAATATTCAATGAACACACATTTGACAGCTTGGGCAGCAAGTTTGTTTTTGTTTGGGCCCAAGATGTGTGCAAAACAAGTGCATCCAAATACTTTAGGAGG
This sequence comes from Nymphaea colorata, assembly GCF_008831285.2. Taxonomy (NCBI): domain Eukaryota; kingdom Viridiplantae; phylum Streptophyta; class Magnoliopsida; order Nymphaeales; family Nymphaeaceae; genus Nymphaea; species Nymphaea colorata. Next base: position 20,937,096 of record NC_045146.1, read on the forward strand.
TATATGAAATAATGGTCGATCTGCATATAGTATTTGAATGGGGATGCGTTCTTGGATGGCAGACAAGGGCAATCTGTTGGTGAGATAACATGCGGTAAGAATAGCCTCACCCCAAAAATAGGCAGGCATCATGAGGGTACGGGCCACATTTAGAAGTTGTCGATGTTTGCGTTCAACAATACCATTTTGTTGGGATGTGTGAGGACATGTATATTGTGGTCGGATACCATGATTGGCATAAAATTGGAGTAGAACTGAAGATTTAAATTCAAGAGCATTATCAGTGCAAATATTTTTGACAACAACACCAAACTGAGTTTTGATTTCATTGACAAATTTCTGAAGAATATAGATGACTTCAGACCTGTCCCGTAACAAAAATACCCAACTGACTCTAGTAAAATCATCAACCAAAACAAAGTAATACTAGAAACGTGAATGACAGGAAACACGACTTGGACCCCAAACATCAACATGCAGAAGATCAAAGGGACTTTGACTCGATGGACTCTGACTTGAAGGGAAACTACTACGTGTATGTTTGCCTAATTGGCATGCATCACATAAGAATGACTCTGACGCAGGAATAACTGGAAAAATGCGACGAAGCTTGGACACAGATAGGGATGTCAACGGATCGGATTCGGATATCCGATCCGAATCACTCTTACAAAATCGGATATGGTAAGCAATTTGACATCCGATTGAGAAATCAAATCGGATTCGGATTTGAGAAATAATATCCGATCGGATACGGATTCAGTTTAAGTAAATATCCGATCGGATACTAACTACATAATATCCGATCGGATACGGATTCAGTTTTAAGTAAATATCCGATGGGATACTAACTATAACCTGATATCCGAATCCGTATTCTTAACCAGATATCCGAATCCGTATCCATAACCAGATATCCGTATCCGAGAGCTGATATCCGAATCGTGTAGCTTAATATCCGATCCGCATATCCGAATGTTGTTGAGTTGTGGTGTATCCTCTAGGTTTTGAAATGGAAACCTAAGACAACACTATGATCTTTTGAGCAAAAGATCTAGCCAAACTCACCAACTTAACACCATGACATAAACTGAACATAAATATTATATATGGTAATCTTATTAAGAGCTGACTTTCGTTGAGTTGCATATAATAATATTCTTATAAAAAATCATATACATAATTTAACTTAAAATATTTTACAATTATATCATATAAAATTAATTAATTAAATAATACAATGTTTAATTAATTTCTTTTCTAATCAAACAAACTATTATAGTTAAGGCATCAATTAAGCATGATATCATAAATAATATAATTACTTAATTGAAATAATAAAGAAAACTTCAACCAAGAAATTCAATAAAATGGAAATTTTAAAAAAATATAAAAAAGACACTTTTAAAGCTACAATTTTTTTAAAGGACCGTAAATCTGTAATGCCAAATTGGTTACAGGAATAGCTATATTATATATTTAAAATATAGCAAGTTAAAAAAAAAATAGTGGCATGTACTTCACCTATGAAAAAAAAAGTTGATGGCAAAAAATATATTTTTTCAAAAAACCAACTTAAAAAAATATGTTTTATAATAAATAGAAATCTTAAACGCATTTTGATTTTCATTTTAAGTTGAAAGCATCTTCATTGTGCATAATCTCACTATAAAAAATATGCTAAACTTATAAAAAAGTTTTATTTATCAAATTATCAATTTACTTATTTAATCAATCAAGTAAATTACTTTGTATAATCATACTATTCATTCAAAACGCTTAAGTATTCGATATGTAGCACATAATTAACAAACTTGAAAACAAAAGCCTCTAACTAGTAGGAAAACAACAAATTGTAAGATTTAATAAACTATCTTACATATCATTGGAGTAATTATACAATTTTATGTAAAAAAAACAACTATCCGAACGAGGTAAGAGGAATAATAAATTATTTGACATATCAATAAACACTCCTTTTATGGATGTAACACAAACTATTTCAATTAACTCAATGAAATGAAAAAAACATTAAATAATGTCTCTTTTTAAATGAGAAATAATATGGGTCACTTGATTTAACAATTCTTAATAAGAAATCATCAAGAAATAATAATTTACTCAATTAAAATATGTTATTATTTAAAAATATATTAATCAATGTTCAATATGCATAGTTAATTTGAAAAAAATACGAAAGTCAAACATACTAGTTGTTCAATAGACCAATCAAAGTTCAATATACTATTTGTTTTCAACAAGTATTTTAAAAAAGAGAATTTATCAAAAATATATGTGAAAATAATTTAAAAAGTCCTTAAACAACTTAAATAAAAGTCAAATATGATAAAAGATGAGCATAAATAACTTATTGAGAAAATTATTAAGTTAACAGATAAAACATCTTAACCAACTATGTGAAAATTAAGTAATTAATATTTGCTTATAGAAAGAAAATATAAAAGTTCAAAATATAAAGCAATTTATAGTCAGATTCAGTAAAAAAACTCAACTTGTTGAAATGCATATATATATATATATAATATAATATAAATAATTTATTTTTTCATACATATTTGAAATGGGCCCAAGCACACTTAATTTGAACACTATTTTTATTATAAAAAATTAAAATTTGAAAACTATTAAAAAACCAAGCATATCTTAAAAAATTTAAAAATAGAGATAAACTCATTTAAATAATTAAGTTGAGAACTGTTAATGCTTGATTAGGCTTCAAAATGGGTAACAACTTTTACATACCCGTTTCTTAATTAATATAACTGGTTTCAAAACCTTTTGTCTCAGGCGGGAAAATTTAACTCTCACTCATTCAGTTTTTTTAATTTCTAAATTTTTTTTTGCCCCCAAATGCAACCCTAAGGCCACGTTTGAGGGCCATGTGGAGGGTTTTCATTTTTTTTTTTATCGTTTCATTTTTCTTGTTATTATAATTATAACTGATTAAATGTTGAAAACCGATACACCGATACACCACGTTATGAAACCGGTTCACCGGTTTAGGGTAAAAAATTAGTGATCGCTGTTCTGTGTTCCTCCTCTATAGAGTCATGTTTCTTTCGTTTTTGTCTCCGGCTGTCAACCATCCTCACCAGTCATCAGCTCACCGCCGTTGCGCCGCACACCAGCACGACAGCTCCACCGTCTGGCTGGTCCACAGTTCCACCGTCCGGCATCCGGTATCTAGCAACAGCCCACCGACATCCCGTGACCCAGTCATCGATCTCCAACTCACTAAGGTAATGTTGCTCTCCCCTGAAGCTTTTTCTTGCCTCTGGTTTTGATGTGTTTGCTTGTGGCATTCTTTCTTCTAGTCGAGATATTTGTTTGACATCGGAAGATGATGAAGTGCCGTGGCTTCTCCCCATGTTGAGTTGCTGTATGAGGGAACAGCATCTACACTCAGCGCAAGTGGGCTTCTCATGGTTCGTCTGGTCCCCATCCTATCGGACTCATTTTCCTCGAATTCTTTTCCTCTTCCCTTTTGTCATTTTAATTACAGACTCATGTTTTCGCAAGCGTGGGATTTAGCCAATGGTTCCCATCCCACTTGAATGTATTTTACCGTTTTCTCTTTCCCTAAAGAACGAAAGGGGCTGGAGAGCCTTCAGTGAAGACAACCGGTTTCTGAGGGCCGAAGAACAAAAGATTGCCAACGTCATAAGCACAATGAAATATGTCCCATTGTATGCATGGAGTGGACCATTTGATCAAGCATTGGTTTTGTATAGGAGAATGATTTACAATGGAGTTAGTCTAAATAAATTCACGTTTCCTTTTGTTCTGAAGGCATATTCTGATTTATCGGCTTTAGAAGATGGGAGGAAGATTCATGATGATGTTGTGAGAGTGGACTAGAGTCTGATGTATTTGTTGCAACTGGACTGATTGATATGTATAGCAAATGTGGTTGCTTGGACAGTGCATCCCAAGTGTTTGAGAAGATGTCGCAGAGGGATCTGGTTGCTTGGAACTCCATGGCTGCAGGTTGTGCTCTTCATGGGCTATATGATGATGTGATCTGTTTGGTTCTGGAAATGCAACAGGCAGGCCTTAAGCCAAACTCTTCAACTTTGGTTTCAGTTTTGCCTGTTTTGGGTGAAGCTTCAGCTCTTCGACAGGGCAAGAGCATACACTCTTAATGCGTAAGAAGGTGCTTTCATTTGGCAAATGTTCTGGTTAACACTGCTCTTCCATATGTATGCAAAGTGTGAGTGCTTGAATTATTCTTGGAAGGAAGCACTTAACTTTTTGATCAGATGGTCGTGGAAGTTAACAAGCCAACAGGTTCATGGTTACTCTGTCAAGGTGGGTTTTGAATCAGATATAACCACAGCAAATTCAGTTCTATCAATGTACTCTAAGTGTGCAGTTATAGATGATGCCATAAAATTCTTCCACATAATGCCAAATAAAAATATAACCACTAGTGATTTTTTTTTTTTAAAGTACTGGTCTATCGTTGCCTTGGTTACTTCAGATTTAGCATATCTTTATATGCAGTAATTGCAACTCCTATGTGGCAAAATTGACACCAGAAGATTGTGGATGTGAAAACCATATATACGTATTTGATCGTCATTTATCTTGTTTAAGATGACTGTCCTAATAATCTGCCTTATTTTCAGATGATCGCATAGCTGATTCGGATCGGATTCGGATATTAAAATTCACATTCGGATATTAAAATTCGGATTCGGATCGGATTCAAGTATAACTAGAATTCGGATTCGGATCGGATTTGGATATAACTTAAAAATGATATTCGGATCGGATTCAAGTATAACTAGAATTCGGATTCGGATCGGATTTGGATATAACTTAAAAATGATATTCGGATCGGATTCAGGTATCACTTAAAAATCGGATTCGGATAGGATTCGGATATTAAAATTCGGATCGGATCGGATTCAAGTATAACAAAAATTCGGATTCAGATCGGATTCGGATGTAGATTTTAAATTCGGATTCGGATATGGTATAAAAAAATTTTCATCCGAATTCGAATTCTAATCCGAATCCGAATTTATGAATATCCAAAAAATCGGATATGGTTAAAAGTATATCCGATCCGTTGACATCCCTAGACACAGACGGATGACCCAATCTGAGATGCCACTGCAAAGGAGAAGGCTTTGACATGAAAGAGGATGCAGCAACATTTATAGGGACAGAGAGAAAATAGAGCCCCTCCCGTTCATGGTCGCCACCAATCATCTTCCCAGTTTGTAAGTCCTGAAAAGAACATGAACCAAGATAAAAAATGACTCTACATTGTAAATCTCTAACCAATCGCTTAACAGATAACAGGTTAACAGGAAATCGAGGAGCATATAACACGTGTAATGGTCCCAAAAGTTGTGAGATAGATATTACCGCTGCCCAGAATAAGGGACAACTTGCCATCAACCAACTTGACGTGCTTTGGTGTAGTGAACCTGGTAAATGATAAAAACATCAGTGGCTGATTACAACAATGTCTGGATGCTCTCAAGTCAATCATCCATATCATACCTGAGTCACTGGTAGGGGCACCAACAGAGAGAACTGAGTCTATAGCAGCTGTGCTGGTTGAGGCAAGGGTAGACCTCTTAGCAAGAACCAGATCATATTCTTCCTTGCTTAAGTTGAGACAATACCATGGAGGTATAGGAGAACAGGTAGGAGACTCATCCATAGCATCTGTAGATTGTGACGAAGTTGCAGTAGATGAAGAAGACCCTTCTGACCTACTACCGTCAGCCATGAAAAAAATTGTACTCGAACACGCAGACCACAACCAAATGATGTGCAACAGGTTGAACACAAACAAAAAAATAGCAAACTATTTTCAGACGTGGATAGCAGGCAGCACACTTTTAGATGTCAATAATAGGCAGCAAACAAGCACAGGTTTGATAGCAGAGAGAAAAAATCGTCTCACTTCAACAATGCAGAGAAAAGCTGAAACCTGCTACCACGACTTTGTCAGTGGGAATCCACCAAGCACCACACGACTAGACAAATCTGAACGTCCAAGAATTTCTTCCACGGCAACAAAGGTCAGATCTGATGGCTGAAACTTCTTCACCCACGACAAAAGACTGCTTCTACTCGATTAGCAGCAGTTAACACCTCACAAAGCCTCATCTTACTGATTTCCACATTCACGATTTGCAGATATTTCTCCTCAAGTCAAACTGCATCTTCAACCAGCAACATGACTCCACACACAGCAACTTCTCACGTCACACTGTACCCACAACCAACAGATTAACTCTACCCCACACGATTTTATGCATCGACAATAAAAGGGCAGATCTGATATATCACGTCATAGATCGTCTTTCATGGCAAGAAAAAAAAATCAGATCTCTTTAGGGCAGATCTGATACATAACGACATATGTTTTCTTCCACAGCAGCAGAAAATCAGATCTGATAAACAGATCTGAGCGGCATAGATATTCTTTCACGACAACAGAAACTCAGATCTGATGCATCCTGATCAGATCCACCATCTTCTTCCACGGCAGCAACTTCATTAGCGTTTCTCCATGTCTTCCATGGCAACAGCAACACAAGGGTGCTGATCACGTTTCTACATGTTAAACGTGATTAGCCCCTTTCCACCAAACAATCAATTTGCTTGTTTTGTAAATAGCAGGAACCCTAGGCGTGAAACCCTAGTTTGGAGGAAGAGAAGAGAAATGAGATAAAGGGAACCCTAGGCGTGAAACCCTAGATCGCACAACCCTAGGTCCGTTGCTCTGATACCATGTTGAATATTGGAGGAAGAAAGGGACGTGAGAGAAAAAGAGAGAGTGAGAGAGGAAACTTTCTTACTCATTCAAGTAACCCTTAGGTTGTTGACTACATATTTACAATTTCAGTCCACTAAAATATAAGGAAACAATAAGTGGACCCTTGTCTACTTTTTAATATTTCAGAAAGTCTCAAATTGACTCTAGAAAACTTGAACAGATAATTACATCATAAGTTTGAGGGGGATATTAGATTTTATGCTATGTCACACAGATACGGGTACGAGTATTCTGTGGGTATGGGTACGAATACGCGGATACGACAAGTTTTAAAATTTTAGGATACATGGACACGGCAAATATTAAATTCAAAAAAATTAAAAATGATAAAAAAAACATGAAATTAATATGAACAATAGGGAAGGCTGAATAATAGTGAACATGAACATTTAAGAATGGTAAATTATATGTTAATGTCACCTAGATATCACGTGTATACATCATTGTCTACAACCTCATCCTCCATGACCCATCTTTCTGGACCCATCTTTCTGGGTACTGCCATCAGCATCACCCCCTCGTCTCCGCCGCCCATACCCATTCTTATCATCGTTGTCATCCTCCAGACGGAGATCGAGGACGTTTCGCTCCTCTCGCACCGCTGCAATTGTCTGTTTCTCCGACCCCTTCGTGCTAGAGCTGGCCGAGAAGATCGAGGACTCGGTTCCTCCTCTCCCCTCCTCACCACCGCTGCCCCTCCTCAGACTTCGGGAGTCCGCCTCCCGCTCCCTCCTCAGCCAGAGGTGGCACACCCAGAAGGATGAAGCCTTCCGCTTCACTGACACCAGATTCCTCAGGCACTCCCTTATCAACCCCGTACAGACCTCCTCCGTTCATCCTTCCACCGCTCTCGACTACAGCGACAACGACCACCAACACCACCGCATCTCCAGTGACCTCCCGGAATCCGTTTTCGTCGGACCCCTTTCTGCTATTCAAGACGAGGCTCTTCTGAACCAGGTCCTCAGCTCCTTCTCCTCCGACTTCCAGGAAGCAGATCTCTTCTGGTCCCTCAATGGCGTCGGCGTGCCAGACATCGTCGTCATCTTCATCCCGACTGGTTGCATTGTGGAGAAGCCTCTTCACTTCGTGCTCTATTCCAATCAAGGCGGCGGCATCGGAGGCAAGAACGAAGGCGACCCATCATCGGTGGCGATATCGAATCCTCGAATGCTGGTTTTGGTAGAGGCTGGTAGCCAGGTTGGGATAGTTGAGGAGTTTGTGGGTAGCGGAGAATCAGGGGCTTACTGGACCAACTCGGTGATCGCGATGGTGATCGAGGAAGGAGGGAAGGTTTCTCATACTTATATCCAGAGACAAGCTGATAATTCCACGCACACAAAGTGGACTCGTGTTCATCAGGTATGCATCTGCCTTCATCATCAAACTACCGTTTTGTGCTTTCTTTAGCTTTTGTATCATCTTTCATGATTTTGTCGATAAGGTTGTTACCTTTACAGTTCTGCTTCTGTTCTCAATTCTGTTTAACGTAGAATGCCTAAGGAGATCCGCGTAGAAGTTATGTTAGTTGCAGAGCGACTACTAAAATAGGAAACCTTCTACCACTTGTAAGATTTTTCTCCGCCTTGGAGGTGGGGAATTGCGTTTTGATTTTCTGAGAGTATTTGGGATTACGTTTTCCGTCATTGTTCAACTCTACGAAAGAAATAAGTTGCCTTTTAGATTGGGAAATGTAGTTTTACATGATGTCCTGAAGGCCGAAACAGTGATATGGCCTGACACAACGAATGTAAAGGTGGAAATTTGTAGTCGTGTTGCGGAACACTTATCCTGTTGTTCAAGGTTGAACAACAAAGTGGGCCTATGCATAGTCTAAAGCTGCTACAAGTTATGCGCCCCAAAGCCCAAGCCTAGTGCATCAGTCACTTTAGTATTCTAGGCGAACGTTATTTTTCAGGGGCGTTTCTGCTTTTCTCTTCTTGGTCTTCAAAAGTTTTTGCGGACAAAATATATGTTATCTTTCAAACTGTTTCTTTATACAGTTTCTTTAAATTGCTTTTAATCCTTATCTAATATTTCTGTTATTAGGTTCACATTATTTCAGGGTTTTGACGTATAGAAAGGGCTATATGTTGATTCACATATGCAGAAAATTTGATTCTTAAGTTCAGGCTTCCAGACTATAAGCACGTATATATATATATATATATATATATTCCTATGGAAGCCAACTGTATGTTAGACAACACACAAATTCTTGTTGATCCAAGTCCAACTATATAGACAGGCAGGTGGTAGTAAGCTTGATTTATAGGGCCATAGGTAGATGAGATATTGCTGCTTAGTGTGCATATTGACTAAGTCGTGACCATTCCTAGCCTAGCTCTACCATTTGGCATTTGTCCTCAAGATTATCAAACATATTAAAATTTAAATGTGAGCATTAAGTGATGTTCCTTTTGACTGGACAAAGAATTGAATTGAGCGTATGTGATGCAAATTTTGGAATAGCACAGGCTAGGCATTCTACCTGACGTTTCTATATATTCATGGGTCATGGACCCATGTATTTATATGGAAGAGCAAGTGCAGCGAAGAGTTAACGTTTTCTCAGCATAGGCATTGGGATGAATATGAAGCTGTAGTTCAGATTTTTGCTCAGATTACATGTTATGTTGGTTGTTAGAGGACAAGGGAATGAAGAATGATAGTGCTATGCTTTATGTTGCAGCTGTCAGAGCGCTACATCTGTAACTTGAAAATCCAGAATTCTGTGAGAGGTTCGAGCATATTGACAATTTGTTTCATTTCATTCAAAATTTCAAAAGAGCATATTGGCACATTACATCATCTCTTCATCAATATTTTCGTAGGCATGCAAGTCAACTTGCATACTATGTGACCAAAAGTTTGAATACCATTCTGATGGTTCGTTTTCAAGAATGGTGATATTTTTATCAACTGACGATTGAGGAGAGTGCTGAGAAGTGGAATACCTGAAAAGTAGGAAATGGAATTCTTCGTGTTTTTTAATATTGCTAGAGCAAAAATATCACAATACTTTTATTGAGTTAACATGTTTTAAATATACTTTTTTTTTGTTTATTTTAACATGTTAATAACATTTTTTTGAATTTTTGTCAATGTTTTGTAAATAAATTAATTATATATATATATATGTATATGTATGTAAATTTTTTAATAGTTTTATTTCTGAATTCTCGAGTTTGCCTAAGAAAAAAAAAGTTTTCTTTAAATACATTAAAAAAGACCGACCGGATGAAATCCCAAGCATGATATTTATCACTATGATATAAATATGAGGGATATGCCTGCAAAAGTCCCAAGCCTCTAGTTAATTACTTTTGTCTTCTATTCTATGAGAGGGCATTGTTTTACCCTAGTGTACAAAGCTAATGAACCTCCCATTTTTTCCACTTAGTGCTTCTGCTTGTATGCTTGAATTTTTATTACTTTTGTTCTGCCATGGTTTCTTTCTAACAAATGATTCATCTTTTGCTTCCATATTGTCATTCCTATTGGTAATTGAGTTACTGCACGTGTTATCAGCACAAACTCTGTCTTCTATTGCCATGATGTGAAGACTAAATTCTAGACCATATTTGGTGTAGTCTAGGTGGACTTGGATTATTGCATTCAGGTAACATGCATAATAGTTCTTGGTCAGAAGATGTCCTACATTGTTCTTTTCAACTTTTTCTGGTAAAAGTTGGAACTTGGAAGTTTACCTGTTCTCAACAATCCGATTGCCTTTTCTTTCCCACCTTGTCTGAGAGCAACTTTCGTGTTGGTCCATTTCATGCTATGAGAGCTTCCTCTCATGGCTCGTGGTATTTGAAGTTTCTGAAATGATCTTGAAGCATTTGTTTAAGTATTTGATGATGATGCTTCACTTGGTCTCCCCTGAGTTATCCTCTTTACACCATGGAGGGTGTTTCATTGTCATTCTGATGCAAATTTAAAACCAGATATGCAAGAACCAAAGAAATTTATTAGCTTACACTAGGAAATCTAGGATTACGCAAGAAAGCATGATCCTGAGAAAACTGAAGGAATACAACTATGTCACACGGATACGGGTACGGGTATCTTGTGGGTACGGGTACGGGTACGCGGATACGACAAGTTTTAAAATTTTAGGATACGCGGACATGGCGAATATTAAATTCAAAAAAATAAAAATGATAAAAGAAACATGAAATTAATATGAACAACAGCGAAGGCTGAATAGTGAACAAGAACATTCAAGAATGGTAAATTATATGTTAATGTCATCTAGATATCACGTATTCATCATTGTCTAGCATCATGAACAACAGCGAAGGCAAAATCCCCAAATCCCAAAATCAAACAAAAAAAGAAAACATCGCACATAGCATCTAAACCATCCAATCTTCAAACCAAAACATCCCCAAATCGGCAAGAAATACCCAATCTAAAAAATCCCCAAATAAAAGTTGAAACCCTAACTTCTAATATCGAAAATAATAGACAAAACACTTACCTGTCTGTCGCCGGCTGCCGCCGGACGCCATTGGAAGTCGCCGGAGGTCGTCGCCGTAGCCCGCCATTGCCGAACTGTGCTGCCAGCCTGCCGCGGAAGCCGTCGAGGGTAAAGGAAGGTCGACCGTCGAGGGTAAATGTTAATGCGTAAAACAAAACGAGGGTTAAAAAATCGGTTATAAAAGTGGTTTGGATCGGTTATAAACGTATCCAGCCATATCGCTGTGTCGGGATCCCCGTGTCGGCGTGTCGACGCCGGTACTCGACCCAATTTGCCGTATCCGTGTGACGTAGGAATACAAATGAAATGACAACGAAATACTAAGTATGCTTTTCATAGAGTGGACATAACTGTTATATTTAACGGCAAAAGCTGGTAGGCTTTTCAATTATAAGTTTTTCCTGATTAGTATATGTTATAAACATTTCTTTCATAATTGTTTTTTTTCTATCAGAGATTAGTGCTAGCATATTACTTTTTCCGGAGTGTTTGATAAGTCCACTGGCAATAATTTGCCCATCATTGACAGGCCGCAACTAGTAGCTATAATCTTATAGAGACAAGTACGGGTGGAAAGTTAAACAGACACAATCTTCACATTCAGCAGCATGGTTCTGACAGAGTCACAGAATTATCCACGTTTCATTTGGCTGGAAGTAACCGAGCACAGGATTTGCACAGCAGACTGGTCTTGGATCATCCAAGAGGTTATGGTCGAACTTCACAAGTGCATAGTGCTGATTCATCAGGCCAAGCTATCTTTGATGGCAATATCCAAGTCAACAAGTATGTTGCGTTGATTATTCCCTATAATTGAAAATTTTGAATTTCTGATGCACGACATAATGTTGTCTGCTTATTCCACCAAGCTACTTCATGTGCTTCCTGGGATGGCTTGTTTAGTTGTTCTTAGTTCCTAGTACAGTTGCATCACTGAAATGACATTATCTGCAAAAACATAATAAGCATGGTCGTTGCTAACCGATTTTTGTATTTGACGTATATGTGGTACTTGAGCATAGATAAGTTACTCCGTCTCCTTTTTCTGTGGATGGGAAAGGGAAATGTGTTTCAAATGACTGAACACTAGGAACTTTTGGGACATGTCATGGATCTGACTGGTGGCTGTCCAAATTTTATGTTTCTGAAGATTGCCTGACTTAACTGATGTTGTAAGAATACATTGTTGAGAACATGGAAGACCCTAGCTCATAGTTGGTGTATATTGAATCCCCTGGCATCTTATCCATGTCTCTGGAACTTTCTTTCATTGTGCATCACCATGACCTTTTCATTGTTTCTTACATGCTTCACCTTCTGCTTTTGCATTTTAAATATGGATGCAGAAACCGGTTTTGTTTGAGAAAGTATCTGGTTATCAGTACTTCTGTAGAACCAGTTTGTCATGTTACTTTTTTCACAGTACACTCCGGTACATATTTTAATTCAGCTACATCTTCGACATTTGAAGGTATGCACAGCAAACGGATGCAGGTCAACTAACAAGAAGCCTCCTTCTGGCTCCCCGTGCTACAGTCAATGTTAAGCCCAACCTGCAAATAGTTGCTTATGATGTGAAATGTTCCCATGGAGCTGCCATAAGTGATCTTGAAGATGACCAGCTTTTCTATTTTCAGGCACGTGGTGGTGATTGAACGACTACCTTCCTCCCTCCTTCGCAGGAAGGTGGAGGATAATGTCAAAAGTTTACTTGCAGCTAAAGGGGCCATCTTATAAAAGTTCAAGAAATAGCAGATCTCCCTAGTGTATACCTATTTTGTTGATGTTGAAAATGTTCGAAAAGAAAATTGTTGGATTTTCAAGCTTTCAAGTGTACATCTATTTTTTGGTTGAATAAGAGTATGTATTTCTGGAAGAATATTTAGCTTGAACAAATGAGGCTCCAGGTGCATTTAATTTCATACTGGAACAGAAAAAAGATGGTTGAGACTTTTTCACGATAGGAGAGCCTTATGCAGTTAAAACTTCGTTACGTGGAGACACAAATTCTTTTTTGGTTCCTTGTACATCAAAAATAATTCAACAAACTGAATTGGGCTGTTTTACTCTCGTAGCAACTTGTGCTGTTGCTCAGAGGAAAAGTGAATATACAATTTCAGTTCAAAAGTTTCAACTGTTGGAAATCCATGTATATATATATCAGTGTATATTTTATTATGTATGTGTCTATACAAAACTGTATAACGCATATGTATATGTATATATATATGTATGATAATGTGTGTGCGCACACATATAGATATAGGAATTTATTTATATATATAGGAATTTATTTATATATATATATATATATATATATTGTTATTTTTATTATCAGTCTGTTCGAGTTTGGCCTTTGACCAAATTTTGACTATGGACTGCTCCAATTGCTCTATTTTGAGCCGTTGGAGCTGGTCCAATAGCTAGCCTTGGCCTCTTTGTTTTGTGTTTTACAAGGGATTTCTCCTTCGTTGTATTTGTTCCTTGATGGATTGTTATTAATTTTCTTCTTAACAATATTCATGGTTTATGTGCCTTGGTGCATTTTTCATGTTAAGAGTGATTTCTCTTGAACTTTATCATTGTGAGCTGTTTTCTTGAAGATATTATCCCTGTCACTTGGACTTGATTTATAAGATTGGTGGAGGCTTTTACATCAATGGCTCTTACATTATATATGGAAACCCATGCAGACAAGGAACATAATCACGGTTGAAGAGTTTATTTTATACTTACTTCATAGCCTTATTTGTCGAAATCACTGTCACAAATATCGTTCTTGGAAAAATCTCGGCAAGATTTTTCTTGCTATATTTTGGTGAGGTTGTTCTTCTTGGATAAATCTTAGGAAAATCTCGAAAATTTTTAAAAAATTAAAAAATAAAAATCATACAAAACCTTAAAAATTCAAAAATATTTTAAAATTCAAAAATATTAAAATCACGGGAAAAATTTTGAGAAAAATGGCAGAGATTTTCATTTTTGGCGAGATTTTCCAAATCTTGCGATTTTTCCTATTTTTTTTGTTTTATTTTATTTTCTTGTAAATATCGAAAAAATTTTGAAAATCTCGCGACATCTTTGAGTCGACACTGGCCCGAATGCCCATTTCGAGCTTTTTAATCATACACCATTATTATAGATAGTGTTTTCTTTTAGGGCCATTTTACTTGAAATTTTATGTTGACCCTTTGCTAGAGCTTCATTCTGTTGCAATAAAGTTTTTTAGTAAACAGGAAATAAGATGACATATCTCTCCTTGAAGCTTATCAAAAACAGATGAGAGTGAAAACAAGGGAGTGCTTTGGTCAGAGGAATACAGGGCAATAATAGTTCTATACTAAGTGTTCTTCACAGATCCACTTGTCTGAACATTTTTGGTGCACTTGAGGTATGATAGTGTTGCATATAAACTTAAGGAAATTATAAAACAACAGTTATGAGGATTGACTCGGATTCTATTTTTATTTTTTTTTTCGGCTAACTTTTTTGACATTCCGCTTATTTTTTGGATCCCACCTGACTTTGGGGTAAAAGTAAAAATTTGGTTACCTGAATCCATTGAGGAGTTTTCAAGGGTCAGATTATGTTGGATGGGATCGTTTTCTTGTCCTTGGCTCCTCGCATGCTAAAAGCTGTTGGGTACAGAATATTGGATTTGGATGGAGATCGTCCATCCATTTCCACATTTTTTTCGAGAGTCTCAGACATCAACTGAGTTCAAAGTTCAAACCAGTCCTTCAGACGTCAACCGTTCTTCTTCATGGCATGTCACTAGAAACCATCAGAAGGAAGAAGGATTGAGTATTATCTCTTTCCTCAGTATCCTATGGTGTCCTCTCTCTCTCTAATATATATATATATATATTATGGGCAGAACCTGTCAGTTGAAATGCCGGTCGTGTAAACTGAATGCTGGGCAGTAGTAGATATTGTTGGTTGCAACTTCAGTCTAGTGAAATATAACTGAAGCATTATGAAGATGGGTAAGAAAGAAAAGATGCAGATATTGAAAATAAAATATGATGCATAAATTAAGCTCATCATCTGAGTATATGAATGTTGTGCGGAAAGGATTTAGTTGTCAGGAATATGTTGGTGGATGAAAAAGACATGAAGAGGATGATGAAGACTGTACAACACCACTCAGTGAATGAGACACGAGTAATTCCAGAATAACGTTTTGGGGGATTGGGAGCTAAGGAATCAAGTGTTGCTTTTAACGACAGATAAATTTGATGAAGCAAAAGAAACTTGATAATATTTAAAGAAAATGCATGTCAACCAATTAGACTTGAAGATATTGATTGCATCGAGATTAGAGGACTAAGGCAAGCAGATGAATCTATCTAGCCTTTTGTGCAAAAAATTTGAGGCTGCCAGTGTTAGCCTATGTGTGAGTACATTTATGTATATACGTATATATGTATCACCTCATATATTACATATCCAGTATATATATATATATATATATATATATATATATATATATATATATATAGGTCTACATGTATTTGTTTTCTTCTTTATTGTTCTTTGTTCTTTACTCCTTTTTTATTTTCTCTTCTTTCTCAGCTGTTTGTATTCTAGCAGTTGGAACCATCCAGTCTGTGTGTTGGATTGTGTTTTTTTGCTGTTGAAGGGACAGAGCTCTTGTTTAATGAGGCAAAGATCTTGTTTTCAGTCAGAATATCTGTTTATGATGCAAACTAATAAAAAGTGTAGAAAACATAAAGGATTTGTAGAGGTGTAGGAACCTTGAAGCTGAAGCAAAAAAGCAACAAGCTATTGATTTACTGATAACTATGAGGACTCAGTAGCATTTCACATCGCTCTACCCTACCATTCATACGCTCAAAAAAATATTTATTTTGTTGGGTGCAAACACAAATAAAGAATTGAGTTATGGGCTTCCAGTCTGGAGTATAAAAATCCAAAACCAGATTGCATTGACAGAATCACAATCACTTGCAGTAAACACATAAAGTAAAATAGGGATAAAGTTATGATTTTATGCAAAATTGACAGCTTTCTTCAGTTCCTAATACTAGTTAACCCAAGAGGCAGACTTGTTATGGTCACAGTCACAAATATCTGTAATATTTGAAAATATTATGTTTTACTTTCATAACAGCATAAACGTTTTTGTAAAGGGAAAATTTCGTGATATGATCAAAATATTGTTCAAAAGTATTTCTTGTGATAAACCACAATATCTTCCATTTTCCTATATAAAATCTTTTTCAATCTGTTTTTCAGAGTATTTGCAAAAGCTATTCAGAAATTTAACGATACATTTTTAAGAAAATTAGTAGAGAAGAACTTATTTAATAATTTTTTGTTCTCATTTTTTTTTATATAACTTTGAATTCTCAAGGTTTTCCTGAAAAACAACTTTGCAGAAAAAAAATACCTGACACGAACCTTGCCAGTAAAACCCAAAAACTTTATATATTTTTTATATTGTCATGGTTAAGGGAAAGATACGTTCTGAAAATCCACTTTGACAAGGACAACTGAAATTTGATGAAAAAGAGGACTTTGAAGACAATTCATTCCTTTAAGAAGGCTCTTGTGCGTTCCAATTTCTGTTCAAGCAGGTGCTTCCCACCATTCAGAGTGGGAATCGGTTGACCTGAACTTGACTTACTTTTGCATATTTTAAGTAGCACCTTCACCCAAATGTGGCTCCATCATTATGCCTAGGCAACATAGGTATGGACAAAAAGTCCAAAGTGATACAGGTCTAGGTTATTCACCTGTCAATCCAAATATGAAGGTAGAACAAATGTATGTGTAAATCAGGCCTGATCTTGAGAATACAAATGCTTCAAGAGATACACTCTTGAAGATCCCAACAACTTCAATAGGTAATACACAACCAAGCCTCAAACTTGAGGAGAAGATACCAAATCTATTAATCTCAAGAGAAGAATACACAAGAGAGGCCTAAAAGCCTTAACCAAACAAGGGACAACAGTCTCATATATATAGTACAATGAAAGGGAGAGAAGAAGGAGGAGTTGGCTGTTGGGCCAGCTCCAACGGCTAGAAATCTAGCCGTTGGAAGCTGGTCCAACAGCTAGTTCCCTTTTACAAAAAGGAAAAGGTAAAAATAGAAAAAGAAAAGAAATAAAAAATACATAAAAAAGAAAAGGAAGCAAATAAAATAAAATACATAACACCTATGCATACATAGATATTCATATATACAAATCATATATGAAACATATGTATACTTACATAATGTCTAATATTTAAATTCTAACACCCCCCCTCAAACTTACGGTGTGATCACCGAAAGTTTGCCAAGAAGAAACTGAAAACGTGCTGAAGCAAGTGCTTTGGTGAAGAAATCTCCAAGTTGATATTCGAAAGGGACAAAGGATATATCGATTGTTCAGCTAAGATATTCTTCTCTCACATAGTGACAATCCATTTCAATATGCTTTGTCCTTTCATGAAAAGTATGATTGCTAGCAATGTAGATGGCACTTTTATTGTCGCAGCAGAGCTTGGTTGCTTCATTTAAGTCAATTCCAATGTCCTTCAATAAGCTTTTTAACCACACAATCTCCATGGTGGTGCTGGCTATAGCACGATATTCTGCTTCAGTTGATGATAGAGAGACTTTATTTTGTTTTTTGCACCTCCACGAAATAAGAGAGTCACCTAGAAAAACACAAAAACCGGTGGTGGAATGCCTGTTATTAGGATCTCCACCCCAATCAGCATCAGTATAGGCAATCATATTCAAGTTTGATGAGGATGATAGAAAAAGTCTTTTAGTGATTGTGTGTTTGACATATCGAACAATCCTCAATGCGGCTCCCATGTGTACAGAAGTGGGTCTTTGTTGAAACTGACTTATGACATGTACCGCATGTGATATGTCAGGCCTTGTGATTGATAGATATGTGAGAGCTCCAACCAATTGACGAAATGGAGTGGGATTTTCTAGAATTTCTCCATCACCAATCTTCATCTTTACTCCTAAGGCTTCAGGAGTGTCTACCACCTTGTCATCAGTGATACCTGATCTGCTTATAATGTCATTGGCAAACTTTATTTGTGAGAGTAAGTATCCTCTTCTACTATAAGCTACTTCAATACCAAGAAAATAGGTTAGTTTACCCAAATCAGTCATTTCAAATTCATTCTTTAGAAAGTCTTTTACCTGCATAATTCCGTTGGCATCATTACCTGTAATAATCATATCATCTACATATAAAAGTAACACAATTATACCTATAGCAGTATTTTTAACAAACATAGCAGTGTCAGAATAACATGATTTAAAACCTTGTTTGAACATAACATTGCTAAACATGTCAAACCAAGCTTTTGGAGCTTGTTTCAAGCCATATAATGCCTTTCTAAGATAAAGAACTTTTCCTTGAGGTAAATCAAGCCCAGGGGGTGAATCCATGTATACCTCTTCATTTAAGTATCCATTCAAAAAACATTTTTGACATCCAATTGATATATAGACCATTGTTTAATGGAGGCAATGGCAATAAGAGCTCTAACAGAGGTCATACGAGCAACAGGGGCGAAGGTTTCTTCGTAATCAATCTCATATTCTTGGGCATATCCTTTGGCAACAAGTCTAGCTTTATACCTTTCAAGTGATCCATCACTTCTAGTCTTGACTTTGTAAACCCACCTACATCTTATTGTCCTTTTCCCTATAGGAAGAGACACAATGTCTCAAGTTTTATTATCTTCAAGGGCTCTAAGTTCATTGTTCATTGCTTCAATCCAATGTGGGTTAGTTTTGGCTTCAAGATAGGATGAAGGTTCAACATGAGAGTGAATAGCTAATAAGCAAGCTCTATGTTTTGGGGAAAAAGACTCATAGGAAACAAATTTTTGAGGTGGATGAGAATCTCTTTGAGATCTCCTAAGAGTAGGTTGAGACTCTTGGATGTTTTGTTGAGACCTTCTCTTATAAACTATAACTTCTCTTGGTGATCCATCACTTCTTGGTGAAGATCTATCAAAAAGAGTATTCGCAACCTCATTTTGAGCATCATTATGTGAAGAAGGCAAAACATCATCATCATTATCAACATCATCATCATTTATCCATAAAAAAAAAATAGTCATCTTCATGCTTGGGTTTATTTTCATTAAAGCCATTTTCTTCTTATAAAAATATCACATTTCTTGAAACATACACCTTATCTTTTTCAATATCATAGCATCTATACCCTTTTTGAGTTTCGGAATAGCCAATAAAGACACATTGAATAGCCCTAGATGAAAGTTTATCATTTTTGTCATTTAAAATGAAACATTTGCAACCAAAGACTTTGAATCTTTTATAAGTTGGCTCCAAGTTAAAAAGTTTTTGAAAAGGTGAAATATTTTCTAAAACTTTAGAGGGCATTCTATTAATCAAGTAAATGGATGTTAAAATTGCTTCACCCCAAAAATTTTTTGGAACATTTTTTGATATAAGAAGAGCTCTTGTTGTTTCAAGAATATGTCTATGTTTTCTTTCGGCGACTCCATTTTGTTGGGGGGTTTTGGGACAAGATTTTTGGTGTATAACTCCCTTTTCTTTTAGGAATTCTTCAAATTCATTGGAAATGAATTCTCCCCCGGAATCACTTCTAAAAATTTTAAGGTTTGCATCAAATTGAGTTTTGATCATGTTGTAAAAGCTTTTAAAATTCATAAAGACTTCCGATTTGCATTTAAGAAAGTAAACCCAAGCATATCGAGAGTAATCATCCACAAAAATGACATAATAAAGCAAACCACCTTTAGACATAATAGGAGCGGGACCCCATACATCCGAATGCACTAATTCAAAAGGTGCTTTTGCAACAAAATTTCTATTTCCAAAAGGTAAAGCCTTAATTTTGGCTTTAATACAATCATCACAAGAGATCATTTCTTTACATTTCTCTTCCAAAAAAGGGATACAAGACATTTTTCCTAAACTTGAATGCCCAAGTCTTTGATGCCAAACTTGAATGTCACTCTTCTTGACTATATTGCAAGTAGGGTTGGAAAGATCCAAATAGTCAACATAGTAGAGATCATTTTTCCTAAAACCTTCCCCAATCGTCTTCTTGGAAAGATGGTCCTGTATCAAAAATTTATTTTGTGAGAAGACAATATCACATCCATGATTTGTTATTTGAGAAACCGACAAGAGATTTAAGTTAAGTTTGGGAATAAATCTAACTTTTGGTATTTTAAAAACTTTTGAATTAAAATTTTGATCAATATTCCCAACACATTTGATTTCAAGAGGAGTTCCATCGGCGGTTTTAACAAATGGGCACGATTCTTCCTTAGTGCATTCGGTAAGCAAAGAATTACAAGGGGTCATATGAAATGAAGTTCCGGAATCAAGAATCCAAGAGTACTTACTTGATGATGTAGATGCCACGGTTGCTCCGGAGATTGGAGAAGTCCCTCCTCCTTTGAAAAGCGGTTGAAGAGCATCAATAAGCTTTGGTTGGAGGGCACTTACAAGTTTGTCTAGGTCAAATTGATTGCTTTCTTCATACATTGTCCCAGCCACACTTGTCTTTTTATCAAATCTCCTCAATTTAGGACATCTAAGTTTGGTATGTCCTTCTTCTTGACAATGGAAACATATAATCTTCTTGTTGCCATTATTGCTATGCTCATAGTTTCGATTAAAGTGAGGAGGCCTATAAGTTCTCATATGAGCACCGGGTCTTGAGGTAGCAAGAACACTTTCACTCTTGTCTTTTGAAAAATTGAGTCTATTCTCCTCCATTTGAAGTTCCGCTATGGCTTCGTTCATAGATGGCACTTTATGCCTATGGAGCAAGGAAGTTTTGACTCCATCATATTCCGATCTAAGACCAAGAATGAATTTATAAAATTTCTCCCTTTGGATTTGTTTTTCTCTAACTCCAATGTCTCTTGGATCATACCATTCGGGTTCAAATAGAGCAAGTTCGTCCCATAATTGCTCCATTTCTCCAACATATTCTTTAATGGACTTGTCTCCTTGTTGGAGACTTGCAATCTTCATTTGAAGATTGCACATGTAGGCCACATCCTTCATGGTGGGTTTTCTTGAGGAATTCCCAAGTTTCATGAGCAAAATTATGTTTTGCTATTTGGCTCATGGTTGTAGTATCAACACAAGCAATAATCCAAGTGATAATCTTGTGGTGTCCTATCTTCCACTCTTCCCATTTTCTCTCATATTCATTCATAGCCTTGTCTTTTTCAACTCCATCTAGTTCTTGAGCTTTACCATCTATGGTCTTTGTGAGGACTAATTGAGGTTCACTTTTTGACCCATCAACGAGTCCCCATAGGCCTTTACTTCTAATAAAATGTTCCATAGTTTTTGCCCAAGAAACATAATTTGATGAAGTTAATTTGGGAAGAGGTGTAGAGGAAGTTCTTTCATCCATAATGTGTACCTTGTAAAAGAGACGTTGAGGTAGTGCTAGGATGAAAAACAGCCACACAAAAAAGAAGCTTTCGACGCGTCAAAGACTGCCACAATCTTCACCACCAAGGGAGCTTTATCCCGTCACAAATATCACCAAAAGAGGCCAGCAAAATAACAGCACCTTCTTGTGTCAAATTTCAGCCAACAATATATCGAACACTTGGAGTGCTTCACAGCTCCAAGGAAAGAGTAATAATTGGATCTTCCAAGCTTGAAAGACAGCAACACAAAGAGCCAAAACCTGGCTCTGATACCATGTAAATCAGGTCTGATCTTGAGAATACAAATGCTTCAAGAGATACACTCTTGAAGACCCCAACAACTTCAATAGGTAATACACAACCAAGCCTCAAACTTGAGGAGAAGATACCAAATCTATTAATCTCAAGAGAAGAATACACAAGAGAGGCCTAAAAGCCTTAACCAAACAAGGGACAACAGTCCCATATATATAGTACAATGAAAGGGAGAGAAGAAGGAGGAGTTGGCTGTTGGGCCAGCTCCAACGGCTAGAAATCTAGCCGTTGGAAGCTGGTCCAACAGCTAGTTCCCTTTTACAAAAAGGAAAAGGTAAAAATAGAAAAAGAAAAGAAATAAAAAATACATAAAAAAGAAAAGGAAGCAAATAAAATAAAATACATAACACCTATGCATACATAGATATTCATATATACAAATCATATATGAAACATATGTATACTTACATAATGTCTAATATTTAAATTCTAACAGTATGAACAATATAATAGTGAATGTTTTTCAAATAACAGAGGTTTCAAAACGAACCTGACAACCACCTCTTAGAGCCTCGATAACGAGATACTTCATTTGGTCCCGACTGACGGTCACATCTTTTAAATACGCTCTGGCCACTTATCTGTTCTGCAAGAAATCATGTGAAGAATAAGCCTTAGAGCAGCAAATTTGCAAAATAAGAAGTTTACTTCCTTTTTTCAGAAATAAATTGAATAATACACATCATAAGAAAAACTTATCATAAAAAAAAGAGGAAAGATAAATCAGAATGTCAAGCAACCAACAGCCTGCTGCTACGCATAACAAAATAGTATGCGGACTATCATGAGGACTTTCAAAAAGAACGGGTAACAGTTTTTCAGAAATTTCACACTACTGAAGAGACAGCACGTTTCCAGTCATTGTGATCTAAAACTAAAGAAAAGCAGGCAAATAAAAACATCAAAGTGAATAACATCCTCTGACGGTCTGACCTGCAAAATCAGACAATGTTGTAGCTCTCATTGAAGGATTCGTGGTGAGATATAGACAAAGAATTTACTAACTTACTAGGAAAACTAATGACTTGAATATTTTTCTCTATATTTGACCTGAAGAGTTGGTCAATAACCATATTTTTCAGTTAATATAATCCAGTAACTTTGAATTTCCTTGCAAAGCAATCAAAGGTCATCCTTAATTTCAGAACATTGAAGGTTTAGCTAATGCAGGAATGAAGCTGCATATTAGTTATGTTTTTCAAGTTTACCAAGAAGCTCTTGGGTGACCTTGTATACCTAAATAAATTTATCTTGATTCATGCACTGCAGGATAAGTCACTGCAAAATCAGAAACAAGACAACCTCATTACATATAACCAAAATAACAAAAAGAATAGCAGGTCTCCATTATGTAATGCTGCTATATGGTAATGAAAGAGCCAATCAAGAACTTGACCGACTTTGACCATATATTGTCCTTGTCCATGGAGTCATGGACATTAATGCCAGTAATACAGTAACAAACAATTAAATTTATGAAGAGAAATGAACAGATGGGTATAAGTAACAAGTTTTAAACCTCTTTGGCTAGATCTTGCTAGACTTGTTTCTGTATTGTCTAAAGACTAAAGCTAAACTGACCTAATGTGATTGGGGTTCTAGAGTAACAAAAAATCAAAGGAACCCATGCAGGTGGTACAAATTGCATCAGGTGTAAATGCAGTCATCTTAGGTAGCACAATTACAAATTTAGAACCCAAAAACAAAGTGGTCTCATTCAGGCTGGTCAAGCGTAACTGAAAATTTCAGACCTATATAGGTTCAAAATCACATTCAACAAAAGAGATGGCAATTGATAATTTGACACATTCCAGAACAGAAAAAGTGAACATAAAAAAGTCAGTATTCTTATGGGTCTTTTCTGGACATGGTTTATGTTCTTTTGATAAGGTTATGTCAACAAACACTATGCTTATAACAACTTATCAGAATCACAAACTTAAAGCAAAAACATGCCAAAATCTGGCACATTTTTTCATAATTCTGTTGTGACAGTTTAGCTGTTGTAAGTTGTAACTGATTTGAGATTCAGATGACATCAGCTCTAAAAGTATTCTATATTGGGATTAAATGGGTTTGTTTCAAGGAAGTTCACATATTAACTCATTTGCATACAGAATGTTCAGATAGTCCAAGTCAGTTCAGCCATAAATTTTACAGAATTCATTGGCTCAGATACTAAAACAGGTTTCAGAAATGTGTCCAGTATAAAACATATATAGATATGCATAAGCTTCGGGTTTGGGTCAGTGACCAGTACACTTACAAATTTTGCATGGTCAAAACAAGTTTAAGATTTAGAACCACCATGATCACAGGTCTGTCGATATCAAGTTAGTTGGACATCTATTTGGTTACGGTAGCAGAAGCATAGGTTTCAAAGGCCTTTTCAAATATATGTCATCACAGCACTCTATCATTCAACAAGGGACAACCATACAAATATTAAAACATTTTCACCATGAAATTCACAGATATGATAAATGACTGCTCAAAACAATTAGGAAATGGACAGACCATTCTTTCGTGTAATCTATCTTTGGAAAGAACTATATTTCCATTATCATTTATCAACTACTCCAGTAAAGGAAAAGAATAATTATCTCCAGATTTTACCTATGTTTTTGCAAACTCTGTTTCTTCCTGAACCATTTGGAAGACACCCTCACTGGACTCCTGAAATTTGGTTGCTACATCGACAGCTGCAATACGATCATCAAAACTCATTGGAAGATATGCACTGAAAAAGTAAAAAGGGAAATTTTAGATTTTCTAGTGTTTTTGGCAAGCATATGAAGAATTTTTTTGTTAATTTGAGCAGCCAACATGGCACTTCAAAGAGTGAATGATAAACAAATAATGCAAGATAAGACTATTAAGAGATTGACTGATAACTTTTGAGGAAATGACTGCAAACCTTAAATTGATTGCAATTCTGTCCAGTAAATGTTCTCGTACAGCACCTTCCTCTGGGTTGTAGGTAGCAATTAGAAGTGGTTTGCATGGACGGCGGAAACTTATACCTTCACGTTCCACAATATTAACTTCTTCTGTCAACACATTCAACAGCAAATTGCTAATCCCTTCATCCAATAGATTTATCTCATCAACATATAGGACACCTCTGTGAGCTTCAGCGAGTAGTCCTGGCTGGAAAACAGTCGTTCCTGTCTTAACAGATTCTTCAACATCAACAGAACCAATAAGTCTGTCTTCTGTTACACCCAGCGGGATCTAGGAAAACATACTTTAAGTCAGGTATTCAGAAAGATAGGAAGGAAAAAAAAAAGTTTCTGTTCAGCTGCTACCTGAATGAAAGGAGATCTAACTACTTGAGTTTTAACGTTGCCATCAGCATCATACTGTAGTCTGCTGGCTAAACCATCTTCCCACCTAGAGAATGCAAATATTATGACAAAAAAGAAGAAAAGCTAACTCCGCAGGTTGATCAACCACACCTTCGCATTTAAGTGTGTTGGGCCTTGCGTTGATGCCCATGCGTCCAAGCAACGGAGCTAACTGGACTAGGTGAAAGAGGATGGCTGATGTCATTGGCATAGAATTGGCATCTAGAGATCAATTTGTGCAGTCATGTAATGAGCATGTCATTGGCATTTTCAAGAGGGCGAACCAACTTTCAGACAAAAATGTGTGGTTCGCATGATGTTCGAGCATGTAAACTGCCCGTTAGGCCAAATGCAGAAGTGAACCGAACATAACAAACAGTAACTATTACACGAAAAGGTATGTCTCTCAGTAAATTCCACAGGTACCGTGTATGCCTTAACGACGACTGCTGACAAGAGTTCCATCTAAAAATAAACAATGTCACTGAATTCGAGGCTTCCTGCTACCAGAGTCCGGGATCAAATTTTCATATTGATAATAACGGCTTCGAAATTACATTTACAGTATTTAATAAATGTATGGGACGGTAATATTCCTATGCAGCTCAACTCCGAACTCCAGCCAGCATTAAAAGTTAGAGGAACTTGAGCAGAACTATGCGATAGCAGCTCAAGTTACTAAGCTTACTCTTCAGGGCACAGTGGGTCCGCGTTGGATATGGAACCGACGACCACCTCGATGGGCGGGAGTATGGCGTGCAACCCTCTGGCCATCACTGTCTTCGCCGTCTCTCGCTTCCCAGAGATTGCAATTCCGCCAATTTCGCGATCGATAGCACCAAGCAGCAAAGCGGTCTTTATCACATCCTGCCGGCGATCATTGACGGAAGGAAAACATCCATCAGTTCACATATAGAGAAACTCGACACCAGAGGAGGCAGGGAAAGAAGAGTAAGGAAAGAGTCTAAAAGAGAGAAAAAGGAGACTAAGTTTTTTACGTGGTTCGGTGAAGCACACCTACGTCCACGAGAGAGGCTCTTCCACCGTATGTGGTGTTGAGGTTCATTCTACTACTATTTATAATGTTACACCGTGTGAGATGTACATATACATTTCATGTTGCTAATGTTTTGGGAATGACTTTCCCTATTGAGTCGTTGCATTCTTGGATCCTCATTTGTAACCGTGGCCTGATTCCCTTCATCGTCATCTTCTTTAGTAACTGCCATAATCTGTAATCTGGCTGATTTATCATTTTGTGTAAGGGTGGCATGATTTCTTTCATCATTGCTAACCGTGGCCTGATTTCCTTTGCCTTGTTGTTTAGTAACTGACATAATGGCAGCCTGGTTGATTTGTGATTTTGTGTAACTGGCGCGGGACGTTGGTCAGACCCAGTTTGTCTCGAAGTGAATTAAAGAGGGTGCTAGACAATGCCTTGGTGAAGATATCAGCAAGTTGTTGAGAGGAAGACACAAATTGCGTGGTAAGTTGTCCAAGCGCGATCTTTTCACGAAGGAAATGATAATCCAACTCAACATGTTTCATTCGAGAGTGAAAAACTGGTTTGATAGAAACCTGTAGGGCTGACATATTATCACAATATAAGATTGGAGCATGGGCTAGATATATTCCAAGATCTTTCAATATATATTGAATCCATGTAAGTTCGGCGGCGGCAGAGGCCATAGATCTATATTCTGCTTCTGTCGTAGAACGAGCGACAGTAGGTTGTTTCTTAGTTGTCCAAGAGATACAATTTGTACCGATGAAAGTGCAATATCCAGTAGTTGAGCGTCGAGTATCGTGACATCCTACCCAGTCTGAATCAGAGAAGGCATGAAGTCGAAAATCAGGCTGGGGAGAGAGAATACAACCATCAGAATTAGTTTCGTGAATGTAGCGGAGTATATGTTTAACAAGCTGGAAATGGCTATTCTTCGGTGTCTGCATATACTGATTGACATAATTAACACTGAATGAGATATCGGGCCTGGTGAATGTTAAATATTGTAACCCCCCAACTAGACTGCGAAACAGTGTTGGATCTGAAAAAGGTCCATCATCAAGAGGTGATTGATAATGTTGAACTAAAGGGGTGATGGCTGGTTTACAGCTAAGCAATTTTGCACGTTCGAGAAGACTAAAGGCGTAACGCCGTTGATTTAAGAACAGTCCAGATTTGGTTTTAACAACTTCCACACCTAAGAAGTGATGAAGATATCCAAGATCTTTCATGGCGAACTCAATACTCAACTCTTTGATAATCTGTTGAAGGAGGATACTATTGCTTCCCGTTAGTATGATGTCGTCAACATAACGTCAACATAAAGAAGGAGAAAGATAGTACCTTGAGCTTCTTGATAAACAAACAAAGAAGAGTCTGAGATGCTGGCGTAAAAGCCTTTGGTTAACAAGAAGGAGCCAAACCGATCGTAGGAGCCTGGCGAAGTCCGTACAAAGGTCGGTGAAGTCGACAGACATGTGTGGGTTTGGAAGGATCAACAAATCCTGGTGGCTGTTCAATGAATACAGTTTGATCCAAGTTGCCATGGAGAAACCCATTTTTGACATCGAGCTGCTTAATGTCCCACTTGTTGGTCAAGGCAATAGTAAGAACAATGCGAATAGTAGCCGGTTTTATGACGGGAGAGAAAGTTTCCATGAAGTCAACACCAGGAATTTGGTTGAACCCGCGAGCTACCAGTCGTGCCTTCAAGCGTTCCAAGGTGCCATCGCTTTTTAATTTGGTTTTAAAAACCCAACGCGTGCTTACCACATTCATGTTTGGTTGTCGAGGAACTAGAGTCCAAGTTTGACAGTGGTGAAGTGCGTGTAATTCTTCTTTCATCGCCGCGACCCAGCCATCATGCAGGAGAGCATCTTTCACTGTTTTGGGTTCTAAAGGAATACTCATAGTGAGAAAGTAGCGAGGATTAGGCTTAACGACACCAACCTTTTCTCGAGTAATCATGGCATGAGAGTTTGATGATGGAGGCGGAACCTGAGTTTCTGCGGCATGGAGATCGAGAGATGGTTCAGCTTGAGGCGGAAGCTCGTCACTAGACGATGGTGAGACGGCTGCAATAGGGGATAGCACAGCTTGTTGGATCATGGAGTATTCGTGAGGAGAAGATGCAGTAGGGGTAGCTAGTAACATTTCTGGAGTTGGGATCTCTTCATGATGCATACACGGGGAGGAGCCAACAACAAGCTGTCTATCATCCACATTCTGAGTATTATTAGGGGGCTCGGTCCAATCCTTGAATGTTGTAGGTTGCAGCTGATGTTCAACTTTGGAAAACAATATGTCAGGCTTGTGATACGGAAAGTTAGCTTCATCAAAAACCACATGTCGTGAAGTATATATACAACCAGTAGGAGGGTATAAGCAGCGATAGCCTTTGTGAATGGAACTATATCCCAAGAAGACACAAGGTAATGATCTTGGTTCAAATTTATGCTTGGCATAATCTTTCAAGTAAGGGAAGCAACGACTTCCAAAAATACGAAGGCATGTATAATCTGGTTTCTTCTCAAAAACACATTCAAATGGTGATTTCATTTGCAAGGTGGGTGTAGGCAACCGATTGATTAACCATGCAGCAATCAAGAAAGCATCGACCCAATATTTCATGGGTATATGGGCATGGAAGAGCATGGTGATGCCCAACTCAACTATTGACCGATGACGCCGTTCAGCCAGTCCGTTTTGTCGTGGCGTTTTGGGGCATGATTTAATATGTCGGATGCCATGATTTCTCAAATAATCTTCTAAGATCCGACTATTAAATTCACCTCCTTCATCGGTTTGAAAAATTTTTAGTTTTGTTTCAAATTGACGTTCAACTAGTTTGTGGAAATCCATAAACACTTGACAAAGTTCAGATTTGTGTCGAAGAGGATATAGCCAAACAAATCTTATAGCTTCATCAACAAATATAGCATAAAACTGAAATTTTTGTGTAGACGTGATAGGGGCTGGTCCCCATAAGTCACAATGAACACGTTCAAGAAAAGTTTGAGAATGCTCTTCTACAGGAAGAAATGGAAGCCGACACATTTTGGCAAGCTGACAACTAGAACAAACTGACAGTCTTGATTGAGGTCTACTCACCTCAATATTATTTTTGCTAGCAAAAAAATCAACTATCCGATGATGAGGATGACCCAAACGTTGATACCACGTTTCTTTATTGACTGACCAAAACCTGCTGGAAAAGAAGACTGCATGCTGCCGATCCTTGAAGTTTTCTTGAAATGCATAAAGATCTCCGGTTCTACTGCCCGAAGCTATTAGACGATTGTCCCTCTTGTCCTTAACAGAAAAACTATCAGCAGAAAATTGAAAAACATATGGATATTCAGATGTTAACTGACTAACAGAGACTAAATTCTTTTTAATTTGAGGCACCACTAGAACATTATTGAGGGGTAGGCATCTTTTTCCGTTTTGAATATCAGCATTTCCAATATGGGTGATACTTAACTTTTCACCATTTCCCACCATAATTTGATCATTACCATGATATTCAGTATAGTTTGTAAGGTTACCTGGATCAAACGTTATATGTGTGGACACCCCCGTATCAGGAAACCATTTGTCATCATGTCCATCAGCTATCTTCATTGCTGCCAAAGCGTGTGGTACTTCCTGCACTTGGAAAGCGTGATTGAATCGATGCCAACAATTAGCAGCATTGTGATTCATTTTGTGGCAGATTTGACATTGAACACTTTTGTTCTTGTTTTGGTTATCTCCACGTCCACCATTCTTGTTTTGATTGAGCTGAAATTGTCGTCCTTCTTGGGCCGACTGAAAATGTCATCCTCCTTGGGCTGACTGAAAAACTCCTCCTTGGGCTGCTTGTGTGAATTCTCGCCCCTTTGAGTTAAAGAACTGACTTCTATTTGATTTAAACTTGGAATTTGAATATTTCTTGCTGTAAAAAGCAACCTGCTGACTAGTATCCTCATGATACATACTCCGCATAGTTTCATGACTCTGGAGTAAAGCTACCACATCTATGTAAGACGGTGTTGGGGGTTTCATCATAGTGGTGGTAAAGGACTCGTATTCCTGTCCCAATCCACTAAGAAGCCAGAAGACTTTGGAATGGTCTTCTATAGGCTTGCCTATAGCAGCAAGCTCATCACATATCTTCTTGAACCCACAAATATAATCAGCAATAGACAGATTTCTTTTCTTATAAGTCTGAAGCTTTTGCATAAGCAAGTGTTCCCTCTCTTGACATTTATGAGAGAAATGTGTCATAAGAGTATGCCATACCTCTTTAGATGTTTGAAGTCAAATGACGGTACCCATGACTTCTTCTGCAAGAGTGCCGGTGATCCATCCACGCAATAGTCGATCTGATTTTTGCCATGCTTGATAGATTGGATTCACTCGTTCCTCCACCGTACCGTCTTCTTTGGTGTGCTGGACCGTAGGTTCGGGCGCAGCTGTCTCTCCTTCAATGAACTCAATCATATCTTGGCTCTCAATGAGTCCAAGCAATTGGGTTTTCCATATCAAAAAGTTGGTCTGGTTCAATTTAATGGTCACAAAGTTTGCAACGTTTAAGTTGTAAAGGTATGGGTAAGGAGAAGAGAAGATGGAAGCCATTGAGGGTATATATATATATATATATATATATATATATATATATATATATATATATATATATATATATATATATATATATATATATATATATACACATAAAACTCATGGCACAAGACCCTAATGCTCTGATACCATGTAAAAGAGAGAAAAAGGAGACAAGTTTTTTACGTGGTTCGGTGAATCCACCGTGTGTGGTGGAGAGGTTCATTCTACTATTTATAATGTTACACTTGAGGCTTCTCCTTCATTATCATGATTGCTCTTGTGAGCTGTACATATACATTTCATGAACTGGCGCAACAATCTTCATTCTAGCTGTTTGATGATATTGATTATATTCCTTTACCATTTCAAAGAGTTGAGCACCTGGCCGACGACGGCGGCGAGAGGAAAGAATTGTCAGCCATAAAGAGTGGCATCGAGGCCTTCGTTTGGTGGCAAGGCCGCTCCATTGGGAGACGCTTGGACAGTGGACTCGGTGGAAACGGCGCGAATGCAGGACGACCGAGCACCCCATCTGAGAGGCCTGGACGGAGGGAGGATGAGGGCATTGGTGCCGCGGAGGAAGGCCGAGGTGGACGAGGACGAAGGACTCTGGTGGTGGCGGTGGTGCTGAAGGAAGCGACTGAGGGAGAGGGCGGACGGAGCGGAAGCCATGCTCCTGCTGTCAGAGAGAAGCGGGTTCGCTTTGCGCGCGAGCAGACGCGCGTCACAGCTACAATGTTCCTTTTATTGCCCATACTTTACTAAAAATACAGAATTACTTTTATTTTTTATCTTATGTTTTAAAAAAGAAATTGTTAATGCAATCGATGAGATTGGGTGGCGCGTTGTAGCTACCTCTTTAGTTTAGATTCCTCTAAAGTGCTATCTTAATGATATCAATGAATAATGTTCTTCCTGATATTAATATCTTAATGATATTAACGAATAATCTTGTTCTTGATATTAAGGAGATCATTAAGATGGCCATGCTGTACACTTCATACCTGCACTGCATCTAAGCGACTTAGGTTATGGACTCTCCTGCCATGAACTCCTTTTGACAAATGAAAAAGGGGAAATTTTAAATATTATGGCAATACTCAATCTAAAAGCCACCATATTAATTGTTGTATAATTATATATCAACACTTTTAGAACTTATCTTCTTAAGTGTCATAAGTTCATATCCATTTCTCAAATTTATTGTTATAAAATATTAAACTTTTCATCAAAATAGAAGTCAAAAGTGTCCCATGGACGTGAGTCAATTTGGAAAAAAGAAGGCATGATGGATTCTCAAAACCACACCACCGCAAAGAAATTTCACATAGAGACTGTGATGAAGAATAAAACCTTAGTACATGAAGACATGAAAAGTGGAAGGAATCTCCCTGTTCAAATTTCCACTGTAAGATGCAAAATTTTTTTGGCGACAAGGTACAAGATATTTGAAAGATGGAAGAAATCCATGACCATAATCTTGCCTGCCATACAACGTAAATGGTCAAACATCGAAGGGGTTAATGCAATCTCCGTAACATGACAAGTTCTCTATCAACAGTGAACTATCCAAATTTGAAGCTAATTTACGCGCTTCTAGCTTTTCGGATTTCAGCTGGCTTAGCCAATTTTCTATTCCCAACCTAATGAAGCCATATCTAACCCCCTATATTTTTACGTTTTTTACCCAATGCAATTGGAGCTTAACTCTTTAGTTGTAACTGAAGCACTTAGTGGCGAACAGATTTGATTACGTGGGCTCTTCTTTATTGAACCCGAATGTTGCCAAATATGCTGCCGTTGTTGTTGAAGAATTTTGGATCTGGTTCATGCAGGAACCGTGTCCAGTTTCAATCTAAAATGAGGACTCTGTAGTATATTTGTTTGGTCTGATCAAATTTTATTTGTTTGAAGCGTTAACAAGACAAATCGATCCATTGGATCCAAACTGATCTTAACTAGGGCCCTGGTGATCTGTATAGGACTGAACGTTGGGTTTTGTGATGGAGGGGTTTGATTGTTACTGTTTATTTTACTTTCCTTGATGCGTACTTTGAACTAGATTTTCATGTGACTGGCCATCTCTCTCTCTCTCTCTCTGCCCTGGTGTTTTTTTATTGTAGTGGCTATTAAACGAAATATGAGGATGGGAGGCGGCGATTTTTTTGATTTCTGGCGATCCTTTGCGGCGTTTGCTTTCATTTGGTTATCGACTTTGTGTGTGTTTAGGTCGTTATCCTTGGAACTAGTTTCTTGATTATGGGAAATAAAGACGAGGTAATTGTATGAAATAGTCAAGGACGGTGTGTGGTTGGTAAAATAGTTTGGGATGCGTTCATTCGCAATTGTTTGGCTTCGTCAATATTGGTTTTGGAGGTGTCACTCAGAGCTGAATAATGAGGGTGCGGTTGGTTGCAGGAAGCAACAGGGATTGAATTTCTTTTGGTGTAACTGTCATGGTTGTTTACGGATGATGACGAATAAGGCAATGTGGTTGGGAGTTCTGTGAAATACCTGACGGGTAAGCTGAGGATGAATGGCATCGTTAGACATTTTATTATGAAGTAAGACCGTGAATAAATACCTGGATTTCAGTATGGCATTGGAGCTCTGTTAATAATCTTTACGTCTATTCTTGATTTGGTGGGAATATAAAGTGTCAACGTTATACGCATAAAAGGGAAAGTCCTATTTGTGTCCTGTGTTGATTTAGAGATGCACTTGCTTGTATTCAAGCAAATGCATTGGGTAAAAAACGTAAAAATATAGGGGGTTAGATATGGCTTCATTAGGTTGGGAATAGAAAATTGGCTAAGCCAGATGAAATCCGAAAAGCTAGAAGCGCGTAAATTAGCTTCAAATTTGGATAGTTCACTGTTGATAGAGAACTTGTCATGTTACGGAGATTGCATTAACCCCTTCGATGTTTGACCATTTACGTTGTATGGCAGGCAAGATTATGGTCATGGATTTCTTCCATCTTTCAAATATCTTGTACCTTGTCGCCAAAAAAATTTTGCATCTTACAGTGGAAATTTGAACAGGGAGATTCCTTCCACTTTTCATGTCTTCATGTACTAAGGTTTTATTCTTCATCACAGTCTCTATGTGAAATTTCTTTGCGGTGGTGTGGTTTTGAGAATCCATCATGCCTTCTTTTTTCCAAATTGACTCACGTCCATGGGACACTTTTGACTTCTATTTTGATGAAAAGTTTAATATTTTATAACAATAAATTTGAGAAATGGATATGAACTTATGACACTTAAGAAGATAAGTTCTAAAAGTGTTGATATATAATTATACAACAATTAATATGGTGGCTTTTAGATTGAGTATTGCCATAATATTTAAAATTTCCCCTTTTTCATTTGTCAAAAGGAGTTCATGGCAGGAGAGTCCATAACCTAAGTCGCTTAGATGCAGTGCAGGTATGAAGTGTACAGCATGGCCATTTCAACTTTTTTTTTTTTCTTGGAAGATATACATATATAGTTTCCCATTTTGCCTCCTGTGTCTGCCTTCCAATGTTTTAAGTTGTTTTCCATAAATCTAACCTTATAGATGGACACAACACAAAAAAACCATGAAAGTTCAATGTTTAGATCAGATTTTATGAGTAGACAAAACTAAGACCCTTGTATGTAAAACTTTATAAAATCTGATATGCATCCGCTTTTCGTGATTTTCTTTTGAATCCCATAAATCTAAACATTTTCCATCCATCTATACAGTTGGATTTGTGAAAAATACTAGTACTCAATGCGGTTCACAAATTAGGTTCCACAAGTCTCATATCATAAATTCATAATAGTTATGAAAATATTTCTGTAACTCGACTAAATCACATATATTCTACATATTAGAGCAGTAGGAGCTCGTTAGATCTATTGTACTAACCTATTGGACAAACTGAAATCAGGAACAGTATGTTTGGAAAAAGTTTAGAAACAATATATTGCACAAACTGAAATGAGAAACAATCAAACTGAAATCTTGTTGAATTAAAAAATAGGGTTTTGGAAGGAAAAATGAGCCAAAATTACTGCCAACTAGAAAGCTTGAAAAAACATCAAAATCTCGTTAAAGACAGAAATGATTGGAGGAAAACCTCAAAACAAATGTTTAAATGAAAACAATAAAGATTTATGCAGAATGGTGAGAAGATCTACCTACAATAGCAGACAAGTTCGTCTGTTTTCTAATGTGCTTGTGAGTTCTGCACATTAATTTGAGCTGAATTCTGCTTTCGTGACATCAATTGTAAAGGTGGTTAGTTCCCTTTTTTGTGTGATTATCACCAGCCATCCTCTTGCTTTTCCTCTTGAATAAACATGAAGAGATTCCCAGTTACAACTGTACTAAAATTATGTGTATGAACTAGAAGTTTATTCATGTATTGGACTTCACTTGGATAGGGATCAGATCCATGAGTATCACATATGGAGTTTCAAGCACATAATTAAAGGGAAAAGAAAAAAATCAATCGTCAGTTAATGTGGGTACCTGCATGTGCGACTAATTAAAAGAATACAAAGTCATATGCGTCTCAATGCTTTGGACTTCAACAAACATCTGATCCAAATCTGGATCTTACCGGGAAAGACTCTAGTTTATAAATTTTGGAGCTGAATGGTAATTACATCTGTATCCTGTACCTCCCCCCAAATCCAATATCCATCAGATCCAAGCAGATATCCAAATCCATTCGCATGTTACTGACGTTACTGACTTACTGTAATGAAGTCTTTGTTTCAGTGCTCCATGAAAGCATTGTTCATGGATGAGATCTCATGCCAAAATTTTTTTCTTCACGGGAGATGTTAGTAGGACCTTCCAAAGCATTGTTCATGGATGAGATCTCAACTGGACTTGACAGCTCCACCACCTTCCAGATTGTGAAGTTCATTGGGCAATTTGTTCGTGTCATGGATGGAACCATGCTGATGTCTCTTTTGCAACCTGCACCTGAGACATACAATCTATTCGTTGATATAGTTTTGCTTTCGGAGGGATACGTTGTCTACCTAGGTGATCGAGAACATGTGCTTGAATTCTTTGAGTCCATGGGCTTCAAGTGCCCTGAAAGGAAAGGGGTTGCAGACTTCCTGCAAGAGGTAACATCGAAAAAGGACCAGGACAATACTGGAGTGATAAAGATGCACCCCACCGCTATGTCACAGCTAAAGAGTTCTCAGAAGCCTGCAGTTATTAACGAGGTGGCCAACAACTAGCAGCTGATCTTAGGATCCCATATGACAAAACAAAGTCTCACCCGGCAGCATTAGAAACAAAGAAGTACACAATGAGTAACTGGGACCTATTCAAGGCCTGTTTTTCAAGAGAATGGTTACTCACGAAGAGGAACTCTTTTCTTTACATATTCAAGACCACCCAGATCACTATCATGTCTTTGATCACCATGACCCTATTCTTGAGGATTAAGATGAAGCATGAAACTATTGCAGATGGTGGAAAGTACTTTGGAGCTCTATTCTTTAGTTTGATTAATGTGATGTTCAATGGAATGACAGAGTTGGCAATGACTGTTATCCGGCTTCCTGTATATAGTAATATTTCTTTTAATACATTGTGTGGTGGATTATGTCGAAGTTGCTGCTGCTCCGAGCCTTTAGTGTCTGGGCTCCTGCTTCCAACTTTAAAATAAAGCAGCCCTCGTTGTTGATTAACTTCTCTCCTATGCAGACCGCGTTGCTTTCCATTTGAAACTCTCAGCCATGTGGTATGTGATATATATATATATATATATATATAACAAAAACCAAAGTTATTAAAATTAATTGTAATCTTCTTTAAAAAATTAATTAGATATGATCTTAAGAGTGATTTGGTGAGCAGCATATATAACCGTTTTCGTACTTGCTCTTATAACATTAAAATTTTAATAGTATAAAAATCAATTACTTTTACAAAAATGATATGAACTAGAACATGATTTATATCAAAACATTTTGCTCCAAGTACTTCTCGACATGCTTTTTCTAAATTTTCGATACATTTTATAATATTTAGGTCATGAATTGACAAAAACTATTAGTATATACATTAAAAGAAGCATAAGCAAATATCTCAAATAAAAGATCAGAAAATATATCCCCTTCTGTTGGCTGCAAAGAAACGGATTTGCCGTTGATTGGCTTCAAATTAGACGGTGGCCGACAGACGTTGTCACGCACTGATCGCTCCTTGTCATAAAAAGATGGCACATAAACATTCACGCATACTTAGTTTGTTTCACAAACTATTCTTTTAGTTAAAAGACAAAATTTTGGTGCGCTTTATTCGTGAAGTAAGGTGGTTTTCTAATATTCTAATGCTTAGCTTTTTTCTACTTGAAGCATGTGCTGGGCATGCTTATCACCAATCCCCCGTCACGTCAATCTGCCATTGCCTTCTCCTACCATGCACTATGCCATAGTGCATTCACAGTCTAATTATGGCACATATGACAGACTCCAGGTACTTTTTGCCTCCCATGAGTAACCGTTTGCTCAAAATTTGCACACTTAGTTTGTTTCATGAACTATTATTCTAGTTAAAAACAAAATGTTGGATTCCTTAGAATAAATGCATCAAAATATTTTTCTCTTTTCAATCAACTCTTTCACAAAGCAAACTTAATAAGAGGCAAATGCAATTCAATAATTTCTCTGTATGTCTAATTAAGTTGTCTATCTCTTCCGCGGTTTTGCACCAAAGGCAGGCAGGCTCAGCGAGTAACAACTATTGTCTTCACATGGTTAGAACGGTTGGTTACGGTGCTTGCCGAACATACTTGTCCAACTCTAAGGCAATAGCCTTGACCAATTGGCCCAAGTGATTATCCTGAAACGGCAGCTGCTAGCGACCTGACTTTAACCTTAATTGTTGGATTGGACAGGCCACCCCGGCTCCTTCAGCAGCAGCAGTAGGAATGTTAATGGATTGTATTATATATCCTTAATCATATTTGTTTTTTCAAATATTCACATGTTCATATTCGAATTCGAATAAAGAAAAGTCATATTTGAATCTAAAATCCAATTTTATAATCCGAATCCGATTTTTATATTTATATCTGAATCCAAATCCAAATTTTAAACCAGATTTTACCAATTTTCAAAATTTAGAAACATCATATTTGTCTAAAAATGAAACTGATCCAAATCCATATCCAAATTCGATCGGATATTTATGTATATCCGAATTTGAATCTGAATCCAATCATATGTCATTTATCAAATCTGAATCCGATATTAAATTTTTTTCATATCCAATTTTTTCAAATCAAATATGTTGAATATCGGTAACTCTAAAAAAAATAAAAAATAAAGGCTTTAAGAAGGATAAAAAAAAGAGAAAATTTTAAAAATAAAAAAACTAAAAAATACACATTAATATCAACAATTTTTTAAAGTACTCCAACCAGTTTTTCTTTTATCGAGGAGTGTATATTGGTTGCATGCATCTTGACGTTTGTACCATCCAATTGGGCTCCCCAAAGAAACATATGGCCCCTCTGATGCTGATGTGCCATGCCAAGCCGTCAAGTATGACTGGCAAAACGAGCAGAGCTCTCTCTCTCTCTCTCTTTCTCTCTCTCTCTCTCTCTCTCTCTCTCTCTCTCTATATATATATATATATATATATATATATATATATATATATATATATATATATATATATATATATATATATATGCAAGCTGTTTGCATAGAAAACTATATATGTTGAACTCTAAATATGTGGGAGAGATAGAGTCTCACCTTTAGCTGGCCATCGAGTTTTCCAGCAAGTGCCAACAGCAATGTTGTCTTCCCCGAGCCTGGAGGCCCCAGTAGAAGTGTCATCCCAATAAGATATTGATGGTCACTCATTCAAAGTCATGAGATAAAGTTGATACATATTGATCTATGTATTAACAATATGTCCCTTAAAGTCTCTATAAGAGGTTGTTTGGTAATAACTGTAACGTACTATTTAATGGATATGTAAGATAAATTCATGGGATAGTAACACTATGTTACTAATGTGAAACATTCATATGCCTTGATGGATCCCCTTTTAACAAAGTTTTACATTGTCCACATTATGATACATGACCGAACCATTCCAAAAACTAGCTAGCTTTCTACAACACAACCCATGAATCAAGCTGACGGACCGCCAGTGTCTGCCATTGAACCAGTCCATCCCATTCCAAGGACTTCTATCGGTTCCAGCTCAGGCACGGGCAGATTCAAGCACATGGCGGGAACTCTCACCCATACACTTGCAGTCTCTCTTTCTATTATATAGATAACATGGATTCCTCCAGCTGTGAGAAGAATCCCCCTTACACACGCAGCCCAATGTATTTATTTTTTGTTTGGGTTGTGTTAATGAGGCGGTATATATATATATATAGATTGAAAATCATTTGTATATAAAGAATTTACAGATTTCTCCAATCTAAGTTTAGACTGAAAATCTTCAGTATTCAGCACACCACTCGATACAATGTACATGTACATTCATTTTCTCTTTTTGACTAGTGCACAAACAAGGGAAGTGTAAAACAAATTTAATAGCCCATGCCTGAGAAAATCTGAATATTAACAGTGTATCTATTAATTCTCCAACTAGCCGCTCTCCCTAGCCACTCACCCCCAACTTCCAAAATAAAAATTCAAAATAAAATTAATTTTGACTTTAAAAATAAAAAATGAAAAAAGAAAGCAAATATTTCTAATTTCTTCCCAAAAACTTCGATCTCTTCACTCAAACTTTTTAGACTAAAAGTAAGTACATGAGCATCAATGACTCAGCTTGCCCCCTTGAAAAAATCAATTAGAGGTGCTTCTTTTCCTCTATTTTGCTTAAGCAAACTACATTATAAATTAAAGTTGCTTGACAATTACGTGTGCTAAAATTAAAATATGGAAAAAAATACCTTCTTTTTTTCTTTTTAATTTAGCAAGCCACCACCAATGGAGCCGATGCCTCCATCATATCATCGAGTTGTCACAGTCAGCTTACCAATTAAAAGTAGAACACTTTAGAAGAAAAAAAAATATAAAAAGAGCAACTCAACACTGCTGAAAAACAGGTAATCTAGATAGACAAGTATTGCTCCATATATATTTTCCTAACCTACAAGTCATTTCTTTGCTATTGAAACGAGAGTGTGCGAATGACAATAAATCATACACAACTTTTAACAAACAAACATGAGGAAAATGCAACACATGGTTTTAAGCCTGACATTTAAATTCTCAGCATCCCATTATAATCTCTTTTATTCGTTAACACGTTTGTTGTCAAATTCCAATTCAGATGAAGAGGCTCTCATGAGTGGATTTCTTTCACATGTACTCCCAGATTTTCCTTTCCCAATTTCACATTTTTGATGCAATTAACAAAAACTTAAGCACATCGACATCAAGTTTTTGGTTGTTAAAAAAAGGATACAGAATGGTCATGTGTCTTTAAAGCATATTGAGACAAACTATATGATTGCGGATCTGCTTACCAAGGGTTTAACACATAAGGTCTTTCACGAACATGTTGTTCGTATGAGGGTGTTAGTCTTGGATGATGTGCTGATTTAGTGAGAGTTTGTATTTTGTTTGCTCTTATGTATAGAACATATTCAGTTTTTC
This sequence comes from Nymphaea colorata, assembly GCF_008831285.2. NCBI lineage: Eukaryota > Viridiplantae > Streptophyta > Magnoliopsida > Nymphaeales > Nymphaeaceae > Nymphaea > Nymphaea colorata. The sequence continues at coordinate 20,977,756 of NC_045146.1, forward strand.
TGCAGAATATAGTTTAAAGTTCTTTGGTTTCATTCTGTGTTTGTATTTTTGATCTGCATAAGATTTTAAAGTAGGGCCAGTTGAGAATAGACATGTTGTAATTACATTACATGTAATGATCATGTTATACATCCATATCAGATCTATGTCATTGATTGTGTTAACATTTGTGATCATTGAAGGTTTAGCTAATTTTAATACAGAGTAAAAGAGTGACTATGCCCTCTTTTTTCTTCACAAATAGAGTGTGGTCTCCATTCCCTTGATTGTACCTATGATGTTGCATTATTCGTCTGAGTCGTTCAAACGATGCTCTAGGTGACTGCTTGAGGCCATATAAAGTCTTTTTCAGTTTACAACATTTCTCTGGTTCTTCATATCCTGGGGGCATACACATATACACTTCCTCTTCGAGATCACTATTGAGAAAAACATTCTTAACATCGAGTTGGTACATCCTCCATTCCTTCATCACAGCTAGGGAAATGACAACTCTAACAGTCTTCATTTTCGCAATTGGAGCAAAAGTCTCTAAATAATCAATCTCATATTTTTTACTAAACCCCTTGGTCACAAGACGAGCTTTGTATCTTTCAACACTTCCATGAGGTTTGTACTTAATGGTATACACCTACTTGGAACCAACCAAGTGAGCCGCCTCAGGAATCTCCACAACTTTCCATGTCATGTTTCTTCTCAAGGCTTCCATTTCTTCTTTCATAGCATTAGCTCACTTGGAATCACTTTGAGCTTCGACAACGGTCCTGAGAATCACAACCAAAGAAAGAGAAGATACAAAACACTTGTAATCTTTGCTAAGTCTAGAATAAGATACAAAATTACCAATCGAGTGTGGAGTACATGACCTGACACCATTTCTCAGGGCAATGGGAAGATCTTCATTTTTCTTTTCAACCCCATCTTGAGTCTTCAACGTAAGACTTGGTTCATCCATGGAAGGAATGACATTGGGATTGGAAGTAGATCTCGCACCACAAATCACCTCCTCTGTCCAAGCACCTCGTCTAGAGTAGACCTGTCCAAACAAACGATGACCTTCCTTCTTATTTCCAGTGTCACACCCTTCCTCCTTCTCAGGTATATCAACAGCTGTGAGAGGTTCTTCTTTCTTGTAGTCCAAAAAATCTGTAAATCGAATATCTTAACTCTGAGAATACTCTTCCCTAACCACAGACTTCTCTCTCTGAAGAAGATTCTCACAAAAGTAAGAGACATGTTCCAAGAAGGTAACATCTTGTGTAACATAAACTCGACCACAAAAGTAAGAGACATGTTCCAAGAAGGTAACATCTTGTGTAACATAAACTCGACCAGTGGTAGAATCAAGACACAGATATCCTTTCTGAGTAGGAGAATACCCAACATACACACCCTTAATAGACCGGGGATCAAGTTTCTTAACAGTGGAACTGCGATCGAAAAGTGGTATTTTTTTTTTTTTTAAAGTAATGTAATGCAAGTAAAAGAAATTTTCACGTTAACCTTTTCTTCCAACCAAACAATGAACGTATCTATGGTTGTAATACGCCAGACTTAGACCTAGGCCCGGTATAAGTATGACTCGATCCGAGCTTCAGACCATATAACTAGCACCAAGCTCTGCTCAATGGTCTGAGCCGACCTGGTCCAATGGGCCGGGGTCCGTTCACGAGCCTGGACTCAAAAGATCTGATTGTGCTCAACTTTCATGTACCAAATAATTTTAAGAAAAAGATGTTTCGCAGTAATTTAAATGGTTTAATGACAATTGCCATGCCTGCATGCTTTCTAAATTTTAAATTTTTGACTCGGCAAACAAACTTTGGGTCTGGGTGGAGACTATTAGGTGGAGCCCAACCCGGACCAGGCTCGTTCCCTGCCTCCGTCTAAGGGTGCGTCACCGTCAAATATTTTGCGCAGGGCGTGGATCTTGAAATGGATTTTCGGGCCGACCCGACCTAAAACCCAAAAATTTTATGTGAACTAGAGCCCTTTCGGTCGTCAAGTTTTTGCATCGGGTGAAAAAACACAAGCGGGGGGAATGGTACGCTACAACTCAAGGAGCGTCAGATCTTTTCATCTGACGGTCCATACACAGACAAGCGCGTCCACACGGATCGACGTAAATCACCGTCGATTTCTGCAATCGGACGGCCCGCATTTCCTCACACGCGACAGAGAAATAGAACGAGGGAAGAGGAAAAGGAAAGCGCAGCACGAAGATCCAAACTTGGCGTCTCCGCGGGATTCCTTCACTATAAAAGCAGTGGCCTGCTTTTCTTTTCTTCGTCAGCACGTTAACCGGCAGGAAGAGAAGAGGAAGGAGGAGAGAAGATGTCTGGAAGAGGAAAGGGTGGGAAGGGTTTGGGAAAGGGAGGAGCCAAGAGGCACAGGAAGGTTCTGAGGGATAACATTCAGGGGATCACCAAGCCCGCCATCCGGCGTCTTGCCCGCAGGGGAGGAGTCAAGCGCATCAGCGGCCTCATCTACGAGGAGACCAGAGGCGTCCTCAAGATCTTCCTCGAGAATGTTATCCGCGACGCCGTCACCTACACCGAGCACGCCAGGAGAAAGACGGTGACCGCCATGGACGTGGTGTATGCGCTCAAGAGGCAGGGCAGGACTCTCTACGGCTTCGGGGGTTAGCTTGGTCAAAGGGTTTTTTAGGGTTTTGTTCTATTCGGGCTTCTGGTGCGTTGGGTTCTCGGTTCGCTATGGTCGGATGGCGGCCTTTAATTGTGAAACGATGTCGAATCGTGAAGTTGTACACTTAGAGTAGAAATTTGAATCGTCCTTCTATTCCATTGGAACATGTGCTGGCTTCCACTCTTTTGTGCATCTTGTTCTGAGTGTGGATTTTTTGTTATATAGGGAAGCGTTGATGGTCTGATAATGCGAATCTGCACGGCTATCTTAGTTCGTACCGTATTCCTACTACGGTGGCCTTTCTGGTGAAAGGCGTCGGTGGTTGTATGAGATGGATTTGTGATCTCCTCTTTGAAATTCTTTCTTTTATCCTCTTCCTGTTACTTCTCCTACTGGTTGTAGGATAACGAACGTGTCGTTTGTTTTTGATATATAGATTGACGTTAGGTGATTGATTGACGGCCGTTTTGTGCCTGTTCTTTTATCTTCGTTTCGTTTATGTGCAAGTTGTATTCTCTGTTTTCTGTGGAGTTGTGATTGGCAGACTGGGGGTGTTGTGATATGGATTTGGTCGTGTTCTGTTTCAGACCAGCAAACGCTACCGGCATTAGTTTGTCACGATCGGAAGGTGGCGTTGAGTTTTCCCCTTTCCTTTTGCCGTTTCCTGTTATCCGTGAGTTTCTTTGAGTTCAGCATCAGTCTTTGTGTTCATTTCCGATTGAGAAAGAAGCGTCTTGTTAAACGAACCCAGAATCTCTAAAATTAGTTTCAATGTGCGGCCTTCGTAATCTTTGAATTTTATTTTTCGGCAAGTCTTTATTTTTGTGTTGCGATCGACAAGAAGGAGTACATGGAATTAGATAAAAAAATACCATGAATTAGCTAATCTGTTGGATCTCTTGGTTGAATGCGATGTGTGCATTTTATTTTATAAATGGTATATGATTACCAGTTGACGTTCATTTGTCATTTACTCATATTTTACTATGGCAGCATGTCTGGTCATCGCCAGGATGTGTATAGATGATATCTGTTTGCACTACATCTGACCTCCACATTAGATCACCAATTCTTTCATTAGTTGTAGGGAAACGTCAGAGCAAAATTCAGTTTTCACAAGCTTCGGGATAAACTTTTTTGTTTGTAGAGTCCTCTGATACATTTAAATTGTTAAAACTTGGAAAACCCACATCCCTCAATAAAATGTGACAACGATTACATTAGCATTTGGATGATACCGTTCAAAAACTTGGTTTGGTGAAAACACCACATAAACGGTGTGTTGGAAACACCACACCGTTCAAGCAAATTTTTCTCAAACCTGTTCGTGTGGTTTGTGCATTTCAATGGCAAGACATTCAAACCAGGCTTTTATTTGGATGGCAAAAATGACGTCGCCGTTTGAGCAAAAAACCATGTACACCACGGAGTGTTACACTCCGTGACGTGTACAAACAAACGTGAATTCTTGCCTCAAGGCAGTTCAAGAGGCAAAGATATGTTTTTAATTCAATTTTAGTGGGTTTTTTAATTCAATCTTAGTGGGTGATATGTTCTTTTGTTTTAAAGTGGTAAAGTAAAACAAAATGGTAAAGTTCGTGATAAATAAAAAGTGGTAAGTTAAAGGGTGCATCATTATTATCACTGATATCGACACAACCTAAGACCTTGAGGCAAAGGGAATGCGGGGGCTTTTGGGTATCCCTCAAACAGTAGGATAAACCTCTCCCTCTAAAAAAATGTGTCCCTACCTCTCCCTCTAAAAAATATCAAAGGGAACGCGGGGGCTTTTGGGTATCCTCAGACCCCTCTAAAAAATATCAAAGGGAACGCGTGGGCTTTTGGGTATCCCTCAGACCGTAGGATAAACCTCTCCCTCTAAAAATTATGTCCCTACCTCTCCCTCTAAAAAATATGTGCCTAGAGAGTTGGCATATGTATTTAGCTCATGGTTTGTGCTACTCCATTTAATTACCCAAGTTTATTATATGTGTATAATTATGCAACTCACTAAACCATGTCATTTAGAAGCGGAGTGAGGATTTTTTTTAGGCGGGCTAAATGGTTCGCAGGTCGGGCCAAGAGAAATGACGGATCAAACCAAACTAAAAAAAAATTGATTTTTTCAATATAATTATTTTTTCTTGCACCCATGGGACCATGGCCCAGGCGGGCCTCCCACTCCCTCCGCCCCTGACGTCATTTATACATGCAAAAGTCGAAACTAACTATATTGTCCCACTCCAAACCAAAAAATATATGCAACAAAAGCCCCTATACAAGCCAAGGGAAAAACAAATTGATATATATTTATGAATAGCGATATTTTATTACATTTTTATACATTTATCATTATAAATATTATGTTTATATGTTAAATTATTATGTGTTATTTATTTATTGTGTTATAATCGGGTTTCTCCCTGTAACTTGGAAATGTGGACACGTTTAAATGACTCCCTAAAACCATGGAACCGATCCACTTGACTCTCCACCCATTCAATCTCATAGGACCTTAAAATAAGGGGAGCCGCATGAGTACCAAGAAGTGTCCTCTTCCCTTGCCTTTCCATCTTGGAAGGCGAAAAACAGAGGGGAGAGGAAGGTGGTGGTGTTGCCGTCGACGGTGCGGGACGTTCCGATGAGGAAACTGCTCCCAAACCTCGACAGAGAAGATGGACTTGACACAGTCCTTGAGGTTCCCGTTCCAGAGGAGATATTCAACCCAATGGACGGGTCCACGAAATCAAATTCATGGAGCAACGTCAAGACGTGGATGAAATGTTCACAAGTCTCTGCGGTTAAACCGGCAGCATCTCTTCCTGGTGCTGGTGGTGGCGGCAACTCTGAGCTCCCACTTCTCCTCAATGTTGTTGGTGCGCCGTTGATCCCGCTGCCGGTTCAGAACGAGCAACCTCCCAATGAGTCTATAAAAAATCATCCCATCGTAAGAATTTCATCAGTTGTCTTGCTTTCTGAATAAGGTTGAATATTCACAATGTTGCTGTCCGCGGTTTATGCCAGTGATTGTGGTTTAGTCTTCTGCATGAATGTCGATTATAAAAACTGGGCAGGTCTTTTTGTGTGACTGCAGTTTGCAGCTTCTGATTTTTTCTTGTGTTTATTTTTCGCTACGGATCTGAGGCATAATTTTACTCAAACGTTTGGACGACAGAGCCTTCATTTGTGTGTGTGTCTATATATATATATATATATATATATATATATTAGTAAACAAGAATCCTCCAAATTGTTTAATTACTAACAGCCTTCAAATGCGAAGTGCTTAGAATGAGACTGATTCCCTATCAGAAGCCAGTATTTGGTTGATTTGGGCGTTAAGGCGGAAGGGTAGAGAGCTGGGAGATGCCTGGAAGGCTATGGTGGGAGGACAAACGGACACAGAAATTTGGAACTGCTGACATCTTAAGTTGGCAAAAATTCCTATTGGAATCAGAATAAACTTGTCGCTTTTTAGGAATTATGTAGTTCTATTGAGGGATAAATTGTTTGATAATCACTTGTAAGCCGCAGTCTTCCTTGCCTAGTGGCACCAATATTCCTAGCTTCACGGTGACATTTTCTTTGTTAGATTTCTGCCCTGTTTTGCGAACTGCTTTATTTCTCCGTTTTTTGCTACTGATCTATTTTTCGTGGGATACTTGCAGGAATCATCAACTGCCAAGTACATTGTTCAACAGTATCTAGCTGCCACTGGTGGTTTACAGGCAATGAACTCTGTGTCCAGTATGTATGCGATCGGCAAGGTGAGGATGACAGCTTCAGAATTCCATCCAGGAGACCAGTCGATCAAAGCGAGAAGCGCCGGTGAGGTTGGAGCATTTGTCCTCTGGGCCAAGAACCCGGACCTTTGGTTCTTGGAGCTCGTGTTCTTTGGTTACAAGATGAGTGCTGGAAGTGATGGGAAGGTAGCGTGGAGGCAGACACCGTGGCACCAGTCCCATGCACTAAGAGGACCTCCGAGACCTCTCCGCCGCTTGCTACAGGTAATATGACCACGGACTATGTTTTCTCGCGATGGTCAGAGCAAAAACACGCACTATGGATGCTCACATCACATGTAAAATATACAGCTTTTTGCTAGCAAACTCATGTAAGATGTTGGCCTGTGTAACTTGTTCTGCAGGGTCTTGATCCAAGAACCACGGCCAGCCTATTCTCCAACGCGGTCTGCATAGGAGAGAAGTCAATCAACAACGAGGGCTGCTTTATTTTAAAGTTGGAAGCAGGAGCCCAGACACTAAAGGCTCGGAGCAGCAGCAGCTTCGACATAATCCACCACACAATGTGGGGTTATTTCAGCCAAAGAACAGGTCTCCTCCTCCAATTCGAGGACACCCATTTGCTCAGAATGAAAGGGAAGGGGAAAGGGAATGACAGTGTGTTCTGGGAAACAAGCATGGAGTCCTTGATAGAGGACTATAGATTTGTTGATGGGGTGAACATTGCACACAGTGGTCATACCGTGGTCACCCTTTTTAGGTATGGGCACTCTTCCACAGGACACAAAACGAGGATGGAGGAGAGTTGGACAATTGAGGAAGTGGACTTCAACGTATGGGGGTTGTCTACAGAAAGCTTCCTTCCTCCGGCTGACCTCAAGAAAGAGGATGGAGAGTAGGAGGTGAGCAGCAGGAACTTGCGGCACTTCTCTGTGCTACAGCCACCGTAAAATTCAATGTTCTATAGCTCTTGATTATAATATAACCAAGTGCACAGTTTTGAAAGTCTCTCTCTCTCTCTCTCTCTCTCTCTCTCTCTCTTTCCCCCTCCCTCTTTTGCTGAAAAACCAGGCAGGTGAGACCTACCATCCCTGCAACCCATGGCTATTTTAAAGAGGAGATCGCTCTCTGTGTTTCTCTACGTTAAAACAAAATTTTCGATGACACTCCCTTAGATTTTAATTCGATCGTCTCCTTTCCATTACTAAGCTGGAAATTAGATTTTAATTCCATTGGACGCCTTCTTTCAGTTCTGTAATTGCTAACAAGGTGAACAGAGTTTCTGCTGGCGATTTTCTTATGGGCGTAAAATGGTTCAAGCTATAAAATAGTTTAGGCAATCATAAGATAATTGCCCTTTAATTTTTAGTGCTATTATGAAAACTTTCGAGGGAACTGATTTACGCTCCGAAGGTCGTCCGCGAGGACCAAGTAGTGAGCACTAAGCAGAGGGCGTTTTCCGCAAACGGGTACACGTGGAACCAAATGAATTTGTGTGGAGTTTTCTTGTGCTTCAAAACCAAATCAACTCTTTGGTGGAGTTACATTCGTTCCTCCCATGCTAAGAAAAAAAAAGTTTTGTTCTTTGTGTTCCAAATAACAAAAAAAATCAAACGCTGATGTATAGTTTCAAGTGTATAGGATGTCTCCAAAGAGACAAACGAACGCCTGCTAAAAATGAAATTAAGAAGAAACGCCTTATGAAAAGGTGAACATGTTAAGCGAACATAAACAGTTGTGGCCGACCGACTATGTCTGACCAAGCCAAGCCAATTGTATGTGATGCTGCTTGGTCAGTTTGCGCATTGCTCGGGAAGCATGTGGAATACACTAAGTCAAACAAAGAACAATACACTTGAAATGTGCAGTGCTATGGCGCAACGACAATGTGTATAAGTGCATCATGGTCTCAGTCAATTTAGAAGTACAAATCCATTATTGGGGAATCGGAAGGGTTCCCTACATGTTGCGTTTGGATGCGCACGGAGGTGCGCATGGGTTAAGGGCAATTCCTTCGGTGGACGCATATCCTGTATTCATAACCGCGTAGAGTCACGCGAGGGCGATTAAGTGAATGCTCGTCGTTGAATAGGGCAATGGTCGGCCGCCTTGCTTACTGACATATAATTGGCATCTAGCTTTGGTTGGAGAGTTCTTCCAAAAGAAAGTCTGCCCCACCCAGATTTTGTATGGAAGTAGATAGACACTTAAAGGAATGACGATGTTCTGATAGGGCCTCACAACTATGGGTTGCCGATGGCCTACATGTGAGATAATCTTGCGTGATGGTGTGCCGAGTGTGTAACACTTTTCGTCTAGTCCATAGTCCTAAAAGTTCGATAAAGCTTTCGCTAACTTAAGAATGAGTCAGGCTGGCCAAAAGCTTGAATAACGTTCAGCACCGTGCATATCAAATAGGTTTGAAAAAGTCAGCCCGTGACAAAGTGGTATTAGAGCAGAACAATATCTCGGAAAGAACTTGAAAGATGAGAACCTTGCAAAGATACAATCAACAAGTTGTTCTGAAAAACATTGGCTTGTTGTTAGTGCCCCATAATTTGAGCATGCTCATCGGACATTGGTTCAAGTGACCGCGTTGGTGTTGGCCAGATGGAGATTGCACATTCCGAGGATAGTATTTGGTTGTCAGGAGCAGAAAGGCCAGGATAGCCGCTCACTGAGGTAGATAGGGTGAGAGGCTCGACGTGAAAAAGGATTGTCCAGGATGGTATATGCTCTTAAGTGTTGACATGACTAAAGGAAAAGAGCATATAGAGCACAAATTGGCAACACATCTTGAAAATTTAAGACTTAATGATTGTCGAATATGTTCCGAATTATACTAAAGAGAAGTGCAAACAATGACAGAAAAATGAGAAGAATCAAAGATGGACTAGAGGCAAAACACTCGATAAGGCAGATAGCCGCAACGTGGCAGGTGCGTCAATTAGACGAATGTTGGCATAATTGAAGGAAATGAAGGGAATGACTGCACAATTTCTCTCGTCCGGAGCAAGTCACTGAGGACAGCGACGATTTTGTGGTGGGAGAATGTTGCATACCGAATATGTTTGGCCCGACCAAGCCAGGAGTATGGGATGCTACTTGGTCAGTTTGGGCATTGCTCGGGAAGCATGTGGGACCCAATCGGATGCTAAGTCAAGAAGAAAGCAATATACTTGGAATGTGTAGCACGGTGGTGCAGTGACAAAGCGTATAAGTGCATCATGATCATCAGGCCGTTTAAAAGTGCAAGTCCGTCGTTGAGGAATCGAAAGAGTTCCCCATGTATAACATTTGGATGCGCACGGAGGTGCGTGTGGGTTAGGGGCAATTCTCTCTGTGGATGCATATGCTCTATCCACAACCGCGTAGAGTCACGCAGAGGCGAGTAAGTGAATGCTCGTCATCAAATAGGGAGATGGTTGACCGCCTTGCTTAATGACGTATAGTCTGCAACTAGCTTTGGCTGGGGATTTCCTTTAAAGGGAAGTTTACCTCCAGCCAAATTTCGTGTAGAAGTAGATAGACATTTGAAAGAATGACGATGTTTTGAAAAGGCCTCATGGCCACGGCTTGCTGATGGTCTACATGTAGGATAATCCTAGGTGATGGTGTACAGAGTGCGTAGCACTCCTCATCTAGTCTATAGTTTTAAAAGATTGATGAAAGCTTCTGCTAACTTAAGAATCAGTTTGGCCAAAATCTTGAGAAACCTTCGACTATGAGTGGACTAAATTGACTTGAAAAAGTTAGCCATGACACATGTAATGGCCGACGTTAATTGGAAAGGTCCACAACACGGCAAAACACAATTATTTGGAAATGAAAGGCAAATCTTTCGTTTGGATCAATTGTCCCACTTTCACACACCACCGTCGTTCATATTCTGATAGCATTTTCAAATTTAAAATTAAGACAGAGTTACAATTTCAGCTGTGATACCTTGTGAAGCATTTTGTATTTTTATATATTGGCACATTTTATACAGTTTAACAGGCTCGTCAACGTGGAGTTTTCTCAATTTTTTCGTTCCTTTTCCATCTCAGATGGCTATATTACCAAAAGCCATAACAAGGAGCCAGAGCCAATCTATTCTTAGACCAAAAACAAATAGAGAGAAACAAAAAAAAAGGAGATAGATGATCCTCTGACATAAAAAAAGGTGATATATGATCCTCTGACATACATATACACAGAGGGAGGGAAGGAACAAAAATTCAAACAGGGGAAGGAAAATGGCTTCAAAATCATGGATGGTCGGCGCAGGCCAGCCTCGACGCAATGGCGGAGTGGTACATCGCGTCGTGCCAGCTATCCATCGCCCGGAACTTCCTCCTTAACAGCCTCGCTTTCTCTGCCGTGAGCCTTGACCTGTTCGACCTCCCTTCCCCGTCGTCTCCTCTATCAGGCGTCGGATTCTTCGAATCTGCCCTGCCGCTCCGACCTATCCCGAAGACCGGCGACCACCAGGAACGCTTCGCATCGGGGTCCATGGCCACCGCGGGGCGCATGCTCATCATCGTCGGCCCATCCCCTGGCCTCGCCTTGGCGACAACTGGCTGCCGCTTTGCGGCGGCCGGTTGGAACTGAACGAGGGGAGGGAAGCGAGAAGAAGTGGGAAGAGTGGAAGACAGGATGGAGACCATGGGGTTGCCTGCTGCAGTGGGAAGGTGGGGAAGTCCGGGGCGAGGGACTCCTGAATATAACAAGGCGGTGGGTGCGAATGTGTGGGTCGGAGAGGGCAGAGCATATTCGGTCTCCGCGGAAGGTTCGGTGGAGGGAGGGAGGGCGTCGCGACGGACCTCCGCTCCTTTGTCTCCTTCTCCGTCGAGAGTGGCGTGGCGGAGAGGAAAGGGGGCGTGGCGACATCCCGACGGGTCGTGAAACTCGGACCACCGTTCTCAACGTGGGACCGCTTGCAAAATGTAGCCTTCCAAATTTACGGCCACGTTTATCGACCGGATATGCATCGGAGCTTTGTACAACGCCACGTTGTACGTTCCATCCAGAACTCTCTCTGCGGATATGCCTTTTGGCATCCCGAAGGTTTGACTGACGTGAGGATTGGAGGTGCCGACTGCCTGCATGAGCGGGAGCGATGCTTCCCACCACGGCAGCATGGCCGTTGAGGCTTACCTTTTAAAACAATGAACCCCTCTGACGTGGACCATGCTGACCCCAATATGGTTGGATCCAAGTCAGACCCGACCCACCCACATTGCCTTTGCCTTTCACCGACTCTCCACGTCATTGTTAGGCGATATGAGACATCCGCTTCCCTGAACAGAGTGCGGTCAAAGAGGGCCCACGAAGCATTGCCTAAGGTCGGGTAAACATTGTCCTTTCAAGGCAAACAGGGTAGGCGGTGCATGAATCCGAATCTAGCATTATTGTATCTGGCTTTGCGGATCCTGTTTTGGATCTGATGAACTATTTGTTTTGGGCTTCACAAAATCTGGGTGCTTACTATCTAGAGTTGAGCTCATGGATCGGAGATTCATAGCAGATATCCAAAGTGGTGGAATCCAGAAAGGCGCATGCTCACCCAAGTTTCAACCAATGTAAAGAACAAAAACAAAAATTGACGCCTTTAGGGATGTCAATGGATTAGATTTGAATCAATACAGACTTAATTATATTCATTTTTTTTTTTCCAGATACTCATGTGTTTCGGACTCGGATACAAATAAAGAAAAATCATATCTGCATGCATCTGAATCTGAAATTGATTTTTAAATTCACATATGAATCTGAATCAGATTTTAAATCGAAACTTGGCAATTTTCAAAGTGGGAAAGCTTTGGATTTAAAATATTTATTTAAAACTAAATCTGACCCAAATTTATATTTGATTGGATATTTATGCATATACAAATCTGTACCTGATTGGACACCATTTCTCAAATCTGAATCAGATATTAAATTTTTTCTATATCCAATTTCTTCAAAACAATTCTATTAGATCTCCAATCCAAATAGAATACATTGACATCCCTCGACACCTTATCCATTTGTTTACAGACTCGATCTATTCCACTGCCAAGTATCAGATTGTGGCGTCATAAAGAAGCTGAGAGCTTAGGCATATCTTTACCAGCATACGCCCAGGGAAAATGCATTCTGGCTTTTGAATTCACTGTCGTTTTGGAATTCTTGACCATGCTTCAAATTGAAGGCCCGAAGTTTGTGGCTTTGTGCCAGTCAGGTGATGAGAAAGCTCATTACTATTATAGCTTCGATTTTGTGAAGTTTCATAATAAAGGTCGGGAGAAAACTTTGAAGCTCTCGTTCTTCTACGATTAAGATGATATTATACGCATTTGTTATTTGAGAAATTTTACATCTAGCTGGCTTATTTTGGGAATTCTCCCCGGTAATGTTCGACTAAGGGAATTCAATTACTTAAGTTCTAAGTTCGTGAATTATATGTTGCTTCTGATTATGAAGAACCTGCAGAAAAGGGTCTCTCCCTCACCACAAACTTTACAAATAATTTAAGCCTAAAGCCTTGCACCGAGAATGAATTAATGAAAAGGAGAAGCCAAGAAAAGTTAAAGAACACGACCACTCAGCAAAGGCAGCGGATGTTGATTACACTCTTTCCTTTCACTAACGTCTACTTTGGTATCCCCTAAATTCTACAACCCTTTCCTCTCCTTGACCAGATGCATCATAAAAGGTTGCCAAAGAGTCCTCAATTATTATATAAAACAACCTTCTATTCGCATACTAATAAGTTAACACCACATCGTTGTCCTGTTCTCTGCCTTTTTAGGTCTCTCCTTTTTCTTCCTTCCTCCTGCTGCTCAATTCAAAGGACAAAAACTTTCTGCATCACTCGCTCTCTTTTTTCTGCGCTGCTTTTCCTCGGCATCCCACCACCGCCCTCCCCTGCTTTTCAAGCCCCACTTAAATCCTTGAATCAATGGCGGAGGGAGGAGAGTCGAAGGCAGATGAGAAAGCACCACAGAAAGAGAAGGAGTCTGACTCCTCCTCCTCCACTACCACGACCACCAAGGGCAAGATGGCAGACAAGGACGAGCGACCGCTGCACCTCCTCGGCCAACTCGTCTGCGCCTTCCTGATGGTGCTCCTCCTCCTGTTGGGAATCACCGCCCTCGTCGTCTGGCTCGTCTACCGCCCCCACCGCCCCGGCTTCAACGTTCAAGCGGCGGCCGTCTACGCGCTCAACACCAGCGGCCAGACCACCATTACCACCAGCATGCAGTTCACCGTCGCGGTCCGCAACCCCAACAAGCGGTCCGACGCGGAGTACCGCGACCTTAGCGCCTTCGTCACCTACCGGAACCAGGTCATCACGGTACCCACGCCGCTGCCGGATCTGCACCAGGCGCGCAAGAGTACAGTCATCATGTCGCCCGTGCTCGGCGGCGATTACGTGCCAATCTCCCCGGAGGTGGCGAGCGGTTTGGCGATGGCGGAGGCCTACGGGCTTGCTTCTATGAGGTGGGTCTTGCAGGGGAAGCTGAGATGGAAGTCCGGCGTGTTCAAGGGTCGGTTCAATGGGCTGTATGTCAAGTGCGATGTGGTGGTTGGCTTGAAGTCTGGAATGAACGGTCCGGTGCCTCTTCTTGGCTCGCCTGATTGCAATGTGGAGGCATAAATTAAAGCAATAGAGAGGCTTCTCTTTCGTATACTAGTTCGTGCTTGGTGAAGGAAAATGAGAAGGAATGGTGCGTTGATCTGTCGAAGATGGTGAAACACTGAACTAAATACTGTTAAGATAAAAAGTATGAGGGTTCTGGGTTTGTTATGTATGTTTTGTTTCGCAAGTAGCTTGTACTTGAAGAAAATGTCTGCTGCCGATAGCAAATTTGAAGGCGTTTTGAAATGGTAGCTGTCTAAATTTTATTGTATGAGGTGTCGAGCCTCTGTAAACTTGCATCCGTTGCTTCTTCTTCTTCTGCGAGAGAGAGATAAACCCTTCATTTTTGGATCTAAACACACTAAAACTGCAAGGGTAAAAGAAGAATAAACTGAAGGTAGATCTGAATGCGTTTTGTTGCTTTGTGGCCACGTGTATAGTGGAGCTCAAAAAAGGACGTTATCTGTCATGGAAGATTTCATGTCAGGAAAGAATATAAAGAAGCTAACGCAACACTTTAAACTCGCCGTGTATGGGAACTTGAAGTACAGAAAGGGGGGCGAATACTATATCGCATGCGGTGATGCTTCTCTCTATAAATTTTTTAGCTTCCAGGTAAATTCGGAGCCCAAAAGGAGTGAGAATAAGTAGTCAAAAGTATGGAGTAAAAAGTGTGGATAAGAGGCTGGAGTAATGAAAGAAAAGCTTTGTGCTGATGGAAGGGTCTAGTAGTGGCCAACAAGGTCACATGCAAATCTGGCGATGGAATCAGAACAACTGTTATTGAGCGTCGGCATCAGTAGATTGTGGGCTTTCTGGAATGTGCCGAATTTGGATTCATGAGGTAGGAAACATGGACATTTATTGAATCTAGAAAAGTTGATGCGAACAATTATTGGCCACCCATCTCTCTCTCCTTCTAACTGACAGATCTTTTATGGCATTTTTATTCGTTTGGTTTGGGAAGGCTTTGATCCGTACCAGATCTATATCGGACATTGGTCGGTTTGGTTTGGTAATATTTTCTTACAAAGTTGTTCAGCTTGTAAGTCCAAGATTCTTATTGTTATCCTACTAATAAAACTTGGGGACTACTTAATTAAGTAGATATTGAGCATAGCTAGTCGAGTTGGTGGACCAATACAAGTCTAATAACCACATCAATTTTTATAAACTATTCCTCTAAATTATAAACAGTGAATGTGTGATACTCTAATTGATGGGTGTCCTACTCATTGAAGTGCATCTTGGTGCAAAACTATTCTTTTATTTATGAAGCATCCTTTTGTTCTTTTTTAGCAACAAACATTTGAGAATTTATACTAAAACTTCTAACTTGTCCATATATGCTTTGTTGAAACCACCTAATTTGTTTTTACTAGTTGGGTTCCTATGAAAGAATTCAGTTCTGAATATGGCAGAATTTTGTTGGGGCTTTCATATACTGTGGCGCTAATTTCTTTTCGGGATACCTAGCATAAAATATTTTTACCATGTATAGCATTAAAATTTTCTTAATACTTGCACCTTTGGGCGTAGGCTCAAAACATTTTGCGGATACCTACACCACGGGCTTGGCTTTGATGATAACTTGCCCATATATACTTTGTTGACAACACCAAAAGCTACGTGCAGAACAAAATTTGTTTAAGAAAATTGGCTCAAAACATATAGAGGCAAAAACTAAAATATAAGTATGCCTGCTTTCTGGGTTGCCATCAAGGCAAAGTCTTTCTAACCTGTTTATTATGAAAGAGTTCCTCCATTTTAAAAAAATGAATATTAAAGTTTTAGGAATAAAACAAGGAGGATGACCTTAATTTTCTTATGATAATTGGTACCCATGTTTCCATAAAAACAAAACTTCTTAACCAACCTTTTCTTTCTTTCTAAAGCACATGTTTGGTAATAGTAACAAGTTGTTGTTACTGTGTCTCATAAATTTGTCTCAAAATTTTTGAGACAGATTCATAGGACACTATATTATCATAGTTTACGAATCAATCATGATCTTTAGATTAGATTGACAGCACATGAACAACTTGTTATTGTTGCCAAACATGCTTTAAAGGCAAAATGTCAGTTTTCTTGTGAAAATTGAGACTTTCATTCGTGTAAAACATTTTTGCTTCTTAGTATATATTTTATTCACCCGGAAGTCATTCTATTGGGTGGGTGCTTGGTAGAAGCCCCCTAAAGATCTTTTAACTGTGGGAATTCTAACGGAAGCGGCGAAAATTGAGTATGGACAAAGAAAGCAGCAGGAAAAATGGACAATGAATGTGCTGGAGGAAAAAGACCAGCTTGGCATCTTCGTGCATGAGATCTTCAGGAACTTGACTGTAAAAGATCTGATCGAAGAGTCCAAAATATGGAGATTCCATAAATTAACAAGCAAACAGGTACGGACTGGGCCAACATTCCTCACAATGTGAGCCCCCTATGGTTGCAATCTGATCCTTATTCTTTCTAGGGTCCATCCCCAAAACACTGCTCCGAAAACTGTAACGTAGTAAATCGTTCATGTCCCTGCTGATTCCAGCTCTGGTTCAGAGTTCAAGATATGTCGGGCCATCAAGAGAGAAGGGTGCGCCCCCACCCTCTTCTCTTCGTTAAAACGTGGAATCGCGTTTCCCCAATGTCGTTTCTCTGGTCATGAGAGACGCCGAATTGCAGAATCAGACGCTTGCCCGATGATGGTTGCTCGGAGCGGAGATTGTGTAACCCAAATCTCTTTCCATGCAATTTCGTTTCTCTGGTCATGAGAGACGCCGAACTGCAGAATCAGACATTCAGACGTTTCTAAAATTTAGCCCGACGATGGTTGTTTGGAGCGGAGATTTGTGTAACCAAAATCTCTTTCCATGGTCCTTGATTCTGATGGCTGTCATTTCCTTCCCATTAAAATCTTCGACCAAACGCCGTCCGTAAGATGGGTGCTTTTTATTTTCAATTCCAGAGTAAGAAACTACTTTCCATGCTTCGGGTCGTCCTACCTGTTTACTATTTACTTTCTGCTCGAGTGGGTAGTTTTTTTTACCAAGAACACTAATGTTTGTTGTGCGATTGGACCTTCCTGTGACGGCTTATGTTCTTTGAGCACATCTTTTTAAGAAGTATGGCAATGTAGCCCTAAAAGCAGCCTTCGTAAAACTACAAATGGCTATGTTAGCGCTCATTTTTTGCTTGATGGAGATCACAATTACCAACCTTCCAATCGATGGCAGATTCAGAAACCAATGGCCAATCCAGAAATTTTGGGTTACCGATAAGGGTGGACATGAGGCCAGGCCTGTTACGTCTATGGAACTAGTGAGTTGATTCGGTAAAAAAAGAAAAGCTGACAGTGAAAACTAAATGGTGACATTAGGGCCACGCCAAACAAAGGTATAATTACGTTACGACTGTGTTTCCTTTCCAACACTCACGTTCTTTTGATAATTCCGCGTGGTTCCGCTGTTTTCTACTATGTTGGAAACTTGACATATGCAGACGGATGATATCATTGATCTCCGCGATGCAATTTTCTTATTGTATTGTAGCTTAGAATAGGACTGCTAGTAGCATTTTCCCATTCGTTACACTTAGGAGGCATTTGCATTTAAAATCGTGTATGCATTTATTTAGTGCTTGTTTTCGCCGGTAGATCTTTCATAAGCGTTCTCCCCTTATACCTGACAAGAAGCAACGCAAAAGGGAGGAGGATGACCTAGAGTAGGTAGGACAACAGCAGAGACACTCGGAGGGGTGTTTGGTTTCGATTACATACTGTTTTGAGAACATTATGTCCTAAAAAATGTGTGATGCCCTCAAACACTGGGGACACAACGTTCTTCTGAAACACAAAAATGCGTTCTTACCTGAAACGGCCCTACCCCTCGGACGCTGAGGGGGAGTTCATTTCATTCCAAAGCCTCGAGTCATCGAGCTCCAAAGTTTCTCTCACAGTCTTGTGCCCTTTTTCTCTCTCATCGTTGTTGGTCTAATGCAAAAAGCATATGTATCTTCTTCTTCTTCTTCCTCTTTATTATCAACCTTCTTTTCTTCATTCACCATCCTTCATCTTCTTCATTATGTGTTTCTCTTCTTCTTCTTCTTCTTCTTCTTCTTCTTCAGTCACCCTTTCTCTTTTTCTTTCTCTTCTTCATTTTTATTATTTCCTCATTCTTTCTTGTCAATGGTAAAAACTTATCATTATTCAGTAAAATCAACCATCTCATCTTCTCAATCTGCAGGAGAGAAGAATCTTCCCTACCATGCAAGTGAATGATAAACCAAAACAGAACAAGAAAAAATTGGGAAATAAATAAAAATAAAAAATAGATCAAAAGCCTTGTGGGTTATCGACTGTTGCCAGAAATGAATGTAATTTGCAGCCCTGAAAACAAGACAAGGGAGGGAAGAAAATAAATTTGTACATGATAACCATAACAATAACCATAATAAAAGAAAAAACTATCACCATGGGTTTAACTGGTGCCGCGTGCTGCTGCTGCGGCGCCGGTGGCCGGAGCTGGTGGCCAGTAATGGACATATGGAAGATTCAACGGTGAAGGGGAAAGAAAAGGAGACGGAAAGAGGGTTTTGCGCAGTCGTGGGTTGCATTTGCACCCAATTTAGAAAAATTTCAAAATAGACACAGAATTTTCATGAGATGTTCAAAAACATGATTAAAAGTTTTAAGTCTTTATTTGAACCACATTTTTCAATATTTTATTTGCATAAAAGGGTTTTTAATATTTCGTTTGCAATATTTGTATGATGTCTTACATGTTTCCAAGTTCACATTATATATATATATTGCGAATGTGAGTGTAGAGAGAGAAAGAAAGAAAGAGAGAGAAAAAACACTCAAGAAAGAGAAAGAGAGAGAAAGGAAAATAACATTAACATAACCTCAACAAAAAGTTGAACTTGAAAAAGATTACATATACAAATCTATACAAATCAGCTCTTAATGCTTGTATGAGGTTGAATATACTAGTATTTCCCCATAGGTTACCGAAAATTAACCAAACGTCATACAAAATGGTCCACTAATTTGACTAAATGTTAAACAAGACGATTAGCAGACAAATGCCAAACAAAATTGCAACTTACTTGGTTTGATGTGTTTGATAACAGTAACAAATTATTATTGTTTTGTCTCAAAAATTGGGGCAACTTTAAGAAATATTGTGCCATAATTTTTGAAACACGTTCATAAAACAATAAAAATTTATTATGGTTGCCAAAAGGGAGCCCTAGAGATGTTATTTCATTAGATTTCTTTTGATTCGACATATGGGTATTTAACTTTTGCCTTAAAAGACAGTTGAAGTTGAAAGACGGCAGATTTCTTGTGCATGCAAATGCATGAAAATTGTGTTTGTGTTAGGATGATAAAAACGTTGCCTTGTGAAACATGCTTTATGTGTTCGTTGTGGCCCGAAACTCAGAGACCGTTTACATGAAAAGCTCGGGGCAAAGACCTTTTACATGAAAAACTCGGGGTAGGGATGAGTAATTAATGACCTTTTGAAAGCCTCATTTTGTTAAATTATATTTTTCACAAACCCAATTTCCATTGTTACCAAAACAAGCCTTAAGCGCTTTTTTGGAGGCAAAAATGCCGGTAATCCAAGCACACACCCCTTAAACCCCAAATGAAAAGAAAAATGAAAAGAAAGAAAGATGCAAGGATGATAAAGAAACACCTAATGAGAAAAGACAAAAGATAGCACACTGATGTGGCCGCTTGTTAAGGGGGTCGAACTCAAATGGACGATGGAACACACACCTAAGATTGGTTTAGGGTTCAATGCCTAAACGCTCAAGAAAAACAAAAGAAGAGCTCATTAAACTTTTGCATGTAAGTGGGGACTCTAAGCCCTACAATTATTTATTGACTCGGCAGGATGATTGAAATGGCTCGCTGTTTACATCGGCCTTTAGTGAGTATTCATTAGAAAAATGTTTCGCAAAGCAGCACTATATGATATTGCACAACTTTTCACATCCATCCAACGCACAAAAGCCCAAGAAAACAAGTAGTTTATCGCAAGGATGGAAGGGCAAAAGGTTGGAACTGACATCGGATTTCAGCACCAACCAATCTTGTAGTTTTTTTTTTTTTCCCATTATTAGAGTAACTTGCCGGTTTCATCAACCTCATACAAGTTTCCAAGCGCTCGAGACACCCAGCTTTTCTTCTTCTTCTTCTTCTTTTGTTTCCTGATGAATCTGTTTTCAAGAAGGCTCCCAACTTTCAATGCAATGATAAAACAAACTCAAGTTTGAAAGCATAAGCGGAAAATCCAGTGACAGGTGACAGCAGCACTGGGTAGGAAATGCTCACAAAAGCTGATCAGTGCTCCTAAATGCGTCCTTTGTACTGTCTTATGGTAACTAACAACCCATTCCATACGTGTAATTGCTAAGGAAAGAAAATATAATTATTCATTTGCAATATATTCTTCTAACAACAGATGCATTTCTTTCATAATGAAAAAATCTCTAGATTGTCTAAAGTAATTTCTCTCAGGTGGTGTCCATTTTTGTCGTCTTAACACACGAATCCGTGGGCTGAAGCTTGATCTGCCTGTTGGATGACCCACTGTTACGTGGTTCATCTCCAGCCATAGATCGGTGGACAAGATATGGCAATAGCCGTCCATCCATTTGAGTACTTTCGATAATAGTATGATGCCATAGCGGCTCCCAATGCCCTCTATCTTGCATCTTCTGCTACTCCCTCCACAAAAAGCATGCATTAGTGCTTTACCTCTTTCTCAGATAATCTAAAAGAGCCTCCCCACTTTATTCCAAGACCAGATATCCCAGCATCTTTTAGTATAAACCGCATTACTATTTTCAAAAAGACCCTAAATCCCATCAGATTCTTCGGGAATTCAACAATTACGCTAATCAAAAAACCTACTTTTTGGAACCGGAGGTGCCGGTTGAAAGTAAGGGCCAAATGTTTGTTGCTTTGCCATATGAATCTTTCTATCGCTTTCTTTTTTTTTTTTAAATCTATCAGCCACCATCTCTCTCAACTGCAACTGTCCATTGTTTTCTCCACCTTAATTTTCTCCCAACCCATCTCTCTTCCTCAACCTATGTCAAACTATCTGATAAGATCTCCAAAGCCTTGCTCCAGCAAACAAATCAACCATGGGAAGCTATTCAAGAAGGCCACCCTCTTCATCTCTGTCATCGTCTCCATAGTCATGATCATTGTTATTGTCCTGTTTACTCTGCATCCTTCCAAGCCGAAATTCTCTCTCCAGGAGGCTGACATCTATAAGATGAACCTCTCGAGCAACCATCTTCTCTCCTCAGTCATGCAGGTCACGGTGGTGGCGAAGAACCCGAACCAGAGAGTTGGAATCTACTATGACAATCTTGAAGCTTATGTTGTCTACAGGGGACAGCAGATCACTGTGCACTCATCCTTCCCTCCTTTTTACCAAGGCCACGATGATGTCAACGTTTTGTCTTCGTGGATGTCTGGCAACTCAATTCCGGTATCTCCTTCCTTTGGTGATGACATAAGCATCGATCGGTCGGCCGGAAAACTGCAGATGAATGTAAAGCTGACGGGAAGGGTGAGATGGAAAGTGTGCACCTGGGCTTCTGGTCACCACAGTCTGGAGGTAGATTGCGACGCTTTCTTGGCTTATAACGCAAATAATGTCTCCGGTCGGTATGCCAGCTTGATCCCTGGTTCAGAATGCCACTCAACAGTTTGAGTATGGGAACGGTTGGTTTCAACTTGTTGTTAACGTGTGCTTTGTGCTGTTTAATATTGTTGGTGTGACGGTCCTGGTTCTAATTCTGTTGTGATTGACACCAAGCTTCTGTATGAAGAAGAGACCTCTAGGTGTTGAATAAGAAAAGAGTGGAAGAAGACAATTGTAGGGGATACAGACTCAATGTAACTGTATTAACAAGAAATTCTCATTGTTGGCCACATGTCTACTTGTGCTTGCTCTTTAACACCATACCATGATGACGACGATGATGATAAATATACAATTAGCAACTTAATCTTTGAAGAGCATGCAATCAATAGAGTTAATTAGCAGGAAGGAGATGAAACTAATAGGGGGAGGAAAGGGGATGAGGACCGCTGCGTGTGGCTTTTAATCTTTGTGATGATAAGATTCTCTCCAAGTAAATAAAAGCTCTTGGAATGAACTTCTCAGAAACAGTTGCCTTCTTTTACTTTGGTAGCAGGGAATCCCTTAAATTTCTATGACCTTTTCCTTTAACTATTGGATAATTGCAGCTTCTTACGCGATTCCTAAGCCACATCGACCACAAAGGTGCAATAGTTAGCAGACAATATCACGTTCTGCTGCAGCCCACTCAGAAACCATCGAAGCAAGAAGATTAAGTGGCGATAAAGAACATATTCAACATCTAAAAACTTAGCTCCACATGGACAAACTTAGACTCTAGTTGGATAGCTAAGGCTGTTCAACAATAGGGTTTCACCAGGCTGAGCTACTGCAAATACTGGATTCATCCACGTCATTGCAGAAACATGTAAATTAGGTCCAGGTTTGGGCATCAGAACAAACAGCACCAGTACTTCATGTGTGTCATTATTTATCCGTGTGGTTATGTTAATGTTCGCGGTCGTGGGCTGCCTGAGATGGCTTGTATGCAGAAGCATGACGACCACTAAAATCTTTTTGATGCCAAATATGCCATGACTTGTTCCTCAATAGAATTATTACACAAAATAAACAAATCAAACTAACTAAAAATAGGTTGCTTGTGTTCAGCAGCTTGACATTTGGGAGAAAAAAGAAATCTTTCTATGATGACCTGCGAAACGAAGAAAAACTTCTGAACCTGATTATTAGAAAAGCTTACTACTAACCTCAGCTGAGTTACTGAACTAAAAGCAAAAAGTGGGAAAAGAACCTCAGGTCTGTTGCTTGTGTATTATGAAACATTAAAAGTAACTTGATTAATCTTAAAGAAAGCTTCAATAAGCGTAGCTTAGTCAGTTAGGTGGACCCTGGACGCCTCTCTTTCGTGCTTGTCTCGCACTGCAGAGGCTGCCTGTAGAGGTGGCTTTTCGAGCGTATTTGCTCAATAACGACAAGATTTACGGGATTCTAGCTTTGAGCATGTTACCCCGTCTCACCCGCATTAACCTTTAACGAGTCCATATGAATGAATTAGTTAGGAAGGTGATCATAAGGTGCAGCTTAATTTAAACAGACATTCAGAAGGGCAGGTCTCCTGCTTTGAGATGTGGAAGATGAAACTGTTTATATCAAGCGACTGGTTAACACATAGGACAGATGAAAAGAGCATCAACTTTCAAGTTCTCGTAATCAGCCAAATAACTGTATCGTTTCCCTTTAAAGTGCATCAAACTCTCCTGATTAGGAGATAGGAAAAAATCACGCGCATAGCAGGAGCGATGAGATAAAGAGTTGCTCCACCAACTGGAAAGCTATGTGATTCTTTGCTGCTTTCCTGCGGAGTGGTTCAACATGTGATTCCCGATAAAGAAAAGCAATCGGTCTAGTCGGACCCATCGTTCATCCTATCAGGCAAGCCGGACTTGTCCTATTGAAGAGCCTGAGAAAAGTCCCTCCTTAAGGAACTAAAAAGAATCTCAGAAAGAAAAGAAAGCTACCGAGATCATGATAGTGGACAAGCTTTTGTCAAGGATCAGGCAAGCCGGACTCGTCGCCAAACGAACTGTTTCAACCAATTTGAGGCAACTTCTTGTGGGGTTAAAGGCATCAACTGTTACTGCTGGAATCAGAATTCTCTCGAGCTTTTATTGAAGCACTTTACGTTATCCTAGTGAACGGCAAGCCTCACATACAAAACGTTTCCAGGCTTGCGACACGAACAGACAGAAAGTCCTATAAGGAACTTGTTTGCCTGGCCTTCAATTCCTCCGATGGCCATCAACGTCCATGCCGATATACTAGTTCAACAATTCTTCCATTGTTGAACAATTGCTATTCATTTTGTTCACATTCCTCTACAGTGAAGGGGCACATTTCTGAGATTTCAAATATGCACTGCGGATGTGGCTGTAGGTTTTCAATAAAAAAGGAGATGTCATCAATATTTGCCTATCGATTAGTTCTTACTAGCTACCCTTCTTGTCGCGAACACGTCTTCCTTCACGGATGCGACTATATGTTTCTTGATGTTCTCCAGTGATCATTTTGCCATGTGATGTGCTAAGGAGTGGGTTCACAATTTTCTCTGTCTTGCGGAGGGATAATCCTCTAGGCGTTACAATCTGCAGTGGATCAATTACTTGTTCTTCATGGAAATTGGTATTGCTCTGGTACCCAGAAACAGATGTTTCAAACTGTAAATCGAACCTCACTCCACCAATGTCCAGTTCGTCGGAGATTAATTATGGTAAACTTCTTGAGATACAGTTCTATCGTAAGCTTCATCAAGCTGTACGCCGAAAAGTATCACCCTCATTCCCCATCTTACGTAGATTGCTCGGCAAATGGTTCTGTAATTTCTCCCCTTCTTCCATACTACGCCGCATGACCCTTCAGAGTAACTGTTCTTTGATTGTCCCAAGTGATCTTACATATTTTGGCGAACCGATTTATCTCATTTTGACCAAGTTAGCTCTTCCTGTTTGTTCATTACTGTATACAGATTGGAAACCACAAAAAAGCTATAAAATCATTCGTCCTGCTATTTGTGGCGTGCGAATCAACAACTACCGACCACACTCAATGAGGCCCTGTCCTCCAGAGTGCCGGAAAGGGAAAGATGATGTGAGAAATTAATGGCAAAAGTTCTTGTATGTTCCTTCCAAAATGAAATTCCTCTCGTCATTTATAACAATCAGTTATTCAAAATTTTGTTACTGAGAAACACCGAAGCAGTAAAAGAAGAAGGAAATATTTTTCTTCATTTAAGTAATGAACACAATCAATACCGAAGATTAGATAATGATTACAATTGTTATCGAGGATTCTACGCAAATTTTCATCTGGATGTCATTTACGTGATTCGGAAATAATCAGAAAGAGAAACATGGAACTTCCATACAACGATTTGAAACGAGGAAGAGAAAATTCCCAGCAGAAAAATCCGCACCATGCACCTAGCTTGAACCTGCTAGGCATCTTGCTGAGGAACCCACTTCCAAAAATGCTTTCTGACGACAACGGCGCCCTTTGCAACCTCGCCGCCGCTCCCGGCATACTCGTCCTCCTCCTGCGTGGAGAAGTCTCCTTCCGGCAAGCTTTCCTTGATGATGACATCCACCGAATGCAAGATGTAGCAAGAAGGCATCCCCGGGTAGGAGCCGGAGTCCCTCTCCTCGATCTTCCTGGAATACGAGTCCATAAGCACCCGAACCCCATCTGGGGAGACAAGGACAGAGCCCAATTCCTCTCGAACGGCCCGGATGGCAGCCTCTCGGATCGTCTCCCCTGCCTTCATCTTCTCCGAGAGCGGGCGGCAGCGGCTCCGGACGCTCCCGTCGCTGAGCTCCTGGTGGGATTCGATCAGGACGTTGCCGGCGAGGTTGCGGATGTTGACGGTGGCGACATTGACGGTTCGCCTGGGAGGGATGGTGTCCTGGAGGACCGTCTCGCCGTGGGACAGCTCAAGCCAGAGGTTGGAGACGTTCTTGGTGCCAGGCTTGACTCCCCATGTTGGTAGGTCGTGGGGGAGCCTGGGCCTGAGCCAATCGGAGAGGGCTTGAGGGGATGGGAAGCTCTGTGCCGTGAGGAAGGCGTTTGTCGAGCTGCTGGTGGTGGTGGTGCAGGACATGGAGATGGCAATGGCCGGGTTGAACCCTAGGAGGTGCCGGTGAGACTTGTTTACGGCCACCAGCGCGAGGGTCGCTAAAATATCTGCGGGGGCTGGGGAATTGCCTGGGATCCACAACGTGAATCCCACTCTCCACGTTGAATACCGGTGATCGGAAATTCGCTAAAATATCTGGCGGGGCCTGGGGGATTGCCTGGGATTTCCGCTCCGCGGATTGATTGGAAATTCGGAAATCTAACCAAAATTTGAAGTGCTGATAAAATATTGTTCCGTCCTTAGCCCATAGTTTTGTTTAAACAAGCAAAATAATCTTTTGTTTGGTAAAATTATTTCTCAAACTAGTCTTCGACCAAAGGAATTTTAGTTATGCTAATGTTGTGCATGTTTTCGAAGAAAAAGAAGGGAAGAGGTGTGACTCCACAAAGGTCTGACCATAATTGGTAAAGTCGTTGATCCAGGTCATGAGTTGCCCAAGTCAGCTAGGATCATCTATTTACTAGGTCATGAATCAGGGTTCTACGAGTTAGGTGGGATCGTCAAATAATTACATTTTTTGTCGTACATTGTTAAATACTAAAGTTAGTGATTTTTTGAATCGTGAAATATCATAAACTTTGTTAAGTATATACAAATACCCATATTACATATTATTTAGTTTTAGTTCATAGAAAGTCAATCATTAAGTCCCTGTTTGCCTCTTCTTCTCTGTTTATATTGCGTTTTGTTTTGTAATCTTCATGTTTTGTAGCTTCATGTGACTTCTTGTCACAATTTTTGCTATTGCATTTTCCATCTTATCGGCTAGTTATAGAAAAAATACTATATAAAAGATTATGACCTGAATCGCCAAATCAACGCTCTGACCTAGAAACCGAGTGTTCGTCTGGTTTGAGTCCTAGACTCCCAGTCACAGATTTACCAATTATGGGATTGGCTGTTCGTTTTTCTCTTATTGTTGTGCACCTTATAACTCGTACCCCATTATATTTTTTGGGAGCACCAAACAACCTCTTAAAGAGAGGGGGGCATGCAGGTAGCCGCTCTCGGCATCAACGCAAAGTGGTCCATCTATTTCCCTAATGAGCTACGTAACCATTACCAGGCCACTACCCCAATAAGATAAAGTCCATTGAAAGCTTGACAACAATGTTTGAGAGAGACCGCTCAGTATAAACTATAAAGATATTAAAGGAGACTCTAAAACAATTTTTGAATATGTAATCCTTCAATTTCTTACCTCGTCATTCTGCACCTCAAACTTTTCTCAGTAAAGACCTTGTCGCAGTGATCACGTCTTGCTCGAGTTTTATTTCTAAGAGAGCATATTCATTAAGAAGTTTGTTTCTTTCAGTGTGTTTATTTCTCATGTTTTCCTGATAAATCAGGCAATTTCGTCAGAAAAATTGCAAGTTTTCCGCTGTTGAGGATGACGAACGAAGCTCTCATAATAAGAGAAAGTGAGAGAGAAGAGAAGCTTTGGCAGTCGGTAGAATTATTGTTTCCGGTGAATAATTATCAACTTGGTAGTTGGCGAAGACCAATGAAAAATCCAGGGAAGAAGTCGACTTCTTAAAGATGCTTATGGTGTTCCGGTCGAAGTAATCAGCCATCCCTGCTACCCCTTGCAACCAATTTAGTGGATGATTGTGAAATCATCCATGGATCTGCCGACATCATTGACTGTGGCTTTCTCCTCTTCATCGTGACAGGTCTAATCATAATGTGAATATGTCCTTCACGTTCTCTGCCAAGATAAGACTTGACAAACTGTTAAAATATTTCATATTCACCTCCAGGATCAGAATGGAAACCCTTGATTTTAGTAGAGGCACTGCATTTTAATCACGCTACTAAATTCCATGAAAATTTGGAAGATTAGATTGATGAGACCATCCTTAAGTTGGGAGAATACATTGCAGAACAGCCGGTTTCCCTGTTCCAGTAGGACTTCTTTCAGTCTAGAGTATCTTCGTGCTTCAAGTAATTTGGGAAAGAACCTTTTTTTTTTTTTTAATGTTTGCACAAGTAAGCTCAAGCTTGCCTGTTCAGAAGATCCTGGCCAGTCTGATTGATGTAAATCAAGGCGCCTTTTTGAAGAACCGGCACATTCAACATCAGTCTGTATTGCTGCAGGACCTAGTGGACTGGTTCTCCTCAAAAAAAAAAAAAGAAATATTGTGCTTCAAAATAGACATGTCAAAAATATATGACAGGGTTTCATGGAAATTTTGAAGCATAGTTTACTTGTGCTTGGCTTCCATGGGGACTGGGTGGCAAAATTCTCAAATGTGTGGCTAAGTTTCAGGTTTCAGTTCCCATCAACAGAGAGGAGGGAAGGAGTTAAGGCGTTCTTCGGTCTGAGGCAAGGTGCCCACTATCACCTTACCTCTTCATATTTGTCATGGAAGTGGTGGCATGATTGCCCTAATTTTGTCACCTCTAATTTAACATTACTGCACTAATTAACTATTAGATGCAGGTTCTGAAAGCCCCTAAGAATACTCTTAGGCATATAAAGAGAAGCATGATCTGGTTCTTATGCGCAGAGAACGGAGGGACAAAGATAACACTACCCATTCCTTTTGGAAGCAGCTGTGTGAGCCAGTTAAGGGTGGGTGGAGTTGCGTTCAGATTGTTGGAAGTATGGAAGCAAGCTCTCATGGTTAGTAGAGCATGCCACATCATAAATGAAAACTCCTATGTATGGGAGTGGATGCACTGCATGTATCTACGAAGATGTAAAGGATTATGGACCATGAAAACTCAATGCAACTGGTGCAGAGTATGGGAATTCATCTCGGACAATGCAACTGGAGTGATGCACAAAAGAGCAGAAACATATCTATTAACATTACACAAGAATGCCGCATCCTAACAAAAAGTTAAGAGCAGAAGGTACAAAAATAGGTAAAGGAAGTATGACAGACAGAGGCTTCCAAAAGAGACTGGAGGTGCAGAGAAATGGGACCTCCATGTAAGGAAAGGTTCTTAACTAAAGAAGTAACATCACACTTAATGCGAGTGGTAAGAAGACAAGGATCTACCGCAACACCACGGAAGAAAGGGTGAAGAGGCTGAAGGCAGGAGAAATATTTGAAGCAACAAGGAACTCGGGGTATTCAAGAGAACTGGAGATCAGATATTTGGAAGAGCAAGTCTCCTTTCAGGTCGTGCTGGTTTGTTTTTTCAGCATGTTCCGGAGACTTCCAACTTTGGACCCATCGAAGGAACAAGGAATCTTGACAGCCAATTGCTGTTCTTTATGTAGGCATAACTCCGAAGACAGTGATTATGTAATTATCAGATGCATGATTGCAAAAGAGGTACGGCGATATGTGATCAGGCAATTTGGTAAAGGGAGACTGTCATGGCAATGTATTCAAGAAGAATTCAAATTTTGGATGAAGTCCAAATTTCCTTATAAATGGCTCACAGTATATTAGAGAATTACTTTGCACATAGTTTTGTTGGAAACTATGGTGGAGCCGTAATATGATTTTCTTTGGCGATTGGAATGGAGATCGTTCTTCCGTTTTGCCTCAGATAATATGGAGGAATTGTCACTTGTCAGGATAATTATAAAGCCAGTAAATGGAGAGCAACAGAAAGAGCTTGTTACAATTTGGTTATTGTGTTAGCAATGACGGTCGATGCTGCCTGTTTTTTTGAATGGCTGAGGCATGGTATCCCTTCATTTTCTGCCTGTACATAACATTTTTTGGCAATAAAGGCTGGAAAGCTACAAAAAACGACGGATTCACCGATGCATACTGGCTTTAAATGTCAGTGAAGATTAATTTTTACAACAAGATGTCGGTAAATGTAGCTTTCACCGACACTTGCCACCAGGATGTCGTTGAAGTTGAGCATTTATCGGTGTCCGTTAAACATCGATAAACATGTCACTTTTCTTCTTCTTTCTTTTCCTTTCTCATTCATCTAGGGTGTTTACCGAAGTGTTTTTGGCGATTGTAGGTTTTTGTAAAAAGGTAGGTTGCTGGTACTTATTGTTAAGTTTTTTCTATTTATGAATGGTTTTAGGTTGTGATATTATTTGAGAGTACTGATTTTAGGTTTTTTGCTTGAAGTTTTTCTCTTTTTTTTTGGTGCTTTTGCATTCTAATCTTCTGCTCGTCTTCTTCTCCAGCGGCAGATTTTATGATTTTGTTTGAGGGTAAAGATAATGCTGCAAGGTTTCATAAATGGCTTACGGAGGTGAGTTTTGAAGAGATCAAGTTAGATAAAACATTTAACAGTCCACTTGGGCATATATCTATATGTTCAACATTTTCGTTTTTCGTTTTAGAGAAAAGAAAGAGGAACTTGGCTCAAGAACCTTCAGCATCGTGTCTTCAGTATGGGCAATAGACGGTATGAGCATTTCAATAAGGTTAGCAATGACATTCTTCTTGTCTCATTCCATCCCATTGGTTTTTCTTTCAGTCGTTAATTTTATTTTTTCTTTTTGATAACTCTTCAACATGAACTTCCACCTGTATGTCGATAAAATGTTTTACTGACGTCCACAACGTGTGGATAAAATTTTACCGACGCCTGTCGCTTATCGGTAAAAATTTTATTACCAATGTCCGATAATAATTTTATTTACCTACACACATGACGACGCGTTGATGCAAAATTCTAAACCGACAAGAATATCAGTTTTCACCGATATTATCTTCACTATCGACCGCCTTGAACGTCGATAAAATGTTGACATCACCATGTTTTACCGATGTTTTTCAGCCGTCGGTCAATCCGTGGTGTTTTTTGGTGGTGAAAGCCTTATTTCCCACGCAACTTTCCATTGGAAGCTTTGCCTATTCAGGCTAGAGCTAGTCATGTGGTCCGGCTCAGCTTATCATTATTAGAACTGAGCTCGACAAAATTCATTCACTGAACTTTTTACCGCATCTAATTGACGCTGAACCAGTCATCAAGGTTGTTTCAAACGTCTTGGTGTCACCAGCAAGAGCTCCACGCAATAATGGAGTTGGTTTAACAATAAGGACGTCGACTGTTCCGAGTATGATTGAATTTGTCTAACTATTTGCAGCTTAATTTATTCAAGAATTTCAAATTGCAGGTCCGAGTTTGAAGCCAAAGCATTTTTGTTAATAGAATCTATAATTGGTCTCTTTAGATTCATGCTTTTTAAAGGAAAAGAAGAGAAGATCTTTGACAATCATTGACTCTCTAAACTTGCGCGGAAGATTGTAGAAGCCACATGGTCCACACGGCCTTCGCCTGCTGGCTACCAATGAAATTATGGAAAGCTTCTAGCCATCGTGAGGAACAAAGGGCACACGTAGCAAACGGCCCCATCCAAAGCTGTGGAACGAGTCACTTGCCGGTGGCAAAGGCTGAGGGAAGGGGCCGGCGGCGGCGGGGGGCCTTGCTTCTTTTTTTTAGATTTTAAAAACTTAAAAAATTTATATATAAATCTAAAAAAATTTAGTTTAATATATACAAAAATTTAAAAATTTCTATTCTGATTGTTGTTAAAATTTTAAAACTATAATTTGACCCATGCAACAAAAAAATTTTGAGGTCCTTGCATGCAGCCAAAGTTGGGACGAAGAGAACATCGGTCTCATGCTTTATACGTAATCGCTGGATAACATAAACCTGCCATCCTGTGTTCTGAAAATTTCTATGGTATTGTCGCGAGATTTCTCACGACAGTCTTCTGGCCGGTAAGACATTGGTGGTTAGAGACCAGTGAAAGTTTATCTGTTAGGCGAACCAACTGTCATTCAATTAAGTAGTCTAGATCTTGGAAGTTTGCTTCAAAACAAAAAAACAGAAAAAGAAGTGGCATGAAGCATTAGATTCTCGCATAACAAATCGCTTACATGTGGCATTGCATCAGCAAAAGTTGTTATGAAGAGAATTTATTAATTTGGTCGGCCCTCACCGCCAATAAGACTTCTTGGGTTTCATGAATTAATTAGTGCTCATAATTTACATCTGAGTTGGTTTTAGATGTCCATCCACCTCAAGATAAAATCAAAGAGGACGCATCATAATCCCTGATGGCAGTCGGAGCTTAACTAATAAAGAACGGGAAAGCATGCAGTTCCTTGAAAGTAAGAGCGCATGTGGACGACCGAGAACAGCAAATGTTCCACTAGCCACATAAGGCATTCAGTATCCACCTCAATTACCGAAAAGAGAACAACGGACGTCATGCCCAAGGAAGAGCTAATCCTGGTGGTTAATCAAAAGCCTAGGAATGGAATACTTTTGCTGGTTGAAGGCTTTCAAGACAGCTAGGTGAACAATGAGTAGTAACAGATCAAATGGTGCAGAAGCGAGAAAGGCAGGGATAGGAAGATGATTCACATTAATTGAAAAACTGGTCAGCGTCTGAACTTTTGATCGCATAATCAGAGAGTCCATCTGAGGTTTTGCCTAAATTATAAATATCAGAGAGACAAATATCTGGATTTCATTAGCAAAGTCAAACTAACAATCCGTAACATGTTGGTATTTACAGTAACCCCAAAAAATCCCACTTCCGTCTGTTGCATCAATATCTATGGCTCTGTATCTCATGTATGGAAACAAATAGCACTGAAAAAATTCCCACAAAGATTGTCCCTATTTCAAATGATCTAGATAGAAAGAAGAGGAGAGATCAATTCTCTGTGAACAAGTCCTCGCCAAATAGGTACGATATTCTATCGATTAACCACGAATCATCATCATCGGATCTCCCCGTCGACAGAGGCATCAAAGGGGATCTGCACAAGGGGCAAGTATACTGCCCTTGATCCACCCATTTATCCAGACATCCCTTGTGGAACACATGACTGCAGTTGTACAATTCCCTTATTTCATGTCTTCTCTCTAGGCAGCACAAGCAAACCGCACAGGTCGTCTCCTCTTTTTGGCACTCAGCAAACTTGTCAAGAAAACTGCCGAATTCAACAACTGCCAGAGCCTTCTTAATCGTTTGTGAGCTAGCCGACGGCGCTCCACGGTTCTTTGGCTCGTCATCCGCATCTTCCAGAAGATCAAGAAGGGAGACCACCCAAGTGATTAACAGCTTGATCTGCACCAGTACGTAAAAGGAATCCAGCACAAGGCTTGGGATTCGGATGCCATAAATGGCAGCAGAAGGGAAGCCCATGAAAGAATCAAGAAAAAGAAGATGAACTTGATAAAAGCACAAACAGAAATAAGTGGGAGGAGGAGGAGAAGGAGGAGCAGAAACAGGGGAGAAGGGAAAGATGTATCTTTTTAGTAGCTCAAGATAGAAGGGGAAGCAAGACGCCGTTTGAAGAATGGGTTGATTTCCGATTGTTTTATAGGGAACAAGGTGGGCTTCGAGATAAAAGAAAAGGTAGTAAAACGAGGACATCCATCGGGGTCACTGTCTCAGCTTTTGAGTCATACTTGAGCAGCTTTTCCCGGTTCGGGCCGCCTACAAATTGTCGGACCGATGTTTCAACTTCGAGTCAGACTTGAACTTCTTCGGCTAATTAAATCCATACAGAAATTTATTTATCACCAACTTGCTATATTCCGGGTTCCTTAAATCCTATATCAATGCCTGAATT
Source organism: Nymphaea colorata (assembly GCF_008831285.2). Lineage (NCBI taxonomy): Eukaryota > Viridiplantae > Streptophyta > Magnoliopsida > Nymphaeales > Nymphaeaceae > Nymphaea > Nymphaea colorata. The sequence goes on from NC_045146.1 coordinate 21,011,094, forward strand.
CATTTCTATACTAAGGAATTCTTTGCTCGATTTAGATATTCCAGACCATGCACGTAAAATTTCTTGTCCGGTCTCCGGGATGGTCGAGACCTGCCCTCAAGTTGAGCCAAGATCCGGCTACAGCTTATGCTATCCTTATTGGCTAGACGGCCGCAGTGGAGAACAGAAAAGCTCCGGCCATGGTGGCATCCACGCGTCATTGACAAGGCATGACATGTTGTTAAATCATAAATGTGTTCGCTGACTCCGCAACGTCGTTGCATGCTGACGTTGACTGTAGGGACCGCATAGGGTAAGGAAGAACCAGCAGCCATCGTGCGGCTTCCACCTTCCTCCTCCCTTCCTCCCGGTGACGGTCTCCACTCGGTGATGTTGGGGAGAACAAGAACAGGCCCTCTGCGTCAACTAAAGGTGCTTAAAATTTCAAAGATTTTAGGCCTTAGTAGAAGTACACCTCATCCGTGGGTCACGCCAAGAAGTTGCTAGAAAAATCGGTAGCTGAAGAAACCTTTCACCCTTAGCAAGGGCTTATCTTCATCAGCATACTCAAACTAAATTAAAAAAATTAACCATATGGCGCTAAAAACTTCTCCTTTTCTTTTCATTCGTCAAACAAATACTTTTGAACTCTTAATCAGAACAATTATCAAACCAGAAGCTGTACACTTTGGGCTTTGCAAACAGAGACACCCACAGGATTTGAGCGACAGTCAAGGCTTATCCCACGGTAACAACACGTTTGGGTCTGAACCTTCACGTTTTCATTCGCACTTGAAGGTTTTCCCATTATTCTTAGGTAATTCAGGAAATTGAGTTTTTTTTTTTGCAGGAAGTTGGCCGTCCACTACATATATTAAACTTGGTGATTACGAGTTGGTGACATCGATATTTCTGCAGATCATTGGAAAAAAAAGGCTGAAGGCACTCGAGGATAGCCTAATCCTTGCACAATGCTTAAATTATAGGGCATTAGCTGCGTAATTCTTCGGGAACCTTACCGTAATTTTGTGAGGATGACAACATGGGTATCCAAACTTATTGTGGTAGTAAAAAGGTCCTGAACATGTATGCTGGCACCTGTAGAAAGCAAATCAAAATTGTGGATTTAAATCAACCTCCAGAGCGCCTGCTATCGATGATGACCTCCTGAAATGACAGGCTTTACTTTGAACAGACTTTTTTTACACTTGCTCAGAAAGTCCGCAGTATGAAATTAATGAAGGTAAACAGGAAAATAATTCAGAAGGAGATGGAAAACCGACCATTAAAGCCACAGTGGACCCCATCCCCTTTAAAAGATTCCAATAAACTATTCTTTGATCAACAGTCCTTATCCTAATCCTTAGTGGAAAGAAAATGATCAATAGAAAGTCGGAATAAAATTACAGCCTCCATAAAGGACAAGTTCAAGTTGAGTTCTCCCTTCAAACCAACTCCCTTTTTCCTTTTTCTACATCTTATCTGTCATCCGTTATTTTTTTTTTTTAAATGATCATACGTTCTTAAGATCACGAACCGTTCAATCCAACCATTTCTAATACAGATGATAGAAACCATCAGAGTACATTAATAATTCACTTACAGACGACCGTTTGTCAGAGAATATCTCTCTTCAAAAATATCCTTTGAGAGATTACACAACCTTCTCTTGAGTCGCCAGCATGACCTGATTCCAGAGCTCCATCACCATCTTTGCTTTTCTAAGATGCGTTTTTTTCTTTTTGAAGGATAAAATTTGTAGAGGAGCACCACCTAGACTTTATTGCATTTACACAACTCATTTCGTGTAGCACAATCTTTGCAAAACTGGCCAGCTGCTCGTCATCAAGCCAAAGTCCAAAGCAAGCTGACCATTTTAGATGCCACTGTTGAGCTAAAGGATCAAAAGAAAAAAGGGTACGTACGTAGATCTAAGCGTAGAGTTCGATTTGGTCGAATCACAGACTTCCAGTTCAGTATAAACACGGCAGCTGCAGAGACTGGATGTAGACCGGAACGTCGTACGATTATGCATGCAATTCTAGGGATTGAGAAGCAGGCAGTGTCAGGTAAGTACTAAAACCGAGAGATTTTGGATCGTCTTTAGTGGTTTGCACCGTTGGCCGTTGTCTTCTGCAGGAAGTAGCATTTGGGATATGTACAGGTCAATAATAGCGCATTACTGACCTGACACTGGATTCCTTTAGTCAGGTCTGGTAAAGTAAACAGGATCTTCATCTTAATTGAACTGAGTTCCAAATTTGCACCTGAGGTAAAACTGTTCTTCAAGAAATCATGCTTGCTTTTCCTTTTTTTCTGTGTTAAATTGGAAGCGCTAGGTTTGGTCAGAATCTTGGAAGATTATGCCGACAAATGAACTGCTAATTTCCTTCAACTGAAGATATTAAATCTGACAAGTGACAACCCACCTGCCCCTCCACCGGCGTGGATCTTCTGGGGTAGAAGTTCACGACTTCCTCGTTACTGGTTAGGCGAGAAATGAGCTGTGAGTATTCAACTGCTGTTTTCCTCCAACTTGAATGTCTTAAATACGAGACTCTGCCCAAGTTGGAAGTGGAGCCCTAAAACTGATCGAATTCGGATCAGCTAAATAGGTAGGGTGCGGTTCAATCGACTGCCCTGGAAGAGAGGCCACTGCCTCTCGTCAGCTCATAAGAAAAAGGAAGCTCCCAAACCATAAGGTTGTGTTTGTTTCACAGCAGATCTGAAAACCACAGTGACAAATCTGTAGATTTAAGATTATACCACCTTCCATCCGACCTTAAATCCATGTTTTTTTAATATGTAGAATGGATTTAAACTTCATGCTACTGAGATCCTCAATCTGTTGAAACTGTAGATCTCCCAAAAAACGGTGGGTGGTCATCAATGAAGCGACAAAATAGGTCCGTGTCCCAGAGACGGCTTAGCTGACCAAGAATGAATGATGCAAGGTAGAAAACCATCACATGCATGGTCCAACTTTCAATTTAAGAGAGCACATGAAAGATGCTTCGGCCACAATCAGCTAAGGAAAGTCAACACGTGGGACAAGATTATCCTGCAGTGGGAACAGAAATCATGAAAAAGCGGGGGGTTTGAATCATCTCCACATTCCTGTTCAGAAGATGAATGCAGATGGAAACATATGAACGACCAGTCCCAGAGAAATGTGAACATGCCGTGCAGCTTCAGAAAATTTTCCATGTGTCCACTTGCATACTACAAACGTACTTTTCTCATAAAATTATCAACAATCCAACACGCGAGGAAAGCTACCAACGGATGCACCGTTTAAAATTATACTGTCTATAACAGAATCTCCTCGCCCTCAAGTAATCCAATAGACAGATGAATGCCCTTTTACAGTTAGAAGCATTCGAATAGTACATACACAACACCCAGATGTATGTCCTTTTAAAGTTAGAAGCATTCGAATAGTATATACACAACACCCAGATGTGCCAGGTGTAACGTATGCTTGAATCCCAACCATCAATAGCTGAAAGACGTTGAATCTGAAAGTTACTGGATCATATTAACTTTCCTCTTAATGGCGTATACCAAACTTCGAAGTCCCAGTTGCAGCTCTGGTTGTGGTGGTTCCAATGGAAATTGTAAGGAGGTCGTGTTCCCACCTTTATTAACCGAAAAACATACATACAAGAAAGAATAAAAAATAGGGAATACCTTACACCAAAAACCCCTGAAAACAAACACAGCTGCAACCAAGCAGCTCCCACCCAAAAGGGCTTCAAGAAAGGCCGAACAGCCAGCCAAACTCAGAGAACAGCACAAAGGGAACCACCCGACCCTGCTACTGAAGCCCAAATAATTACAGAACGGTCTAGAACCCTCTAGCCTACATCTATTTTCCTATCCAAAACACCATATCTGCTCATCATAACACCTGCATTAAGAGTTGGCAGCCTATCAGTGATACACGATAGCTCCCTTTGACTTATGATTTCAGCCCACCTACCGTGAAAGCTCCTCTCACCCTGCAGCAGACGCTTCATTCTTCTTCTCCAGCATCAATTGTTTGAAATGATGTTTTTGCTCGACTGTTTGAGCTGATGCTTTTCCTTCGGTTAATAATTTAATATTCATCGGTTTTGAAAGCCCGCGATCCAACAACTTCATTTCTGGACTATCCTAACCACCTCCCACCTTGCTATGATCTCAATAATTCAATGCCACAGACACTCATAAGCTCTCCCAACGAACACCCAAACAGGACTGTCTTACTCTACACAACCTAAATGTTAAAGATGGTTTCAAATCAACATGACAAAATGGTCAGCCTTATGAATTGAACTCACAATTGAGATCAGCAAAAGAAAAAGCTGCTAATTTAGAAGAAGAAGCCTTTAATTCTGTTACGTCATCTTGTGACTTAAACGTCTTCAAAACATGAGAAAAAGAGGACTAACTTGATCTTGACGATCCATCTGGAGCGAAGGGTGCATACGGAACTTCTTTCTAGACAAGAATGCTAACGGCAACTAAACTAAAGTTGCAAACTAACTTGAGAAATTAGCCGCTTAAATTGTTTTGAATGCCCCAAGTGTCCTTGAGTGCAAACAGGGCCTCCTTTACTCTTTGGGCTTCTTCAGAACAAATTGATGGGTTACGCATCAGAACGAATATACAGCATGCAGTTAAGAAGATGATTCTGAACCCTTTCAAAGATCCACGGATCCTCACCAACTTATCAGGTTTACAGGTTGCTAATTTGACTAAGGTAGTGGTGTCTAACGATTCCAGCATTAACCATCCCATATGGGAGGTAACCACCACAAGAAACCTCACACAAGACTTCAAATTTATCAAAAAGTTTAAACTCCTAACATCCAAAAGCCAATGTTAAGAATCCACATGAAGAAAGAAAAAATGATCAGGAATCTCATCAAAATACTAGTTTAGAAGAAGTAAATAGAAAATAGGTAGCTTCTCACTTGGTAATAATGTATGAAGGGACAGAACGGAATGAAAACAGGACAGATTTTTCTTCGTTTATCGGTGGCAGGGCTTCATATATGGTCGTTTATCATAAAAAAGAAAGAAAGGTGAAAATTGACAACCTTGAAAACAGATATTTAAAAATTGTGTTATGAACTTACCATCAAACACATGTTGAAATGTTTGAAACTTTTCAACATATTAAGTGTTCTCTCCATGTTTGGTCTTCACATTTATAATTATGAAAGTACACAGAACTTTGTTAGCTGTAAGATTTTCAGAAAGCTCTTAGAAGAATGTCTCTGTTAGTTTGTTACAGTGAACAGAATGTTTTGAGAAAACTCATACCTCTCTCTCTCTCTCTCTCTCTCTCTTTTGTTCATCCGACGATACAAGATTATCAAGTTCTCAAATCTCACATTGCCACATAATTTGGCATGCCTAGCCAGTCAGACAAGGACGACCCAGCAAGGCCGTTCATGCATCATGCACGACAGAAGAGGGTCACAAGCATTGCCTTCAGACATTTAATTCATGTTGATGTTAAAGTACATTCAGAAAGATGGCCAGTTTAAGTTACTGCCAGCCAAAATTTTTCTTAAAAAGCATCTTCAAGAGTACTGAAAACCATGGTGCCATTACTGGATAGGAGGATACCCACTGAGAGACCCAAAGGAGGGCAAGCCATTCCACTGCAACCATACGAATATCTCAACCTAACGCATGAAAATAATCAAACAATGGGGAAGGAAAAAAAAAAAAAAAGAGAACTGAGAGCACCACATGATCGAACATGTGCAATATAATTCTTCTTTAATTGCTAACAACCTGCGAAATTGCATCCACGTCTAAGCTTTTACATAACAAACAAATGGAAAAAAGGTATTCTTCCCTTCCTTCTTCTTCCAATGTTGAATTTCCCCAAATTCATAAAAAATATATTTTATATGCAGGATTAACCAAATTGCTGAGAAGCCACCTGTCGACTGGAATTTCCAACCAAATCACCTTAGACAAGCATTGCAAGCTTGAAAACGAAGAGGAAGGCAATCCCTTAGACCCTCAGCACCTGCAACTTGTTAGAAAAGGCAATGGCGACCCAATCTGGCTGCAGCGTGGACCACTGGACTTGATTAATCTCACTGCATGCACTATATGCGAGTATTGGATCAATGCCCGCAGCGTCCTCCCCACAACCGAAGTCCACCGTCCCAGTTGGGGACATGACTGTCGGCATCTCCCAGATAAGTGCCTGCCCATCATCCCCCACAGAACACAGATGCCGGGAAGTATGTGGCGCCCATGACACCGCATTGACACTAGCCTGATGCCGGTCGAGCTCCACCACTGGCACTGCCGGCATCCGTATGTCCAACACCACAACCCTGCTGCAGTCCATCAGAACAGTGGCAATGTACCTGAAAAACCATATTCACAACCATTATAATGATATTTCAGAAAGCACATGAATTCGCAAAAATTATCATTCCATAACACCTTATCAACATTTCTATGTCTTCTCAATTCATTCCATAACTCTTAAACAATAAATCACAGGGAGCAAATTAGGCATACCAAATTGCAAAAAATCAAACCAATTCAACCATTAAGATATCGGTCGCTCAAAAAGGGAAACACAAATCTGCTGCCGTTGAACAAATGAATCGTATGGTTCACATGATACAGAATAATGACGTTTTCAAAAGCGTTATCTCAGAGTTGAAGAAGAATAGAAAGCAATCACGGGGAAGATTTTATTAGCGCATCATTTTTTACTTTGTGAAACTAAAAGTAGAAAGAAGGAAAGAGGGAAAAGGGGAGGGGAAAGTATGCCTGGGGTCCCTCTTGTTCCACGCGAGACGGAGAAGGGGGGTGTCCGGAAAGGGGCTCTCGTAGATGATGGTGGAATGCTCCTTATCCCTGAGATCAAAGATCCTCACAGAACCATCGGCGGAGACGGAGCCGAAAACGCCGGCCTCCCCCCAAGCGATGTCGTAGACCTCCTTGTCGTGCGCGATGAGCTGCGTCTCCACGGCCTCCCGCTCCACATCCCACACGGTGCAGGTGGTGTCGATGCTGCAGCTACCGATCCTCCTGGGTTCCGCGTCGTTCCAATCGAACGACGTCAGGGGCGCAGAGAACTCCGAACTTTTGCTGTTGTTAAGCACTGCCTTGAGCTCCACCCCGCCTTCGCCGCCGACTTCCCAGAGGCGGAGGAAGTCGCCGGACGTCGCCAGGAGGTCCGGTGAGACGGAGCTAGGGTCCGGATGGAACATGAGCTTCGTGGGGGGGTAGGTGTGCTCGAATTGGAGGGAAGGGTCGCGGCGGAAGCCGAGGGAAGGGTTCTCCTCATTGAGGGTGAGGATCTGGACGCGGTTGGATGGCTCCTCGATGAAGCTCCCGACGGCAAGCCGGAACCGTTTATCCGACCGGGCAGACCACGCCAGGCCATAGATCTGCCAGGGGGCCTCGTAGTTGTAGACGCTCGGGTTCTTCTGGTTCTCTGACCCCAGCCTCTCCATCGGCTCCCTCTCTCACTGTTCCTAAATCACTGTACGCTTTCTATCTCTCTTTGTGCCTCCCAAGACAAAGGGGATGAGGAAGAAGAAGCTGACGATGGCGAGAACGGAGGGATTAGGGTTTTAGAGAGGAAGAGGAAGTGAAGGTTGTAGTCGCCAAGACCGTCCCCGTCATTGTCGCCGGCGGGTTTGACAAGCGTCAGCGAGAGAGAGAGAGAGAGAGAGAAGGAAGAAGAAGCGCAGCAGCATCTGGGAACGCCGAGGCCGGGGAGGCCAGAAGTTTCTAGGCATGAAATAAAGAGGATCGGGTCTAAGGTTGCTTAGTGCCTGGATCCGACGCTTGCATTCTGAGTTGTGATTCGGACTTCCTGCTGATGGGCTTCGGAAATGAACCGATCATCTCGCTCGGCTCGAAAACTAAGTCCTTGTGTCCTTTAGAGGTTGTTTGATTGCTGTCCATTGAGACAAGACGGACAGAACGTTCTATCCATTACACTACTGTCCTGTCCTCATGAATAATGGTGTTCCTTGTCCACCGTTTGATGATTTTAGGAACAGAACACAATGTTCATTTTGTCCAGCGTTTGTTTTAAAAACGTCTGTTCTATCTGTCCTGTCTGACGTTTGTTTTAAGAGAAATTTTCTCGTGAAGCGCTTTGGGTTTAAGAGGGATGTCAATGGTTCCGATGCAATATGACATTATATTCAAACCCGAATTCAAGTAAACAAATTTGATAATATATCTCCAATTACGACCAAATAATCACTACACTCCACAAATTTTATAATCATTATAAAAAATGAAATTTCGTCTATGATATGTGATTGGGACAAATAGAGACAAGAGTAGGAAACATTACAATTTCCTTTTTTTTTTCTTGTTCTTATGTTCTTCAATAAAGCACCGCAGAAAAGGCTCCGCCTTCATGATGACAAATGGTAAGCAACCAAGGCTGTCTGTTTCCTCTCTCGCTCTCTCTTGTTATTGGGCATTGTGTATAAGCGATAGGTTACGCATTCTTCTCTAACAGCTAAGATCACAAACTCACGTAGTACTTGAAATGTAGAGATTCGTCAAACTCAGATGAACTGCGTGACTCCGACAATTGTGTGCATTAAACTTGTAGTATATGATGTCTCAGTCATGTGGCAATGTTGTCAAAGCTTATTGGTTTTTAAATGTTTCTGCCGCCATGTCTAAATTTCAATGTTATTGTAACTTCGGAGCACATAAAACACAGTTGTACATATGGAATGCGAGTCAGGTTGGGCCCAAGATAGACCCAGACTGGTTTCAGATTTTGACGAGAAAGAGAGAGAGAGAGTTCTTCAAATGGCCTAGAGGCTAGAGACAATACAGATGATCCATGTTCCTATCTCACCTGATATTGATAACGTTGAGGTTTCCATATGGGCTTCAAATTTTGATAGTCCACATTTGTCATAACTTTCAAGGCTCCTAACACATAAGATTCTTTTTTTCTGTTTTTGTGTTTGGAGATCCTAGTATCGGTTCCCAAGTTCTGCAGGTGAAGCAGCTACACGAACAGTTGTGAAGCCATTCACATTGCTCCTGTGGGCCGCATGTTATAACCATATTCACAAATTCTTTATGACTTTTCCATTCTCTCTAAACTAAATTCATGTGCACATTTAGATTGATCGATCTTAATGAAGAGAAAATACCTGAAAATCAGTTTCAGAATAACATGATTAACATAAGATCCCATTCATTTGTTTGTGCCCATGCCATACTTACAAACTCAAGGCTACTCTGACCTCAAAGCGACTTCAAGAGCAAATGCCATTCATTCATTTGTTTGGCATTTCTCTCTCAAACATTTTGCCAAACGTTTGGCATGCAAGATAGTTCTAGGCATATAGAACATAAAATTGGGTAATACTGTGTCAAGCCTGTCGATATCTCGTCCATGAAAGGAGTTTTGGTTGGTCCAACTATCATATCACCTGCATTCAAATTTGGGGTAGCATCAGTGTCAAACAATATGACTAGCATTTCGAGTTTAAATGCATTACTTCCAAAATGGAAAGGGGAAAAGCTCAGGAGCATACCTGTAGACTGTAGTTACTCTCTTCTTCCGTCCACTTGTAGTTACCGCCCCTTGGCCAGGCACGGGACCATGTTATTTGGCAGACCATTTACAATTTTTTCATTTCCATAATATCAATAAGATATCAGTCTGATGGATTGCACGTGTGTGGGAATCTTCAAGAACAGAAAAAAAGATGGAAGGGCACACACTGCGACGGTGAGGAGGATCTGCCAGTGAAGATGCAATAGATTTTCAGGATGAGAAAGAGAAAGGGCGAGGGGGCGGAGACGGAGGAGAAGGATAGAAAGAGAAAGGGCTAGGGCAGCGACCGGGTGGAGACGAAGAGAAGGGGCAGCTCGGGGCGGAGACAGAGAAGAAGGGGCAGAGACGGGGGCGGAGATGGAGGAGAAGGGGAAGCTGGGGAGGAGACAGACAGAAGAGAATGAGCAGGTCGGGCGGAGACGAAGGAGAAGGAGAGAGGGAAAGAAAGAGAAAGGGCGAGGCAAGAGGAGCTCGGGGTCGGGGAGTCCGCGTTCCTCGATGTGTTGTTCCGTGGTAAACGACGGAACGCGTAGGAACGTCTCTCCTATTTATACCCTTTGTTCTCTGTCCGTTCTGTCTTTACTGTTCTCTGTCCGACGTTTGTGTCAATTTTGTCAAAACAGAACGTGTCTCTTCTGTTCCGCCGTGTTCCAACACAATCAAACGACCATATTGTATAGGTGGACCTTTCTTGCCCAACCTATTGAGTTCAATCCAACGCTCGACGGATTGAATCTGCTTTACCTTTTGAATTCCATTTACCCAAAAAGTGTTTGCAGTCAAATTAATATGAAAATGCTGCCTTCCATACGGAGTAAGCAACAATGTTCTTTTTTAAGGCAAAAGAGAAAGATAAAAGCAAAACCCTGTAACCAAAGTTTGGTGGCAATCCTATCATTGAGAGATTGAGTGCTGCTTTCCCTTCAAACCATAAATCTCAGGGTGGGAACAAAACAAGGCTCCGCCACCGGAAAGTGTAGACAGCTGTGTAGCCTTGTATGATTTGAATATTAGCAGAACGAGATATCACCTGGATGGCAGTCTTGCTGTTACTGATGTGGTCATCTTCCCAGTGATTACAAGTACAATGTCCTTCATCCATAGAATATTCATATCGTGCTTAGATGTTTCAACCCACAAACATAGATGTTCCCAGCACTATCCCTTCCCCTTCTATAAATAGATGAGCAAAGAAACTGATGGATCATCACCACAGTAGTCCACCATCAGACTTCAGCCCACCATGGCCAGATCTTTCGCTTTGATCGCTGCCCTGATGGCAATGCTCGTGGTTGTTGAATTTGCGAGCATTGCCGATGCGAAACACAAGAGCTATCTGAGAGTGTAGAGGCGCCAGGGTGCCGCCGTCGTTCTGAGGAGCACTACAGGTGCGGCTCCCACAACCTCAGGTACAATGGCGGATTCACGTATGATTGCGACGTGAAAGATGGCAGGCACTCGAAGATCGTAGTGTATAAACATCGTTACTGCCGTGGATATGGGCGCGTGTTGCCTCGCGAGGGGAAGAAGCGGTGCAGGCGATTCCCCTTCAAGAGTGTCTACATCGAGTGTTGATTCATGCCTCGTGAACCCTTATTAGGCACAATTACCAGCTTCATTTACTGGTCATGGCTAATTAAATAAGTAAAGGAGATCAACTGTATCTCTTGTTGGTTTGTTTCTCGATTTTGTGAATGCAGTTCATCGACCTCTTGGGCACTCCATGGATATTTCATTTCGTGCTTTATGGGTTAGTTTGTTAAAGAAAACAGTTTGTAATTGTTTCATGAAACTATTACATACTATTGCCATTGCCGAAATAATCCTAAGTGTCTTTTCATGTCCCCTGCACATTAATAGTGTTTTAATTTATACATTATTGTATGCAAGTAAACGTACTACCTACAGTTATGGTATGAATAATAAGAACTGATTGCTTTAAAATTATGTGTTTGCGCGCTACAATAAAACAGGGGCAGCCCTGGCACTAAAATGAGATCAGCTCTGGCGCACCCCGTTGAAAGCACCCTTGACATATTCTTCACCGACGTTTTGAAACCTGACAAATGCCAAATCAATTACATTGCATGCCAAATTAATTGTAATATACTGCACAGGACTGGATAGAAGGACCATATCATTCCATAAGAAGTAGAGATGAACCTTGAACATTAACAATATTGGGGGCACTCGTTGGAACTACAGCTGAAGATTTATCTGGTGATGCTTCAAAAGGACCAGAAACATTTTGTAATGCTTAAGAAGACTTCTCCCAACAGATCTTGTATATCATATTTGTCAGGAAAGCTTGCTAGGGTGCTGAGTAAATGAAATAAAAGATCCTGATCCTTCGCCTGGTCAGCAGAACTAACTGTAAAAACAAGCACGCGCCGCAATTTACATTTGTTCCCTGTGGATTCATGTATCTCAGGAAAACCACCACCATGGGATGAAAATTTTCTTTGAATTCTAGCTAGCTGCAAACATTATGTCAAATCTCAACTTATAGAATGTTCTCCTGCCTCGGACTTCAAACTTGATACGAAATGCTCGTGAATGCATAAAAAGGAAAAAAGAAAATCTCAATTCAACCTCATCTGATATTTTGTGCTCCACACATCTAAGGTACATTAGGCACTTCATCAACTAGGAAAAGAAGCAAAAATTGATGTTGAACCCAACAGTCGATCTAGATGTTTGTCTAGCTCGTATACATAGCTCCAGATTCCAAATTTTTGTACATTACATACATGCCCAATTGTTGATGATGAAGGGGAAAGAGGGAGACGAAAAAACAAAAGGTAAGATTATTGCATCTGAGACTAAATTTGACTACATCAAGCCTGTTTTCTGTTGAAAAAACAGCATGAACCATGGCTATGATGTATTGGTAAATCAATATATCAAGTTCACAACGATTTACCATTCTAGAAGATCGACTAGTTACCATACCATTAATTTTTAGCATTTCTAAGAAGACAAACCTTTATGAAGTTTAAAACTCAGTTGTGCTTTTGCCATGCTCTATTCAAGTCTGCAAGAACTCCCCTGCAGTTAACTGTGAAGTATCTGATTGTAGGAGGCCTATCGAGAGCATGCAATGGCTACGTTTAATCCACGGAGAGTACTCAGCTTTAAAAACCACAAGGCCTTTGTGCAATCAGAGGAAATCTAGGCTTGTGATTATCTATTGTTACCAGCATTTGTGGCTTTTTCATCCATTTTTCCTTAAATCTTCAATTTTTTGCTTTTATATTTTCATAACATTGAGAAATATCCATCTCAAACACGCCTTTGGAACTGAATCATGCCTTTGGAACTAGAGTACCCATAAACACCTCTGCGGATTTCTCTAATTAGAAATATGTGTGATTAGCTTTTCACAAATTATTGAAACTGAACTCAATAGAAAACTTGATTTAATTGTCGACGTCTTGTGATCCACAAAGTGGGTGACTTTGATAAGCTGCTACTCACTTTGATAAGCTGCTACTCCTTGACCGCATCTGATCCATGGATTGATTGTCCCGATCTAGTAAACCCACACCGCCCGCGTCCTCTGAAGCACTGTGTTATGGATTGAAATAACAAAGATCCTTTGCAACTTCTCTTACCCACTCCAAATGGCCAGCATGAAGTCGTTATAATATTTATTACAACCAAAATAGTGATATTTATGAGAGATTCTACATCATTATTTGGAAAACATCCAAACCAACATAGCACACAGAAGATCCATTTATTGTCTGTCACACATTTGGGCATCTCTTCTTTTTGGTCAATTTCCATCGTCAGTTTATTTAACGCAATAGAGACCGTGAGAGAAGGACATGGTCACCTGTTGAATCAAATGACGCATTTGGTACTCTCACCCAGACTCACCACATCAAACGCGTCGTTGTATACGCACTTTTTTTGAAAGACTTTAAGCTCTGACCTAAGTTGCGGAGTAACATTTGTGGAGGATGGTTGAAGTCTGAAGATATTGCATTGAGCCAATAGACGAGAGGAGTCCAACACAGACTCTTAGCTGCTTTCTTAGGATTTTTTTATGCTCTTTGATGTTTAAACCCCTTATGTTTTTAGTTTATTCATGAATAATAGAGCAAGTTTAATTTGCACATCATTCTTATTATAAATCGCTGTCCCTGTCTTCGGCCCATGCTCGACCTCGTGGGAGTTTGGTTTTTAAATTGTGAACATATCTGCGAGTGTTTCATTACAAAATTTCATTTTTAAAAGCCTTAACGATAAGGTTACACCCAATCTTAGACACCTTTATTATTGTTTTTCACTTTATTTTAGTTAGTAAATATAGGTTTAAATCAGTCAATCTCCAAGTTTTCTCCTAATATTAGTCCTGATTCACTTTTTTTTCCTTAGCATGTTCGGGTGCAGTTCATCAACATATTTTGGAAAATGGGAAAAAGATGGGCAAGTTTTATTATGACAAACTTAGATGGTATGAACTTACCAAGCAGTCTGGAGGAAACATGCCTAACTTGAAATAAGCGATGCGTCTGGGCTCTCAAACCCCACCATTTGGCTGTTTTAGGCACAAATGGAGCTACTCTATCGTCGGCCAGCTCAATGAGCTTCATCTGTGTTTGACCTGATTTAAAACAATAAGTAAACACAAAAGGTTTGTTTAACAACAAATAAAATGGGAAAGATTAGCACCCCCAACAAATAAGCCAATGGCAAACGCATGTCCGGGGGAAAACAATTTTCGTAAGCTAACCAGTCTACACGCTACAGAAGCCACGTTTTGACCACAGAGGACGGGTAAAGTTAACTTTTAAATCAAATAACGACCGCGAATCGTAAATTAAATCTGCTTTACGTTTTTCACTCTCTTCTCAGCCCCTCTTGAAAAGGTGGTCTTCCAGAAAAAGGTGCCATTGGAACAGAGATTGGAGGAAGTTGCAGAACGTTTTGCATTTGGCTCTCTTTCTCTCTCTCTCTTTTGGCAAAGGGTGTGTAGTGTAGCTGGTTGGGCCTACGGTGCATGAGCAACACTTGTTGGGTTCAATTCCTATAGAAACTAACTACCTTTCAAATGGCATTGAAGAGTTGGGCTGAGAGGTTGCGTTAAACAGCTCAAGTGATGAGAGTTGTGGTTGTATGTCACATCATGGCCTGTGGAGGTACTGGATATTCACAGCATGGCCTGTGGATGATATTATTTAGAGGCAGCCATCTCTTGATGTTCGACAATTAGAGTTTGGAATTTTAGTTGGTCACCGGATGGAGTTTTCCATTTTACTAGCTACAAAATAGGCACAGAATATCTATTATTTTGAAACCGTAGAATTGAGATACGTTACCACTCCGTCTGAAGCTTTTGCAGCCTCAAGCACCTCGGCAGATGAAAAAGACAGAAAACCATATACACTATTTTTCCCCAATTTGCGATCGTACAGTATTCTGGCACTAACTACAGTTCCATATTGACTAAAGTGCTCCTTCAAGTGCTTAGGTCTCACCGACCATGCAAGATTGCCAACATAGAGCTTATGAGGACTCTCAAGGATAAAGTTCTGTTTAGGAGGTTCTTTTGTTCTGGGAGAAGTAGGAGGAGCATTCTCACACATAGATCTCGACCACCAAGATCCTAGTACAGCATCATGGAAAGAAATCAATTAGAAAAACAAGAAAATACACCTAAGGTTCATCTCAAGCTTACAATTTCATGACTCACAGTCCTATCCAATGCAGAAAGTGCAGCTTTAGCCTCGTCTCTTCAACTCATTGTAACATAACCAGATCCTCTACTTTTGCCAGACTCAGCATTTCGAGAAACCTGCAATGGTGAGCAAATCAAATATAAAATTTCTAAGTACTGAAACTTGGAAGTGCATGAAGAAGTGTCAAGCTTCATTCCCCATCAAACTTCATACTTTTTTTAAGTCAATAGATTAAATAAGCGAAATTGTTTAAATATAATGACAAACATAAGGTTGGTAACAACTAACAACATAAGCAACATCATGAATGCATAAACAGGACATTTTTTTTTTTAAAAAAAAAAACTAATTGTCCACTAGTTTGAATCTATTTGAGCTAAAATAAGTTTCCTGTTTTATCAGAAACCTTTTAGCTAAAGAAAGAAAGGCATCCTGCTTCCAGTAAACTAACCAACTAATCTAGCTAAAAAATGACATGATCCTTAACTATATTATCAAAAGAAGCTCATCAAATCATTAGATGATCAAAAGTAAAGTAGTTCTAATTAATTTGAAAATGCAAATAAAGTAAAGCTACCAAGAATGAAGCCATCCTCCTGAGAAAACCCCAGAATTTCATCTGCTCGTACTTAGGACAGATGATCTAGTTCTCAAAGTTGTTCGGCATCAGCCTTTGGTTAGTCTGGAAACTAGTTCTCAACTTATTATGGACATTTTGGTGTATTCTGAGCCAGTATTATCTTTCAAATATCAAACCAGTGATCATGAGTCATTGCAACAGCTATTTCATATTTACGATACTTATTTGTAGCTAGAACCTATATCGTTTTCCTGCTATTCTACAATGGTAGGAGGCTAACAAAACTTGTTTTTAGGTGCTTCACAGGCATGACGGAACAACTTTATCTTCAATTTCATTGTTGCCATGGAAATGAAAGAAAGTATGCAATCTAATACTGCACTTTTCTAAATATCACAGTATTGCAAAAGATACATGCTGGGTATTCAAGTTCTGACCTCCTTTAGATTGAAATCATAATCCGATACCCCTAGGCAGGTGGATGGATCTCTTGCTGGCAAAGCACATGACTTCATGTGGCAGGATGTGGGTTCCAGCATTATATCCTTGAATCTATGTCGCATGGGCAACGGAAAGAAGGGTGTTGCACGGCTGGACAATGGTGCACGTTGTGACCATGGCAAAATATATGTTGGTTTTACTAGTTTAATGTATTCAATGAAAATTATATGTACATATACAATAAAAAAAATTTGAACTAACAGGTTACTACGTAAACTTATTTAAGTAAGAAAATTGATCAGTAACCAAGAAATAAGATACCATTTCTGAAGAAAACAAAGCTACTAGACCAGATCAGGAAGGTACTCGTGAAGCAACTATTAAAGGTACTAATTTTTAATGTAAGTCCTATATTTTTTTTTACTGATTAATACAATATTGCAGCTATTTAAACATGTAGAATCTAGTTGATGAAAAGTAAGAAATAAAATATTTAATTTTTGAAAAAAATGACTAGATTACTGGTATTATTCTAGCCTTAAAACCCGTCAGATCACCTTAGCTTTCGTCTAACTGAATGATATGCCCACTGTGCTCCAAATATTAGAAACCGTTAGTCTTATTGATCAAACTGAAGACAAAGTTAGTAATTATTAATAATAACAACAATTATAACAACACTAAAAAACCACAAAAAAGAAAGTTCCAGAAAATTAAACCAAAAGCTTGACGGTCTCATTTCAACATTTCTTGCACTAATTAAGCATTTAATCACAAAATTGGCCAACAGAAGGCCATAAAACAAGTCGATCAAGATTCTACAGCATTTTCCTGCATTGCCTTAGATGCATTTCTAGTACATATGAACTCTTGAGATTCATCCTAAACACCTTGGAAGAAAATCAAGAGGCAAGAAATCACCTACAAAGTAATTTGGGTATTCTCTCAGTGTTCCTTCACTCGCGTACCTCTAACAATAAGCATTATAAAAGGAAAAGGAAAAGGAAGAACCAACATACCTCTACCGATAGCACCGACCCATATGGCTTGAACAATTCCGATAACTCAGCAACGTCAGTACTTTCAGGGAGATTGCAGACATAGAGTTTAAATGGTCGAGATTCTCTTGGTAATGCCTCCTCCACGTCCTCTGGCATCGATTCCTCAGGCTCCAATGTTTCCACCGTCGATTTCTCCTCAACGACAGCTAGAATCTTGGACAGCCTCTTAATATTAATGACGGGAAACACATTAAGGGAGTACTGAGACCCTGAAGAAGCGGACTGCCGGGCTGAGGATGCGAAGATGGTCAGCGGAAGAGAGGGGCAAGAGGAAGATGACAACCTAAGGAAACCACGAGATGATGGGGAGGGGTAGAGGGAATGGCTTCTAGTTGTTTGGAAGGGGCAGAAAGAGGAGAAGCAAGAGGATGCTGCCATGGCAGAAGGCACTTGAGGAGACCGTCTCCGACTGCGGGCGAAATGCCGCGGGAGAGAAAAGGAAGGGAGCGGAGGAGGAACCGGATAGAGTGCGGTGGGGCCTTTCTGAAATTAGTTCTTTATGGACCGTTTGATGGTCTGGAAATATATTTCTAGAAATATAGGAAATGGAAAAATGGAATAGGAAAAATCTTTCTGATTCCCATTTTGATGTGTGTGTGATAACTGAGAAATATATTTCTAGAAATATATTTCTGTGTTTGATGATAAAGAAAGATTCTTTCTCAGTTTGATATAAAAAACATATTTCCAGATACATACTTGTGGGCTGCAACTCCTGCAGAGCGTGTGAAGTGATCCTATCTGATCCGTTGGGCATTAATAAGACAGTGAACTTGATATGAGCAACGAGATCTCCTGCAACATTGCAATTAATATTGTCAATGCAACATCGGTACGGCAGCTTTTGGAGTAAACTGCTCATCTGCAAACATTAAAAAGAGGACTTATATATATATATATATCTTGTTAAAGACTTCCATAAGGCCTATAGCTCACAGATTGTAGTGCATACGCTGATTGTGGTTCCAAAGTAGCAGTAGATAAGAGAGAATCTTTTATGCATTCAAACGTGGAGCTATGGCAAATATGATTGCAGGCAAAGGGTAGGGCCACTGAAGATGATTGATCATTCCCTTTTGCAAATTTTTGAACGAAGAAGACAAATCTCAGCAGGAAAAAGGAGCAAAGGAGCCATGGTCGAGCATGCTGTTCATAAGCAGGCACCATTCTTCTTTTGCTCTTTACCTTTGCTTGCAAGACCCACCAAATTAACTTGAAGAAATGAGATATTTGGTCCTTCTGCACACCATTTTTTTTGCATTGAGGATGAAAAAAAACATGATCTTGGATGCTGAGAAAGAAAATCCCATGTTTAATAAGGGAAGATAATGACTGTTTCTTAGGTATATATTCTGCTAAACACGATGATTTGAAAGAAAATCCCATATCTGAGTTGTGAAATTTGTCAACTTTAACAATTTTCTTTAATATTCAATTATCTGTGCAGGCCAAGGAACATGAAGGCACATAACTGTATTTTATCTTCAGGCCCGCGCAAACTAGAATTTTATATTGAAGGGGATGACAGAAAAGCAGCATTCAATGCTAACCCAAAGAAGAATGGTCTGTAGAAGGCCACAAGCCCACAGCTATCCACCTAATTCCCCTGCATCTTCATTTCTGCAATTGGAACTTGCAGCTACGAAGATTGTGTCATGTAATTTACAACGACTAACTGTACTTTACAGCATATATGTGAAAAGAAAGGGTTTCACAAGCCCACAGCTATCCCAAAAAAGAATGCAGCATATACGAAGCAGAAAAAACAGTTATGCTGTAAAGAAGAATGCAGCATATTACAAATGTGTAGTTTCACAAGCCCACAGCATATACGAAGAACAGTTACACAGAATAGCAGCATTCAATGCTAACCCAAAGAAGAATGGTCCGTAGAAGGACAGTTAGACAGAAAAGCAGCATTCAATGCTAACCCAAAGAAGAATGGTCTGTAGAAGGCCACAAGCCCACAGCTATCCACCTAATTCCCCTGCATCTTCATTTCTGCAATTGGAACTTGCAGCTACCAAGACTGTGTCATGTAATTTACAAACGAAAATAAATTGAGAACTGCACACATGCAGTACAAGTGTGTAGTTAGCAATACTAAAACCAATAAAAGGAAAAAAAAAATCCACACAATAGACATTGAGTTGGGGCTTTTAGATCCCCAAAGACTAATGCATCAAGCAAATTCACTGTCTCGGAGAACAAAATCAATCCCAAGACTTTGAAGAACCAAATACCAAGAAAAATTTCATCTTCATAACACTGATCCTATGGTTCCTTCTTAACTTGAAAAAACTACAAGAAAGAAGGGTCGTGTTTCCGGGCAAACCTTCCTATGCTGGAGAAACACCAGCACGAAGCAGGAGGAGCAGGGGAGGGGAAAGCGATCGTCTGAGCTGTTCTTCTCCGTCTCTCAATCGACCCGACTGCTTCAACGACAGCAAAATCAGGCACTCCACAAAACCAATGTCCCATTCCGCGTCATACAAGCAAAGATCTTCAGGTTCTACCCCACACACGAGGGAGGGGGGAAGGAAGGAGAGAGAGCCAGAGAGAGAGAGGGAGACCAGCAGGATCATTCGAGTGGGGAAGGTTAGCGGCAGCATGAAGAAGGCTGCGGCTTCAAGGCGCGTAAGGACGAAGAGGGCTGCGGCTGCGAGAGACGAGTGAGCGAAGAGGCAATACGCGATCAAATCAGCCTCAACGGTCGAAAATTTCTTTCCGCCTGAACAGTGTGGATTTCCAGCGTAACAAACGGCCCCTTAGAGCCGCCCGATTCGAAATCCAATGGTTTTTAGATATAAGGACGTGAGACCAACCTTTCTTGATCGTCGTTGAAGCCTTACAGCTATCTTTATGAGACGTGACTTACAAAGAAAGAGCTGCTTTCAAACTTAAGTGAATCAAATTTGTCTTTTCAATTGAAAACTTTACATGGATTAAACTACAACCATGCAATACTCTGATTTTTCCCCCAATTTTTCCTTTCAAGTTTTTTTTTTTTTTTTTTTTTGCTTGGGCAGAAGCTTTCTTCCAACCCACCAATCAAAGCTAGTATCTAAGTTTTTGGATGAACGTTTTGACAATAATGAAATGATGCCTCTCAGTACCTTCCAAAAGTCAATATTCCTCTAATTCTAATTCCTCCATTAATTTCTTCTTAAAGAGTCCAGTTCAATAGTGAAACTTGGGCTTCTCGGTTTCACTTGTCAACCATGGCCTGTCATATTTAATTCCTTCTTTTTTCATAGCACTGTCTTCAACGTCAACACCAAGTTGCAAATAGACTTCTTTTTTATGGTCATGACTCTCTCCTATCATCTATTCCTTCTCTCCCTCGAGCTTTCTCCATGGAGACAGGTTCCTTTTTGTGCTTTTTGTTGGGAGATTTCTCTCTTACATACACAAAACGAATATGCTCTAAACAGGATTATGTTCATGTTAAATCATTGAATCAAAACCTTAACTGTAGCGGAAGCGTACCTGATTCCATCTGAACAGCACGAACGATAGATCGCAGTAGGATCTTCCAGGGTCTGTGCAGTACACGTGCGGTCTCTCTCAAATGGAAAAGAGACAACCTTAGAAAACGATCTTTCAAGCAACCATTGCATGACCCTAAGGACCACAACCCTTTTATATTGTGAGCAATTACGGATTCAACCTACCAAAGAATCCATAATTGCATACAAGTATGTATATATCATAAAAATACCTGATACCATATTAAATGACGTAATATCCCAAAACGCAATCACTTAAGCAGATATTTACATTAAGACAACCATAATGTCTGAAATTCTTCATAGACATGTGCCGGCCCACCAAATGATTCTTACAATCTCTCACTTTGGCCAAATATGTCTTTATATATTTATACATTACATAAAACTTTAGGAGTTCATAACTATTGTCTTATTAGACGTCATTTTCACCAATCTCGTCCATGACCATATCAATATAGAACCAAAACGGCTTTCGTTATATTAAAATTAGCTAAACCTTCAATAATCACAAATGTGAACACAATCAATGACATAGATCTGATATGGATGTATAGAATGAGAATTACATGTAATGTGATTACAACATGTCTATTCTCAACTAGCCCTACTTTAAAACCTTATGCAGATCAAAAATACAAACATAGAATGGAACCAAAGAATTTTAAACTATATTCTGCAGAAAAACTGAATATGGTCTATACATAAGAGCAAACAAAATACAAACTCCCACTAAATCAGCACATCATCCAAGAATAACACCCTCATACGAACAACATGTTCGTGAAAGACCTTAGGTGTTAAACCATTGGTAAGCGGATCCACAATCATATAGTTTGTCCCAATATGCTTTAAAGATACCTGACCATTCTGTATCTTTTTTTTAAGAGCCAAAAACTTGATGTTGATGTGCTTAAGTTTTTGTTAATTACACAAAAAATGTGAAATTGGAAAAGTAAAATCTGAGAGCACATGTGAAAGAAATCCACTCATGAGAGCCTCCTCATCTGAATTGGAATTTGACAACAAACATGTTAACGAATAAAAGTGATTACAATGGAATACATATTAGGATTGCTGAGAATTTAAAGGTCAGGCTTAAAACCATGTGTTGCATTTTCCTCATGTTTGTTTGTTAAAAGTTGTGTATGATTTATTGTACTTCGCACACTCTCATTTCAATAGCAAAGAAATGACTTGTAGGTTGGTGAAATATATATGGAGCAATACTTGTCTATCTAGATTACCTGTTCTTCAGCAGTGTTGAGTTGTTCTTTTTATCTTTTTTTTTTTACTTCTAAAGTATTTTACTTTTAATTGGTAAGCTGACTGTGACAACTCGATGATATGATGGAGGCATCGGCTTCATTGGTGGTGACTTGCTAAATTAAAAGGAAAAAAAGAAGATATTTTTTTTCATATTTTAATTTTAGCACACATAATTGTCAAACAACTTTAGTTTATAGTGTAGTTTGCTTGAGCAAAATAGAGGAAAAGAAAGCTGAGCCATTAATGTTCATGTACTTACTTTTAGTCTAAAAATTTTGAGTGAAAAGAACGAAGTTTTTGGGAAGAAATTAGAAATCCTTGTTCTCTTTTTTCATTTTTTATTTTTAAAGTCAAGATAAATTTTATTTTGCATTTTTTTTTTGGAAGTTGGGGGTGAGTGGCTAGTTGGAGAATTAATAGATGCACTGTTATTATTCAGATTTTCTCAAGCAAGGGCTATTAAATTTGTTTTACATTTCCCTTGTTTGTACACTAGTCAAAAAGAGAAAACGAGTGTACATGTACATTGTATCGAGTGGTGTGTTGAGGACGAAAGATTTTCAGTCTAAACTTAGATTGGAGAAATCTGTCAATTCTATATATAAAAATGATTTTCAATCTATATATATATATACCGCCTCATTAACACAACCCAAACAAAAAAAAAATACATTGAATTGCATGTGTGAGAGGGATTCTTCTCACAGCTGGAGGAATGCATGTTATTTATATAATAGAAAGAGAGACTGCGAGTGTGTGGGTGAGAGTTCGTGCCATGTGCTTGAATCTGCCTGTGCCTGAGCTAGAACCGATAGAAGTCCTTGGAATGGGATGGACCGGTTCAATGGCAGACACTGGTGGTCCGTCAGCTTGATTCATGGGTTGTGTTGTAGAAAGGTAGCTACTTTTTTGGAATGGTTCGGTCATGTATCATTCCGAACAGGTAGCGGGATCAACGGCGCACCAACAACATTGAGGAGAAGTGGGAGCTCGGAGTTGCCGCCACCACCAACACCAGGTAGAGGTGCTGCCGGTCTAACCGCAGAGACTTGTGAACATTTCATCCACGTCTTGACGTTGCTCCATGAATTTGATTTCGTGGACCCGTCCATTGGGTTGAATATCTCCTCTGGAATGGGAACCTCAAGTACCGTGTCAAGTCCATCTTCTTTGTCGAGGTTCGGGAGTAGTTTCCTCATCGAAACGTCCCGCACCGTCACCGGCAACACCACCTCCTTCCTCTCCCCTCCGTTGTTCGCCTTCCAAGATGGAAAGGCAGGGGAAGAAGACACTTCTTCATACCTATGCGGCTCCCCTTATTTTACGGTCCTATGAGATTGAATGGGTGGAGGAGAGTCGAATGGATCCATTCCATGGTTTTTGGGGGACATTTAAACGTGTCCACGTTTCCAAGTTGCAGGGAGACACCCGATTATAACAAAATATATAAATAATATTTATAAATGTATAAAATTATAATAAAATATTGCTATTTATAAATATATCTCAATTTGTTTTTCCCTGTGATTTTGACTTGTACAGGGGCTTATGTTGCATATATTTTTTTGGTTTGGACTGCATATACGTTAATTTCGACTTTTGCTTATATGATAACAATGAAACAGATTTAGTCAGTTGAAAATTAATTCTCTTTTCAGTTAATGGTATGTGGTTGTCTGCACTTTCGAGTCATCTTCCACATTGAGACGGCTTTCATGGAGCACTGAAACAAAGACTTCATTAAAATCAAAGCTTCCAAGCTCCTTTTTGTAACTGAAGCACTTAGTGGCGAAAAACTCACAAAATGGAACAAATTTAATTACTTTTGTCTTCTATTCTATGAGAGGGCATTGTTTTACCCTAGTATATATATGTACATATACATGTATATATACAATATTACATATGCGTGCAAAAGTCCCAAGCCTCTAGTTAATTACTTTTTTCTTCTATTCTATGAGAGGGCATTGTTTTACCCTAGTATATATATGTACATATATATGTATGATAATGTGTGTGCGCACACATATTGATATAGGAATTTATTTATATATATATGAATATATATATATATATTCATATATATATAAATAAATTCCTATATCAATATGTGTGCGCACACACATTATCATACATAGGCAGAACCTGTCAGTTGAAATGCCGGTCGTGTAAACTGAGTATATGAACGTTGTGCTCGTGTTCCTCCACATTTAATTTAATGAAGTCCTTAAGGGCTATTACTTGAGCTGCACTCTATAAAGAGACGGATCCCTTGCTCTCATGCACAGGGCCAACGGCACGGTGTAGCAAGGGAAGGGAACGGGGCGAGGCAGAGAGAGAGAGAGCGGCATGGAGTCCTCTCTGTTCTACAGAGTGGGCATGGTAGTGTTGGGCCTGTTGCTGGCCGGGCTGGTGCTGGAGAATTTGCCAGGCTTTAGTGACCAAGACCTGGCAACTCTGGGTGCCCGGTGCACACCGTTTGTGGTCAGGGAGCTGCCGCCGGTGCCTCCTTCCGAGGACTGCAGCAATGCGGTCAGGGGCGCCGACCTCGTCCATGTCTGCGGCCGCATCACCCCTGAAATTGAAAGAATGATCAGCATGCAAAAGGTGGTCGACGTCGCCAATAGGTGCGGCAAGCCCCAGATGCGGCTGTAAGAATAAACCATTCTCTTCACCTATTTATGATGCACTAGTTTCAAAATTGTTGCCAAAAATTTTCTAAGTTTAAAATGAGAGAACATCTTTTATGAATAGAATGCAAATATATATTAATGGTTTATATGCCTTACATTTTTTAGCTACCTCTTTAGTTTAGGTTCCTGTAAACTACTTGAATTCCTATGTGGTTCAAACACCTGATCTGATTACATCTGAACCATGGCATTCCTAATTTTAACAGGGACACCATGCTGGGTTTATTCATTTTTTTTCAAAAAACAATGGCAACAAATCGAACATAGCTACACACATAAAAGATAAAACAGCAAGAAATTGCTTTATTTATGGTTTATATGCCTTACATTTTTTCTATGTGGCGGAAGAACGAGCAGATGAAGCACTGTTTTCCTTATAGAAGCACTGTTTTCCTTATAGAGTTACACATATAGTTATGAGTTATGAACCACGTCTTGTATCAGCTATGTACTTCAGAAAGAAGAAACATTAAAAGTATGCACTAGTAATAAATAAAACAATTTCTTGCTGTTTTATCTTTTATGTGTGTAGCTATGTTCGATTTGTTGCCATTGTTTTTTGAAAAAAATGAATAAACCCAGCATGGTGTCCCTGTTAAAATTAGGAATGCCATGGTTCAGATGTAATCAGATCAGGTGTTTGAACCACATAGGAATTCAAGTAGTTTACAGGAACCTAAACTAAAGAGGTAGCTACAACGCGCCACCCAATCTCATCGATGACGTGTGTCTGCTCGCGCGCATGAATATGGAGAATGCTGACGGCAAGCGCGTGTCCTGGAAGGGATAAGAAAAAGAAGAGGAAGCGAACCCGCTTCTCTCTGACAGCAGGAGCATGGCTTCCGCTCCGTCCGCCCTCTCCCTCAGTAGCTTCCTTCAGCACCACCGCCACCACCAGAGTCCTTCGTCCTCGTCCACCTCCGCTTTCCTCCGCGGCACCAATGCCCTCATCCTCCCTCCGTCCAGGCCTCTCAGATGGGGTGCTCGGTCGTCCCGCATTCGCGCCGTCTCCGCCGAGTCCACTGTCAAAGCGTCTCCCAATGGAGCGGCCTTGCCACCAAACGAAGGCCTCGATCCCACTCTTTTATGGCCGACAATTCTTTCCTCTCGCCGCCGTCGTCGGCCAGGTGCTCGACTCTTTCCTTACTCTTCTTTCCCTGCCTCCTCTGGTGTCGAGTTTCTCTATATGTGAACTGATGGATGTTTTCCTTCCGTCAATGATCGCCGGCAGGATGCGATAAAGACCGCTTTGCTGCTTGGTGCTATCGATGGCGAAATTGGCGGAATTGCAATCTCCGGGAAGCGAGGGACGGCAAAGACAGTGATGGCCAGAGGGTTGCACGCCATACTCCCGCCCATCGAGGTGGTCAAAAAAAATTGAAAAGAAAAAAAAAAAAAAACCTGTGTGGTTGATCAACCTACGGAGTTAGCTTTTCTTCTTTTTTGTCATAATATTTGCATTCTCTAGGTGGGAAGATGGTTTAGCCAGCAGACTACAGTATGATGCTGATGGCAACATTAAAACTCAAGTAGTTAGATCTCCTTTCATTCAGGTAGCAGCTGAACAGAAACGTTTTTTTTTCCTTCCTATTTTTCTGAATACCTGACTGAAAGTATGTTTTCCTAGATCCCGCTGGGTGTAACAGAAGACAGACTTATTGGTTCTGTTGATGTTGAAGAATCTGTTAAGACAGGAACGACTGTTTTCCAGCCAGGACTACTCGCTGAAGCTCACAGAGGTGTCCTATATGTTGATGAGATAAATCTATTGGATGAAGGGATTAGCAATTTGCTGTTGAATGTGTTGACAGAAGAAGTTAATATTGTGGAACGTGAAGGTATAAGTTTCCGCCATCCATGCAAACCACTTCTAATTGCTACCTACAACCCAGAGGAAGGTGCTGTACGAGAACATTTACTGGACAGAATTGCAATCAATTTAAGGTTTGGAGTCATTTCCTCAAAAGTTGTCAGTCAATCTCTTAATAGTCCTATCTTGCATTATTTGTTTATCATTCACTCATTGAAGTGCCATGTTGGCTGCTCAAATTAACAAAAAATTTCTTCATATGCTTGCCAAAAACACTAGAAAATCTAAAATTTCCCTTTTTACTTTTTCAGTGCAGATCTTCCAATGAGTTTTGATGATCGTATTGCAGCTGTCGATGTAGCAACCAAATTTCAGGAGTCCAGTGAGGGTGTCTTCCAAATGGTTCAGGAAGAAACAGAGTTTATCTGGAGATAATTATTCTTTTCCTTTACTTGAGTAGTTGATAAATGATAATGGAAATATAGTTCTTTCCAAAGATAGATTACACGAAAGAATGGTCTGTCCATTTCCTAATTGTTTTAGGGAGAATAAGTGACAAGAAAAGGCATTTTCTGAGCAGTCATTTATCATATATGTGAATTTCATGGTGAAAATATTTTAATATTTGTATGGTTGTCCCTTGTTGAATGATAGACTGCTGTGATGACATATATTTGAAAAGGCCTTTGAAACCTATGCTTCTGCTACCGTAACCAAATAGATGTCCAACTAACTTGATATCGGCAGACCTGTGATCATGGTGGTTTTAAATCTTAAACTTGTTTTGACCATGCAAAATTTGTAAGTGTACTGGTCACTGACCCAAACCCAAGGTTTATGCATATCTATATATGTTTTATACTGGACACATTTCTGAAACCTGTTTTAGTATCTGAGCCAATGAATTCTGTAAAATTTATGGCTGAACTGACTTGGACTATCTGAACATTCTGTATGCAAATGAGTTAATATTTGAACTTCCTTGAAACAAACCCATTTAATCCCAATATAGAATACTTTTAGAGCTGATGTCATCTGAATCTCAAATCAGTTACAACTTACAACAGCTAAACTGTCACAACAGAATTATGAAAAAATGTGCCAGATTTTGGCATGTTTTTGCTTTAAGTTTGTGATTCTGATAAGTTGTTATAAGCATAGTGTTTGTTGACATAACCTTAGCAAAAGAACATAAACCATGTCCAGAAAAGACCCATAAGAATACTGACTTTTTTATGTTCACTTTTTCTGTTCTTGAATGTGTCAAATTATCAATTGCCATCTCAGTTGTTGAATGTGATTTTGAACCTATATAGGTCTGAAATTTTCAGTTACGCTTGACCAGCCTGAATGAGACCACAAGAGCCCTTCCTAGACATTGAAATCACTTTCACCTCCTTTCCCTTCACCCTTCCTCTTTCCCCACTTTTCCTTTTTTTTTTTTTTTGAGTTCATTCCCTCTCTCGCTTTATAATATGTATATTACAGGAAAACAATTTTGTTGCTGGTTTTGCTGTGCATCCTCACATCCCCACTACCCTAAGAACGATTAGCATTAATTCCTTAAATGACACAGAAACAAAGAAAAAATAATAGACACAAAAACTAATCTCAACTGACTGACCAAGGCATATACAGGGACCTGAACTGAATGGAAAGAACGCCGGATGCACTGAGTCATTTGAAACTTCTATTAAGAAGCTCTCTGGTTTGAATTCAGCTACATCATCACCCCAAATCAGTTATACCATCCGATCAGACAGCAGCACCTTCACAAATCCGGCACAGAAAATGAAAAAAGAAACTTGGCTAACCTAGACGTGGAAAACAGAAAATAAAAGGCAGCGAGAAAAGCTTTTTCCAGTTGAAACCACTTTTACATTACAATGAGTTAGAATATGGAGGGGAATAGGAATATGCAAAACGCCAAAAATCAACCACCACTGGTGATACATAATCTAATTATCTAAACCAATAAACAGGCGGCACTAGGAAACAGTTTTGGAAAAAAAGAAATAGACACAAAACAGAGAAAGAAAGCTCAAAAATCATAATTACCATGTATGTTTGCCATGTTTTTTTGTCTCATAACTAAATGTTGAACCATCCAACGTCAACGAAGCTCTAGGTCCAAAAATCAGAACAACATTAGTCAGGACTGCCCCTGGTACACGCAAACTGTTCCCTATTTCCTTGATTACATGTAAACATGTTCTCGGTAACTTGAATGAAGCCAATTGAGCAGCATTCCGTCGTTTGCAGACGGATGTAGTCAACGCAGGCTTGATGGACACCATCACTGCAAATATGTGGCGAATGATCAATAGATAGCAGAATGAATTATCAGCTCAGCATAACTGTTAGGTACTATTCATAATGAAATGATAACAGTTATCATTCTCAATGATCAATCTAAGCACTAAAATAAAATACAACAAAAACTCAATTCAGCTGCTATAGCTGGATACTAAATTGCGGCCTTGCAACAAGAAATTTTTATAGAAAATATTGGTCCTAACTCCAGGCCTCACGTTAGGCCCCAGGTCCTTTTGTACAGGTACGATATAGGCCTATGACCAAAAAAGAAAAAATGGTGTTTTCCCTACCAAGGTAAGTCATTATTTTTTCTTTTTTGTTGCTTAAACCATAATTAGAGACTCAAGAAAATGAGTCCGTCAAAATACTTACATGTGACTTCATCTACATTGAATTTATTTCCTATTAAGGATTACTATGCTATTCAGCTGAAAGAAAACCAGAGTGTCCTCGATCTGGGACTTACAACTCTGAAGTCAAGCAGGCCAAGAGTTCAATTTTCAAGTGTACCCAAATGTAGTTCTTGGCATAAATGACAGAGATCTGCCTAACCACAGGTTGCCTAATAAAAAGACGATCAATTAAAACAAAATTTCACACCAAGCATGAATTTGGACCATCGAAACAACAGATGAGCCTTGAAATTTCAATAGCAATTATGGTCAATATGAGTATCAACTCCCTGTATGTCGGTGATGAAATTCAGCAACAACCCAACACGCAATAAGGCACAATCCACAAAAAAGTCCACTAACTTTCTAAATAAAGAAAACAGACAATATGAGTAACTCGCAACCACAAACAGTCTCCACAAACTTCCCAAAACAAAGTTTTTGTTATCGATTTTCCACCAATATTTCCATAAAAAAGCAGGAAAAAACTACAATATACTTTATTCACATATCATACTGGAAACAAATTCAGAACACAGACAGAGAGAGACAGAGACATATGCAGTAAACAAATTCACATATCCAAAATTTTCCTTTAGGACAAATAGCAATGGTAAATGGAATGCAAGAGAATGCGCTGTCATAACACTGGACTCATAATTTAGGATATAGACTTTCAAAAAGAATGAAATCCTAGAATTATTTCATCGCATCCATGTCCTGCATTTAGACACGAACCATTACTAAACAATAAATTTTGTTGTAACATGTAAGGCATCTGAATTGGTATGAGTTGAAGGGTCACAAATAAAAGGACTATTCATACTGCAATCCTCCTCCAATGATTTGCTCGGCGGTTTGCTGGATGTTCACGCGTCCTCGTCTTCATAAGGTGCAAAAACAGGTCAAGGCGGAAATTACACAGGTAAAGTAATCAGAAGAAACAACGATGAGAAAGAGCAGGGCACTATCTTCTGCTGTTCTTTCTTTCTTTCATTCTTCCAAAGAAGCTAATTAATGCAGAATTTAGTGCACGCCATGAGAGGCCAGACTATACACCGTTTTTATTTTTCCTTTTTGGGTGTGAATGTCGTTTATGGGGCATTTTGATACATAAGAAAAGGGGATCAGGCCCACTCAGCCCTCGTTCCCTGCCCTTGCATATGAATTATGAACTTTTCTTCATCAATTTGCTTACCGACGGTATTTTGATGAACTAAAAATTGATGCCGAGACATGCACAGACATTCAAGGGGCCGGCTAGCTGAGAAGGCTGGGGATGAATTTTTGATAAATCTTACATGTGTTGGCGCAGGCACTAGTACAGTTCTGCAACAATATCTGAAGAGTGGCTTGCAAGAAAAAAAAGAGTTTACTGTGCACCCCGGCGAAGACATGTAGAATAGAGACAAAAGAAATAAAAAGGAAGAAAAAAAATTACCGTGCAGATTCGGAACTAGCAACATTACTAGGGGAATAGGCAACAGATCGAGAGGAAGCTTGCAAGGAGGAGGAGAAGGAAAAATCGATGACCTCGGCATCGCCAGCAAGAGGAAAGGCGCAGATAAAAAAACTAGGGACGCACAGCTTCTCCTCCTCGGTAGGCTTTGACGAGGCATTTTCGAGGGCGACCGATGGCGACCAGGAAGAAGACGTCTCTAGAAACGACGATCGATTGCAGGATTTCCAGAGTTGGAGCGTTGAGCCTGAAAATGACACCCGTGGATCAACGGCCACCAGAAGAAGGGCAAGGGATGCCGCGATGGCCCCCTTCTCTCTTTCTCGCTGGTGTTGGACCGACGCCCGAAACAGACGACCGACGGGTGAATGGAGAGACCGGCGGCAGGTGGCGATTGGAGCAACGGCCATGGGGTTTGGACAACGAGGGGCGCGGGAAGAAATTCTAGACGATTTGAGAAAGGAACATGAATCATTTATAAACAAATTGAAATCGAGTTCAAATGTATGGTTGAAATGTTAAACGATGCGAGCTCGAGTTTATAAACCCTGGGTGATTGTTTTATCTTTTCTTCTATGTTATTCTTTCATCTCCCTCTCTCATAAACATAACTTAAAAAAAAAAAAAAAAGGAAAGGAAAGGAAAAGTTAATATTTACAATAATACTCCTAACAGTCAAAATGTTTAAAAAATTAAGAACGTGAAAAAAGGGGTATTGTGGGCAGTCAACACTTTTGCTTCTCCCTTCCTTTCTTTTCTTTCTTAATCCGTCCGGTTTGAGAGGGATTTCATTTACACTACACAATTCTTTCCTTTCCCTCTCTTCCATTTCCCTCCCCTCCCAACCAAACACACTTTACCCATTTCCCTCTCTTTCCCTCCTTTTTAGTTAGCCAACCAAACAAAGGAGGGATTGCTCAATCCCTCCCTTTCCTTCCCTTTCCCTTCAACCAAACAGGCGAGTAGAATGAAATTAGAGTGGGGGAATTGGGGTTTTAATTTCATCAACAATCTATATCGATAACGGAAGACACTGGAATAAACTATACAAGTTATTATAATCACCGGTATGTATTTGCGGCCACCGAAGACGCAAATCATTCCCGGTAATGGCACTTCGTGGGAAGGTTTCTTTTTATGGTAAGAGCCAGGTTTGTTTTAGAATAACATAGTTTGATTTCTTCACTCCTTTTTTTTTTGTTATTTCTGCCATGTGTGCTTGAGTGTTGGTTGCAACAAGCATAATAGAGGAGAAATATTTATGTTCTGACATAGTTAGTAATTAGTGTACATAAGAGTCACTTGTATTTTATTAAAGACTCATTTCTCTATCTTTTCTTGCATTTGCATTGGTGGGGAGTGGGCAATGGAGAGAAAGGTATGCCTTAGAAAAGTTAGAGATATGGTTGTCGATCCAACGTCCTTACCAATCTTACAAGGTAAATCAAATTTTGAATTTCAAGCCAAATATAGAAGAAATGCAATTGATGCTGAAAAGAGGAAAACAACAAATGCTCCAACACATGAAGATGCCAAAATCTATTCCAAAGAAAAAGAAATTCAAATTGTAATCAAGATCTAAGATTTTTGGATCTTGACAGACCAGCCTAAAATTTTTATTTAGTATTCTTTCCTCTCTCAAAATTTAGTGGTTGTAAGAAAGTATTCCTTTTTTTAGAATTGTAGAGAAGGAAAGGCTTCGTGGACGTAGGTCGAGTTTGACCGAACCACGTAATTTCTTATGTGCTCTCTCTCTCTCTCTCTCTCTCCCTCTTTGTCTCTCTCTCTCTTTCTAATTTTTACATGGTATCAGGAGCAAAGGGAGAAGTCGGCATTTTCAAAGGTCGACCAAGGGCTCGTTGAAATCGTTTATAGCTGAGGATCATTCCTACCAATTTTCAAATTTTTTGGAGTATCTGTTGTTGAGATATTATTTTTACAAGTGCCGTCGGTTTTCAACAATTTACCAAGACAACCGTCAATCATCAATGGAATGCTATTGCAAGCCTCGTATCTGTCAAGTTGGACGAAAACAATTACCTTCTCTGGAAATCGCAACTTCATAGTGCCATGTATAGCCAGGACTTATTGAGGTATGTTGACGGCTCTTCTACTCCTCCACTGGAAAAACTGAATGCTAATTCCACAGAAATTAATCTGGAGTACATCAAATGGAAACGCTCCGACCAGCTTGCGTTAAGCTGGATATTGTCTACTGTTAGTGAGTCTATACTCACTCAAATTATTTCTTATGACACGGCTCGGGAAGCCTGGGTAGCCCTAGCTAACGCCCATGCATTTCAATCAAATATTCATATTCTTCAGTTAAAGGGGGATTTGTAAAATGCCAAAAAGAATAACAAAAGTATGTTAAAATATCTCAACCACTTGAGGTTTTTGGTTGATTCTCTTTGAGTTGTGAATGAAATTGTTTCTGATTCAAATCTGATTTTGCATACTCTCAACGGTCTATCAAGTGAGTATGAAAGTTTTATTACTATAGTCACCATGTCCAAAATACTACCCATCTTTTCTGAGTTACATGATCTCTTACTTAATCAAGAGCATCGACTTCAATTGCTTGCTCCTAAAATCCCCGCCCAAGTTGAGTCTTTAGCAACAACCTTTTTCACTCAACGAGGAGGCTATGGTGGTTGATAAAACTATGGCAGTCGTGGGGCTAATAGTGACAGAAATGGTCGTGGTGGTCGTAGCCGCAGAAGGAACTCTTACCCTAATGGACGAAGCACTCCAGGGCAAAAGACTTCTGAAAATCAGCAGGTTATATGTCAATTTTGTGGGCATCAAAATCATACTGCACGGACATGTTCTGACATACCAAAGGCTTTTATGGCCATGGCCTTGAATGGTGGCCGCGACAATGTTTGGTACCCTGATAGCGGTGCAACCCATCATGTGACTCATAGTGATGATTCCATGGAAGACAAAGTCGATTACCAAGGTAAAGAAGGTGTTCTTGTGCTAAGGCTTCGATTTCTCATATTGGTAACATATTTCTCAATTCAATCTCATTCTTTTCGGTTAAAGAATGCTATGCATGTACTAAGAATCAGTCAAAATCTTATATCTATCTCTCGTTTTACAAATGACAACAATTGCTCGATAGAGTTTGATGCTAATGGGTTTGTTGTTAGAGACTTGCAGACAAGGGCAACTCTTCACAAAAGGAAAACTAAGGATGGTCTATACGTATGGGCTGATGAAGACAACAAGGAATCTAAACGTACTCTTATTGCGCAACATTCGAGAAGTCTTCCAGCCAATCTTTGGCACCAACTGCTGGGTTACTCTCACTTGAAGACATTGAATTTGCTTAAGAAAAATAATGTGCCTTTGAATGATAGTAAATTTGATTTATGCTCTAGTTGTGTTTTGGCTAAGATGCATCGACTGCCATTTGATTTCAGTTTAAGTAATAGCACTTATCCTCTTCAGTTACTTCATGCGGATCTTTGGGGGCCTGTCCCAACGTGTTCTAGAGAAAGTTACAAATATTATCTCTTGATTGTGGATGATTTCTCTCGTTTTAGTTTGATTTTTCCACTTGTTAGAAAATATGACACGTTATCATGCTTCCAAAATTTCAAGATACTTGTGGAAAAATAATGGGGATATAAGATAAAAAAATTTCATAACGATTCTGGTGGGGAGTTTTTAAGCAATGATTTCTCAAATTTTCTCACTACAAATGGGATAAAAAGATGGCTTTCTTGCCCCCACACGCTTCAACAAAATGACATTGTGGAAAGAAAACATCGCCATGTTGTTGAAACAGGATTAAGTATGACGATCCACGCCTCTCTCCCTCAACGTTTGTGTTGATTCATTTAGGACAGTCGTTCACGTCATCAACCGATTGCCTAGTCCAGAACTCGGAAATAAATCTCCATTTGAAATTATTTTCAACGCTACCCCTCAATATGATTATTTTCGAGTTCTTGGATGTACATGCTATCTTTTTCTTGTGCCATATAGAGAGTCCAAACTCTCTCCAAAATCCAAAGCATGTGTCTTCCTTGGATATGGGACATGTCATAAGGGATATATATGTTTAGATCCAATTATTAACATGGTCTTTATTAGCAGACATGTTGTTTCCAACGAGACAAGTTTCTTATTTTAAGGATCTGGTTCTCCAACCACTAAAGGGGACGTTGAAAAATGGATTTCCAATCATCTTGACATACTTCCAGCTGAGACACAAAAAGAAAACAACTCCAAGCAAACCAGATCTGGTTCAAATCGATCTCAATATGTATTATTACCCAGTCCTCATTCATCGGAAAAAGATCCAACTCCAAACAGTCATTCATTCTATTCAGTTAATGCAAGTCCTAATCGTGGGGTTCAAGAAAATGTTATTGATCAATATCCTCATTCTCTCACCATTGAAACTTCAAGCAAGACTCATCCCATGATCACGAGGTCTCAAGATGGAACTAGGCGACCCAAGACTTATATGGCTGCTACATCTCTGGAAGAAAGAGAACCAGAAAATCTTAAGGAGGCTTTAAAAGACCCACGATGGATCGAGGCCATGCAAAGTGAAATGGATGCACTTTACAAAAACCAAACGTAGGACTTTGTCACACCACCTAAGGGAGTTAATATAGTCGGATGTAAGTGGATTTTCAAAATCAAACAATGCTCAGATAGGACTATCGCTCGTTATAAGGCCAAACTTGTGGCCAAAGGTTATAGCCAGAGGGAAAGAATTGATTATTCTGACACATATAGTCCAGTGATAAAACTCATCACTATACGAGCAGTCATGGCTATCGTTGTGTCCAAGGGTTGTAATATTCACCAATTGGATGTCAACAATGCCTTTCTTCATGGGATTTTAAAGGAAGAAGTTTTCATAACTCAACCACCAACATTTGAGAATACAGCAAAACCTCACCAAGTGTGTCATCTCAAGAAAGCACTTTATGGCTTAAAGCAAGCGCCCCGAGCCTAGTTTGAAAGACTCAAAGGATATCTTCTCCAAAATGGGTTCAGGGAGTCATTAGTTGACACCCCACTCTTTGTTGGGAAAACCCAAGATACAATCATCTTTCTACTTATATATGTAGATGATATAATTATTACAGGCAATAATCCTCAGGAGATTCAAAGGATTATACATAGCTTTGGACAAGCGTTCTCCATAAAAGATCTTGGAAAATTACATTTCTTCTTGGGCATTGAAGTGTCACTTCAAAAAGACAAAATTGTACTCTCATAGGGAAAATATATCAGAGATATTTTGAGGCGAGCAAACATGGAGAATGCAAAATCTTGTGTCATGCCTGCTGTTCCAAATGTCCCCGTATCCAAATTCGACAGGAAAAAATTGGAAAATGAAACTCAGTATCGTCAAATCATAGGAGCACTAGTGGCTATACTGATGCCGATTGGGCTGGGTGCCCGGATAATCAAAGATCCACTAGTGGCTATGTTACAAAAATTGATCACAATATCATATCTTGGAAATCCACCAAACAACAAACAGTGGCAAAATCTAACACAGAAGCAGAGTACAAGGCCATTGCAGGAGCTCTCTCAGAAGTCATATGGTAAAATAACTTGATGAAGGATCTGAGAATTCAGACTGAACAAAAACCAATTTTGTGGTGCGACAACATTGGAGCAACATATTTGACGGCAAATCCAATTTTTCATGCACGAACAAGACAAATAGAAATTGACTATGATTTTGTCAGAGAGAAGGTGACAGACAATGCAATTGAGATTAAATATGTTCAATCAGAAAAGCAATTAACTGATATTTTCACTAAACCGTTACCAGGGCCAAGATTTCATTATCTTAAGGAAATGTTAAACGTCCTTGAAATTAAGGTTGGATAGAAGGGGCATGTTAGAAATAAGGTTGCCGATCTAACGCCCTTACCAATTAGAGATAAGGTTGCCGATCCAACGTCCTTACCAATCTTGCAAGGTAAATCAAATTTTGAATTTCAAGCCAAATATGGAAGAAATGCAATTGACGCTGAAAAGAAGAAAGCAACAAATGCTCCAACACATGAAAAACGCCAAAACTTATTCCAAATGGAAAGAAATCCAAATTTGTAATCAAGATCCAAGATTTTTGGATCTTGACAGACCAGCCTGAAATTTCTATTTAGTATTCTTTCATCTCTCAAGATTTAGTGGTTGTAAAAGAGTATCCCTTTTTCAAAATTGTAGAGAAGGAAAGGCTTCGTGGACGTAGGTCGAGTTTGACCGAACCGCGTAATCTCTTGTGCTCTCTCTCTCTCTCTCTCTCTCTCTCTCTCTCTTTCGTTTTACAAGAAGAACATAGTTTGATTTCTTCACTAAGGTACTTTACATTTGTCTTTCTTATCACTTTTGTTATTTCTGTCATGTGCCCTTCGATCGTTAAAAAATCCAGCCACGACTCAAAGTTGGCCGAACTCATCCGTGATTTGGTCCTGACTTGCTCAATTCAACTGCAATGATCTACAATATAGTTATTTTAAAATTCAACCGAGTTACCGAGTCAACTCACTAACCCAATGACTCGGTCATCTACCCATGGAGGCTGGGTCACCAGTTTGCTAACTATAACCATGTGTGCTTGAGGGCTTGACCTTGATTGCAAGCATAATAGAGTAGAAATATTTGTGTTCTTATCAATTTGCATTTCAGTATAGCTTTCTGATGTTTTCACGATTTTTACAAATTTTTAGGATCTTAATTTCATGAGGAAAAGTTGTATTCGAGGACCACTATTCTCTAGTACCAAATTATTCAAAATTTTCTGATTTTTAGTTTTTCAAAATCCTTTACTTTTGTAGATTCAAACAACACTTTCTTTTGGTATAGCTCTTTACAAAAACAGGTCCTTTGGTATTAACTCTTTACAAAAACAGGTCCTTTTAATCAAACTTGTCAAGACTATAAAAGTCTTTTATGACTTTTTATTTCTAGAATAAAATTGAATTTGGGTTTGGTTCTTGGTTTAGAGTTTCTTTTGTGAAAATTAGCCCAAAAAATTTCAGAATTTTTTATCTTTCGGTGTTTTTTTGATAGATTTTTAAACTATTCCCTGTCTTTGTTTCTCAGGAATCAAAATTCTGAAAACAGAGCTCAGTTCTGGTTTTTTAGTTCTATCTTTAAACAGATTTTTGCATTCAGCAGGTGCTCTCCTCTTTCGATTTCCCTCGATTCTTGCATTCTCAGTCTTCTTTTTCACCGTCCTTCGATTCTCGCATTCGAGGGTGATCGCTCTCCCTCGATTCTTGCATTCTCGAGTCTTCTTTTTCACCGTCCATCGATTCTTGCATTCTAGGGTGATCTTTCTTTCAAGTTCTTCTGATTGCTGTGTATAAGTTTCCATCGAGTTATACGTGATTATATGTTTCTTTTGGACGGTCTAATTGGAAAAGATCTGGGCCATGAATTTGTGAATCTTGAGAAAAGGCGAACTCTCTCTCTATAGGTGGTTGTTTCTGCATGGCACATTATGATCGGGTTTGTGTTCTGTCTTTTCTTATTACCTAAGAACCTGATTGACAGACTCTTGTAGGAAAGATGAACGAAGCCAACGAGGAAGGCGAACGAGGTACCGATCTCCAACTTCTTAAGAAAAAGCTGGCTGGTTATATGCACCGTCAGGTGCATAAAAAAATGCACACTCTATAGAATGACGGAAATACCTATGTTCATAAAAAAAGATATTTTTTCTACAAGGGTAAAACAGGTAGTAACATTTTTAAAAGTCAAGAAAAGACATTCCTTCCAGCACGTCACAACTTATTGACCAGCAGTGCTGAAATCTAAGAATGGCGAATTATTGCGTGCGCCTGCATAACTTGCCACAAGTTTTGAACACAAAACCTGGTTATATGCACAGAACATACTTTGAACATGTTGTGAACTGGCCTACTCGTAGAAAATAAAAATAATAATAAATGAAATGTTGTTTTATTGCATGACGATTCACGCCACTAGCACCGTTGCCCTATATGCTTTAGACGTTCCAACCACTATCTGGTATCATTTGACTAAGTAATTAAACATGATCAACCCTCTCGCTGTATAAATAGATGAAGAAGAAGGTCGTAGATACCATCGATTTCCATCAACACCCAGCTAGCGAGATACTCCTTTATCTCAAGCTATTTAGCTAGTTTCTTCGATCTTCCACCATCCATGGCGAGATCTTTGGGTTTGATCGCAGCCCTGGTGGCAATGCTTATGGTAGTTGAATTTGCGAGCATTGCGGATGCAAAGTACAAGAGCTACCTGAGGGTGTATGAGGAGGCAGGGTGCCGCCATCGCTCCGAGTTGTACAACAGCTGCGGCTGCCACAACCTCAAGTACAGTGGCGGATTCAAGTATGATTACAACGAGAAGCATGACAAGGACTCAAAGATGACAGTGTACAAGCATCCCAACTGCCATGGAGTTGGGTTTGTGTTGCCACATGAGGACAAGAATCACTGCAGGCCGTTCCCCTTCAAGAGCGTCCACATCAAGTGTTGATCGCCTGGTCATGTATATGGTCGTATATGGCTAATTAAATAAAGAAAGAGACCAAGTTGGTCTCCTTCGTTTGTTGCTTTGTCGTGTGTGTGCAGTTCATGAGTCTCTTGAGCCCTCTACGGGACTCGTGGAACTAGCAAATTACATTTCGAGCTTTAAGTGTTTTTGTGCGTGTTGCGCAGATGCACACTATCTGCATGTTTACTACGTTTCATGGAAATAAATGTATTACCTACATAACATGGTATTAATAAAGACTGATTTCTTTTATATGTTGTGGGTTGGACCATGTTTTCTGTGTTTTTTCATTGATAATTTCATTAGCGATCAAAGTTTGACATGCGATTGAGCCTAAATTCGAATCGGGCGATTGAACACTGGAGGCAAGAGTACTATTGAGTTTAGTCGGAATGCTCTTCCCAGAAAGGAAGATGATCATCAGATCCATCGTAAGAAATCTCGGGTCAAACTGTGTACACCAGACGGAAGACGGAGCAAGCCAGCCTGCTCCTATACATATATACTTAGCCAATTGGGTATGACTTCCTTGTCTCTCCTCCAAATATTTTTCTCT
This sequence comes from Nymphaea colorata, assembly GCF_008831285.2. Classification (NCBI taxonomy): domain Eukaryota; kingdom Viridiplantae; phylum Streptophyta; class Magnoliopsida; order Nymphaeales; family Nymphaeaceae; genus Nymphaea; species Nymphaea colorata. The sequence goes on from NC_045146.1 coordinate 21,050,952, forward strand.
GCACACACACACACATAGAGCAGTTGCATGTATCATGTCTGGTCTCACAGGTGCGAAGATGGTCATTCCTTTGAATATAACTTTATCTTTTTGTAAAGCTAATTAGATTCTAAACCCGTTGCGTGCACCACCTTAGAGCGCAGACACACAAAATGGACATCTTGGGGATTCTATATTTTCTATTTTCTATCTTTTTGTTCTTAAAGTGGTGTTTGGTGGGATTGAAATCCCATACTGCTTTAAAAGGTGTGCATTGTAAGAGCATCAGCTTTGACTAAAGAAGGATCTTAAATCTATATTAGAAGTAAAAAACAATGAACTTAAAGTAGAATAAGGGGAAGGTGTTTGATCTTAAATCCCTGGACTCGTGATGTCAGATCACTGTGAATTTCATGTTCCAGTGTGAAACAAACACACCCTAAAGGGGAGAAGGGTTTCCTATTTGGATCATTTGGCACACATAACCATCTTTGCTTAGCTTCTTTAAATCCGGTTATGTTATCCAAGTGGATTATGCAAGTGGGTGTTAGGTACTCAAACGATGAAAATACTCTTGATCGAAAAATAAAAAAGAATGAATCCTCTTTTAGAAGGACAAAGATGAACACCCATAGCCCTCTCCGTGTTCTTAGCTTTGGTCCTAGTTACTGTTGGGCTTAATAAGGAGGCTGTGATCAGGTGAATCTTTTTAACAAATAGCCAACTTTTATGAAAAGAATATCTCTTTTTTCGTCACACAAAAAACTTAAATATTTTGTTCTATAAATATAAATTGATATTTGAATTTATAGATCCCTGTTTTATTAGTAAAGTAATTAAATAAGTATTAATGAACTAGACAATGTTCTTAATTGTATATTTATGTGATCGCAATCACTTCAAGTACTACATATTTTTTTGACGATGATAAAATAGTAGAACCATGATAATCAGTTTGATATTTATATTATTTTTCTTTGCTTTAATGAAGAAGAACCATTAGAATAAAGACCTTTTCGTTGTTAGCCGTTAACATAAAGATTTGACAACTTAATTTTTTCACTTGCTAAAACAAAGATCTACTCGTTTTTACTTTTGTTATTTTCATATATATGCCACAAAGCACTTCTTAGGGTTTAAAGTCCACAGCATAAAAGTGCAGTTCATTTCTTCTTTATGTAAGAGACAGAAGGAAAAGATTGATCTGATTTCAACAACTGTTAGACATTGAGGACATGCAGAGCCTGAGGAGATTATAGGGAGAAGTGGATTCTTAGACTGTCAAGGGTTGAGCATTACACAACATGACATTGTGACCATTGGCATGAGAGACATGTGATCTCCTCTCCATCAACACATTAAACAACTCATGGCAATCCTTGATAATGGAAATATATGATTGTGGAAAGAAATGATTGCCAAGAAATGGTTGCACGTTAAATGGTTGCCATTCTCAACCTTAGGTTAACCTTTTTAAAGGTTAAAAATTCAAGTGTATATATTGTTTTGTTATGTATTTCAAATTAGTTAACAAATAAAGAAGATCTAGTATTTTTTCTATCGCAACTTTCGTTCCCTCGTGATGCTCGACTTGTAACATGGTATCAGAGCTTTGAAGCATGGACAACGAAGGAGCAAAAATGAATGATGCACTCCATGGCGACTCCACTGGTTCAGATCCATACTAGGTGATGTCTAATCCTTTTTACATTTACCATTTAGATAATCCTGGAAATATGTTGGTGTCGCAACCTTTCATTGAGGATAACTATGGTACATGGAGTGGGGCCATGTCCATGGCTATTTCAGCAGAAAACAAGACTGGTTTCATCGATGGTTCAATTATTGGACCTATGAAAAAAAACCCATTGTATCTTCCATGGGTTCGACGTAAACATCATGTGTTATCATGGATTTTGAATTCAATTAGCAAAGATATTGCAAGTAGCGTTATTTATGCAACTACAACTAAAAAAGTTTGGTAAGATTTAAAGGAAATATTTACTCCAAGTCTTGCCACTAGGATATACCAAATCCAAAGTTCTGTCTCTCGTTTACAGCAAGAGACTATGTCGGTGACCTCATATTTCACAAAAATGAAGACTTTGTGGGATGAATTGGGCTCATATTCCCCTCTTTTTGAATGCTTGTGTGGGGCAATGAGAGCCTATGCAGACCAGATTTAAAAGGAAAAAGTCATTCAATTTTTGATGGGGTTGAGTAACTCATACAATGCCATTAAAGGGCAAATTCTTCTTTTAGATCCCTTGTCAAATGTGATGAAAGTTTATGTGTTAATTCTACAAGAAGAAAAACAATGAGCAACTAGGATCTTTACCAGACCAAATGAAGGGACTGCTGCATTAGCCGTCTCACAAGGAAACCATGACAAGGTTGCCAACCGTGACACAACCAATTTCAAATTTCAAAAAGGTCGAGGAAGTCAGTAATCTAAACCTATATGCAGTCATTGTCGTGGCATAGGACATGTCAAATAAAGGTGCCTTAAGATCATCAGATATCCACCAAGACATCGGTTCTATGATCCAAATTTTAAATCTGTTGTGGCAGCCAACGTGACATCAAAACCAGCCACATACATCAAGTCTCTAAGTGACATCCAATGGCAACATACATGGCCCTAACAACAATGGACAAAATCCTAACGATGCAGTCCTAGCTTCACGATGGAGGAATACCACAAACTGCTCACTTGTCAAAGATCAGGCAATAAATGTCTGCTCTCAAAGACATAAGGCCATGTGATACACCGGTGATGCTGCCAACCGGTAAGGTGGTTTGTGTTTGCCATATCGATAAAATGTCGCTACCTAACTTTGATATTAATAATGTGATAAATATTCCATCATTCAAAGTGAATCTTCTATCTGTCAGTGAGCTAACTAAAACCATGAATTGCTCCATCACTTTTTTTCCTAATTACTGTATTATGCAGGACCTGACATTGAAGACGATGATTGATAGAGGTGATGTAAGTGGAGAATTATATGTGCTTTGGCCAGAGACCATAGTAGAATAAAATCACTATTTAACTGTTTCCAGCTATGAGCTTTGGCACAAAAGGTTAGGACATCCCTCTCTCACGCGTTTAAAATCTGTTAGTGATCATCTAGATTTGAATCTTGAGTTGAATGAACATTTTTTGTGTGATGCATGTCATCGTGCTAAACAAACCCGTTTAAATTTTGATTTAAGTGGGACATCGTCTACTCACTCTTTTGATTTAATTCATTGTGATATATGGGGGTTGTATGCCCAAACTTCTCTATCCGGTGCATATTATTTTTTAACCATTATAGCTGATTTCTCTCGTGCGACATTGACTTTTTTTATAAGACATAAATATGAAACTTTGCATGTCCTTAAAAAAATTTTTACCATGATCAAAACTCAATTGTCAAATCAAAATTTTGCGTTTCGATAATGAAACTAATTTTTTTCTCAAGAAATGAAGGAATTTCTATGTTAATAAGGAACCATTCACCAACATAGTTGTGTGGGGACACCACAACAAAATGGCGTTGTAGAACGTAAACACCGACATTTACTTGAGGTAGCTAGGGCATTACGGTTTGAATCAAATCTACCACTTCGTTTTTTGGGGGAATGCGTTTTGACTGCAACTTATTTAATTAATCGTATTCCAACACCAAACACAAACTGAAAAACACCTTTTGAAATACTTTTTAAAAGAAAACCTTCTATCAAACACCTTCGTACTTTTGGCTTTTTATGTTATGCTACCAAAATAAGTCCCAACAAAGATAAATTTGAGACAAGAGCATATAAATGTATTTTTATCGGTTATTCAGATGGACAAAAGACTTACAAAGTGTATGATTTAGAATCTCACAAAACTTTTACTAGTAGAGATGTTGTATTCTATGAAAATATATTTTCATTTCAAAAAGAAAAGGAATGTGGGTGTAAAATGGTCGTTCTTAGGCCTTGTGATTTAAAAGAAGATACATATGACCATTTTTCAAACTTAAAAAACTTTTATAAGGCACAATCAACAAGTTATGTTAGAAGCAAAGATCAGTTGACAGATTTGTTCACTAAAGCTCTAACATGAGAGACATTTCAACATTTCCTAAGCAAACTAGGCATAAAAATCTTTAGGCTCCAGTTTGAGGGGGAGTGTCAAGAGCTGAGCATTACACGTAATGACATTATAACCATTGGCATGAGAGACGTGATTTCCTCTCCATCAACACATTGCACAACGCTTGGATATCCTTGATAATGGAAAGAAATGATTGCCAAGAAATGGTTGCCCCTTATATGGTTGTCACTCTCAACCTTGTAGACGTTAACCTTGTAGACTTTAAAAATTCAAGTGTATATATTGTTTTGTTTTATATTTCAAATTAGTTAACAAATAAAGAAGATCTAGTATTTTTTCCATCACAACTTTCGTTCCCTCGTGATGCTTGACTTGTAACATAGACCATGCCCTGCTCGAAGAATAACTTCCATTAAAACAGAAATCCAAGGTATCGTGTTTCTGTTTAGCCGATAAGGCTACCAAAAGAGGCCTACTCCACATGACCACCATGGGAAAAGCTCAAAGGAATTTGTAAGTATGCAAAACTTTAGCTAGAACGTTCGTCTATAGCTCTAAACTCGTAACTCGATCGTTGAAATGATTTATTTTCCAGTGAAGAATTGGTCAAACGATCCAATCCTTTCACGAGACTTTTGTCTACAATAATTAACAATACAATATTGAGTGCATATCTACAATAGTTCAATCTAACCTCTCTATCTCTATCTTTCTCATCCTTGGAAGAAGGACATTTCCTCTCCCTCTGTGTAACTTTCACCTCTTCCACCTAATGCCGACCCTGTCACCTTCGACCTTGCTGTAACTTGGTTCCCTTAAGAGGGCACTTTGGTTATGAGGTCCTTCTTCCTTTACCACAGCGAGTGATCGCCTGTCTCCTTCTTGCAGGCCAAATTGAAAATTTGACGATCTGCAGCACTTTAGGATTGGATCGACTTGATAACTGCTGTCTGCTTTGTCTGTCAACAATGGAGTCTTACCAGCACTTGTTTGGCTTCTTGTTTCTTCTTTCCTACGGACATCCACCTGAGTCCTAGGGCTGCACACGAGCCGAGTCGAGCTCGAGTTCGGCCGGCTCGAGCTCGGCTCGACTCACATTTAGTTAGCTCGAAGTCGACACGAGCCATCAGCTCGAGTTCGATCGGCTCGAGCTCGGCTTGACTCATATTTAGTTAGCTCAAACTAGCTCGACACGAGCTTCAAAACATCAGCTCGAACTCGACTCGAGCTTTTGCTTTTGAACTCGAGCTCGGCTCGCTCGATTATCCAGCGTGCTCGGCACGCTACCTTCGTTCTTCCTTTTCGTTTTTGGCTTCCGTGTTTTTTTGGTTTTCGTGGCATGGAGAGAAGGAAGTGGCACGTCATTATGACATTGGGAAGAGCAATGCAATGAGTGTTGTGTGAAAAGAGAAAATGGATGAAAAATGAAGTAAAAAAAATGTTTTGCAATGACGTGGCGTGTGGCGCGGTGAAGAGACGGACAATAAAAAAATATAAAACAAAAAATGAGATTAAGCGGGTTAAACGAAAAAAAAAGGTGAAAAACTTTAAAATCAAAATAAAATCAAGCCGAGCTGAGTTTAGTCGAGTTCGAGTCAGACTGACTCGAACTCGACTCATTAACATATTCCAGCTTATATTTAAATAAAAAACGAGTCCAGTTTGAGTTCGAGTTGAGTTTATCGAGTGAGTTCGAGTTGGCTCGACTCGTTGTGCAGTCCACCCTTACCCGTCTATACCCATAAGCACCATTTTCTGTTAATTGCTTCTTTTTACGTTTCTCTCTTGAAAGTTTTGGCTTACCGTTGAGTGCACTGTATGCAGTGTAAACAGTAAAGAAAGGAATGATATTTTAATAATTTGTTAAAGAATATATATTTTATAATTTTTTTAAATTTTTAATTTCTATTTTTGTTTTAAAAAAGTTTTCTTTTTCAGTGTAAACAAAAGTTATTTTAGTAAAATCAATATGACACCACCAACAAAGATCTAGGATCTAGCTGTGTATTGGGTACTGAGCGTACAACCGCAACAAATATACACTAAGCTAAAGTAAAGAGGAAAAGGGTTTATTTTTTTTGGGTAAAAAAATGCATTTTAAACATTTTAATGGCATTTTGATCATTACACACTCTTGTGCACATTATTTTATCACATTGTTTTTTTTGTCCCCTTTAATTAACTCGCTTGTGCATATAGGGGGTGTGCAGGTTTTGGTTAATATCTAATGTGCCTTTTGTCTCTTTTTCTTTTTTTCTTTAATAATATCTCTCTTTCTTTTTCTCTCTCTCTCACATTGCTGCCTTGATGTGGGCCCCACACCAAATTGATGGGAACCCCCGTTTTATTGTTTTCATCTAGGCTGCTCGCTCTCTCCTCACTGTTTCAAGTTTTTTAACTTTTTTTCATCCTTCTTCAAACAGTGGATTTTAAATTCAGCGTTTTAAGACTTCAATTCTTTGGCCTCTAAAAAAGAGCAACTAAACGAAAGAAGGGGAAAGCTGGAGTATTTTAGGGGATTCTGTGAAAGAAATATTTTTCAAAAAAAGAAAACTTTTAACGTTTTCTCTACCTTTTGGGGCTCCCCTTTTTACTAACGAACGTATTCCCCTCACTATACCATCTCGTTCTCGTGTACATGTACAAACTGTCCATGCAACCAGCTTTTCAAAACAACACTTTAAAAAAGAGAACATGGCTACGGATGGCCGTCCATGTTGGACGACCAAATTCACTGATGCTCCTCGTGCGATTCATTCATCAACAGCATCTAAGGGATGAAAAGGCAGAAAAGAATATCACCTTTAGTGGAAAAGCTCCGTAGATATTCTATCCACACTTTGAAGGTTCCGTCCGATATTTTAGTGGAACTGTTATCCGACACCCTTTAGGTTTTGTTTGGATGAAGGGAAAGGGAAGAAAAAAAAGGAGAGATTAAAAAGAAAAAGAAAATAAAGAGAAAACAAAGAAGAAGAAATGAAAAAGCTTGTTTAAATATAAAGAAAAAGAAACTGAAAGGAATGGAGCAACTTTTTTTCTTTCCATTGCATTGCAACTAAACATGTTTTTTTTTTTTTCTTTTCTTTCATTCTTATTTAACTAACCAAACACATGATTGACTACCATTTTCTTTCCCTTCATCCCAACAAGTTGTAAATCGCTATTTCTTGTTAATACATTTGCACCATCTCGACCAAACAAGAGGGTATCTTCTCCTCCCTCCCATCTCGAAGCAACAACCCTGTATATTTATTCAAAGGCCAGATTCTTTTTGGAATGTGGAGAAAGTAGAATTTCTTTGCGGCAGAAAGATGCAAAAGGAGCAGATTCTCTCCAACATCTTCTGTCTGTAAACTTTTCTCCCAGAAGCATCTGACTTGTGAAGAATGCACGATATCCCTTGATATATATTCCATCTGACCTTAGAAAAGGGAGGGTAGGGTGTGACATTAGACCCACGGATCTCAAATCCTAGCTTAATAGCAATTTTTTGCGGGTCACAAAATCAATAATTGTGCTTCGAATGGTCTTCCTGACCAAGTGGGGCGGCCCAGTAAATGATTATACGGTAAATTAGTGATGAATGGGTGAACGTCCCGGTAGCGGGACAAATATGCAAATAAAACAAAATATGATGGCAAATATTGACTTAGGGCGCTCCACAAAATCTGAAGATGGGGCCCGCGCTAGATCTGTACACACCCCAAGTCATGTCAATTGTTCGGGTTTGGGTTAAACTAAATCTAGAAAAGGTTGACTAGTCTACGGGGGGACTTAGACCCCCATCTATCTTGCTGACGTCAATTTATCTTCACCTTAAATTTCGACTAAGCATGTCCAAACAAGTAAAAAATGCAACATAATTTGGATTTGATAAGTTTTTGGGGTGGTAGAATGAACCATTATTCTTAGAAAAAATAAAAAAAGAAGAAGTTCGTGTCGCAGCTAATAGGTCTTGCGGCCCATGGTGAGATAAATACCTTTTAAAAAAAAAACAGAAAGGAAAGAAAAAGATAAAGGACAAAATGAGAAGATGAAAAGTAATCTTTCCATTTACCTATTTACCTGCCAGTAACTATACATATAATGTTATGTTATGTGGGAACTGCAGGTCAACATACGAGTGGGGCCATTAACATGCATCAAACCAGGGACAGAGTCGCAGAGATGGGAAGAGAGTGTTCTTATGTTCTTTTACCGCATGTTCTGGCCAAAATAAAATGTGTTTTTTATTTTCTCTTTTATTCTTCTTGATATCATTTTTTAAAATTTCTTTATTTTTATATTAATAAATATAATATTTTAAATTATATATATATATATATATATATAGGCGTCCCTTCAAATATAAATGCTTTTACTATGGTCAGAACTAAAAAAACTTTGAATAAGAGTTTTTGGTTTCGCTACTGGTCAGGACTTATCACGAGGGCGTGTAAAACCCAGTTATTATGTCTTTTCAGTACATTTTTAAACCTGGTTTTGAAGAAAAAAAATGGGATTTTACCTTTTAAACTTAGTTTTAGCTGTCATCCAACCGATGTGAAGAAAATGGATACTCTCCCAAAATTGCATGGAGTGTGATAGGCGTTTCGGGTGGAACACACTGTTCATATTCATATGCGTACAGCCTCTCAAATCACAAAAGTTACCTTTTGAGCCCGAAGACATAAGAAAGTCATCTCTACCAATGTCATAGTAAAAATATAAAAAATGACTAGGCCTGCGAAGTTAGAAGCGCCTTTATTTGTCACTGTAAGCTGCACCGTATCCACCCAAAAAATCAAATAGATGGCCCACAAACTGTACTGTGAGCCAATTAGTGCTGCTGCTTATGTAATCAATCCATCCCCCCGTCATCGCTATCACCTAGCGTTAAAATGACTTTTGCTCCGCCAATTTGAAGACTATCGTTAATCTTACGAGTAGTTGATCTTAAGTAACGATTGCTTTCCGGATCAGAGTCACATGTTGCAAATGCTTACAAGACAGAAAGTAATTCCATTCATGAGATTAAATTATTCCACCAAGCATGAAAGTTACAGGACTCCACGGAGATGGTGAATCCGACTCTAACATGTGCGGGAATAAGGCGATGGGGACCATGCTCAGTATTCCTGCTAGGTTTACAAATGGATATGGAACCCCAAACTGTGAATCGTATTAAAGTTCAGACCACGATCAGATTTGGTACATTAGAAATAAGCAAAATTCCTCAGGCCAGATTCCCACGATTCAAACGCCAAGTAGAGTTCGGTCTTCTCTTGAAGAACTCCAAACAATGGTCATCATCCAAACTGCGGCTCCAGAATTGCTTGTAGTACTCGTCGTAGGTGAAGCTTCTGTAAACAAGTCCACCCTCTCCCTCTCCGGCAAGCTCTTCCGCTGCCTCTATCATGGCGTCGGAGCCCGGGCACATGAACGTCGCGATCGACATTCGCTCCTGCTTCGAGTTGACGACGGCTCGGTGCCACACGCTCCGGTACCTGGCATTGCTTAGTGCCTGCATTAGCAGTCGTTGCTCTTTAAATTATTCACGCTCGACCAGTCAAGTGTACCAATCTCACGGTAGTTAATTTGTACCTGAATTTGATCGCCTATATTGACGACGAAGGCGCCCGGCACGGGATCCACGGCGAGCCACTGCTGGTCTATCATAACCTGCAGTCCGGCGATCCCATCTTGGAGAAGGATGGTGAGGGCGTTGGGGTCAGTGTGTCCGGGCAAGCCGTAGGTGAGCTCGGGCTCGGGACAAACCGGGTAGTAATTGATAGCCATGTGCTGGGCCTGTGATCCCAAACGCCTTCGTAAGTAGTCTTCGCCGAGCCCTAAGCTCAGAGAGATGAGTTCCATCACTCGCTGGGCAAGCTCCCTTGCTTCTTTGCTGTACTCACCGACCACATCTCTGCAGCCAAAAAAGGTCCACCCAGACCCTTGGTGTCATAAAACGGGATCGAGCGACAGAAACTGGCAATAAATCAGAAGACCGATCGACGGTACAGCCAGGCCAACAAATCTTTGAGAAAGGACAAGATGCATGTGACAAAGGGAGAAAGCCGCCAGTGGCCAGTGGGTGAAGAATGAAATGGTTTTCTACTTTTTTTTTTTTCCTTTTTTTTCTTTCTTTTCCCAGGCTCACCTGAAATCGGGAGGGTTAGTGGGCCACTCGTGGATGAATTCCTCGAGGGGGTGGCAGTGGAGACGGAGGTAGTCCCTCCAGTTGTTGACGGTCTCCTTCTTGACGTTAAAGCTGGTGGAGAGCCTGAGCTTCTTGGAGGGGTCGTCGGAGTAAAGCTTCATCTTCTCCTCGATGGGCAGCCTGAAGAAGTTGCGGGCGATGCGCAGCATGTTCTCAACCAGTGCTCCAGGCATGCCATGGTTCACAATCTGGAAGCCGGTGTCACAGTAATTTTGCAACTCTTCATTTTAAGTAAAGATCAAAAGAAGGAAGCGGCCGGCTTAGGTAGGAGAGAAGAGGATGCAGCACCTGAAAGAAGCCGTAAGACGCGCAGGCGTGGCGGACTTGACGGACGACGTCGGAGCGGTCGGGGGAGGCGAGGTCGATGATGGGGATGGCGCGGAAGGGGAGGACCTCGGAGAGCCTGGGACGCTCGGATGGTGGGCGGACGTAGGAGTCGGGGAGGGAGGAGAAGGGGATGCCTCTCGAAAGAAGCGTTTCGTGCGTCATACTTTTCCGTAGTCACGTTTCTCTGGGGGCATATATATACGTTGTACATGAAAGAAAAACAAAACAAGTTGAAGTATTTTCGAAATTTGTTATAAAAAAATATTTAACTTTTTTTTTATATATATAATTTTTTCTCCTTAAAAAAAATGGAATTTTATTTCTTAACAGAGTGTAAGTTGAAGTTTCCAGGAAAGAGAGGGGAGACGCGATTGGAGGGGACGCACCCTGTCCGCCATTTAATCTGAAAGTGGTGGTTTCTGTCGGTTCCGGTCATTAAAATGGTACAGGTGTTTTCCTTTCGGTGCTCCTGGATGTGACCTCCAAGCAGTCACCACCATACCTTATCAGCATATAATTAAGATGTCATTTCTATGAAACACATATTTTCAGTGTTCAAAACAAAATCTTACCTTTTATTTATTAGTAAAAAGTAGCCGAATGGTCCAACCCCACGTATCATGTCGCATGTATGCTTAGACATAAAAGAATGTACAAGTAAGATTGTGCCTATATACAATACCGTCTATACACATTTAAATACTTTAAAATGTAATTAAACTGTATACACATTTAAATACATACATCAACTGGAACACTTGATAGTTTTTCTCATGTATTTATGGATGGTGGTAGGCTCAAGCATGGGTAGATACCAAACCAAAAGTAAGAGTGAGTGTAGAAACATTTTTTGGCGTGTATGTCACTCGAGTCTTCACTTTTCCACCCAAAACGCTGTGTCATTGGTGCATGCCCCAAAAGGTAGGGAAAAAAAAAAAAAAATTTGGGGTCCACTTGTCGCTGTTGATCGCAAGGCGTTGAATGTTCGACGCTCGAAGATAAATCTTTTGGAATATTTCACCTCCTTCACCCATTGAAAATCACCGAAGCGAGTCATTGGAAAGCAGATGGGGATGGGGGAGCCAGGGTCGGGTTTGGATTCACACTCAGATTTAATCATGAAATCAGATCCAGATTAGACAGGGAAAAATCCAACATAATTTTTGCAAAATTGAATGGAAAAGCCAGCATTCTTGCATGTAGAAGAAGAGAAGTAGTTGAAGGCAGCCAGCTCTAACCGGACGCATGGCTGGAAATGGAGCAGCTCTGTAATCATTTATCTGCGAACCATGGATGATCATGTCAGTTAATTAAGCGGATCTACCAAGCAATCCTGAGGACGTAAACTTTGCAGACGAGCGTCCTGTCCAATCCCTTTCTCGTATCGTATCGCTGGATTATTCACTCTCAGACGCAGTCAGGGCTGATTTTGAAATCGAAATGTGTGTGTCAATTTCTCACAAGATTCAAAAGATATTTTCTGGTTCTTGGACATGGATACGAACTCACTTGCAAATCCCACTTTGATATTGCTAAACATAAACCGACCATATATAAATCCGGCCCATTGGCGACACTGCCGATGCTTGCAGGATCGCACCACCAACAGCCCGCATTTAGAAGATGGTTAAGGTCAAGTTGCACGTTAGCGAACCTGTCAGGTCTTAAAATCTGGCCGCTCGCCTCTCTAGCCTGGGTCCATCTGGCTTGCCTTGTGACAAGCAATTTACCGGCTTGGCATCCAAAGCAATCATGTCGGACCCATTCCCTATCAGGTTGAGGCTGGCCCAAAACCCTTGCCGGCTGCCCAAGCCTGGCCCGTTTAGTTATTGAATTGGGCCCCTCCATCAATTTTATTACTCTCTTTGGTACCTATCTATACTTGAAACTTTTAATATTTTATACTTTAATATATAAAAAACCCTTAACAACGTGTCAAGAGTTTCTAATAGTGCTGTCGGTAACATATAAAGAGTTTTTAATGAGGTCAATGGCAATGCATAAAAAGTTTCTAACTGAGCCGAGAAAGAGAGAGAGAGATGACAGCTTAGCTGGTGAATTTTTTTAATCGGGCCGATGCAAGTGTCGAAGAACCAACCCAAGCTTAGCTTATCACATATCAGGTACCCCAACTACCCATCAGGTACCCAACTCGTTGTACCTACAATTTACAACCTCTCTCTATTTGAAGAATTGAGTGACTTGAGTAGGGAAGAGAGTATTATAGGTCTTTCTCTCCCTTCTCTTTCCAGTCACTCCCAAACTTACTCCCTGTATCGGGTGTCTCATTTGAGCAGTGCCCGCACCCTGATCCAGACCCATCCCTTGTCCTCCCTCACCGAGTGCTGCCTTTGGAAAGGGGAGGATAAATTTTTACTTTGGACACAATGTCACCCCAATGTTTAAGGATAACCTATTCTGCTAATTGAACGTGAATCAGAGAAGTGAAGGGCCCATGTCCACCTTCAAAATATGGACAAGTTGTGCAGATGAAACTCGTCAGGCATAGATGAGTGCACACAAGTTCTTGTATATACTTACATGTGCCAGTATGCTATAGAAGACATGAATGACCCATCTGTTACTTAATTCTTTCCTGCAAATTGAGAAACAGGTGGGCCTTCCCTGCAGCGCTAGCAATAAGGGATAACAAGTCATCTAGAAGCCAATCACGCGGTGTGTCCTGCCAAACGAAGCAGCTACAAAGACACGCTCACTTAAAGAAGGTAAACAAATATAAATCAGGAAGGAGTTGCTGCACCTTGCGCTGCCAATATGGCTGAGATAAAGAGGCGCTCATCTGAAGATTCCCGAGAAAACTGTTAGCAATGAGAAAAGCCGAACGGCCCCTAGGTTCTTCATTAATGGCAAAGTACTTGAGTGGTAGCAAATGATCCAAAACTGAGAAGAAAAAGCGGCCATAAGTATCTGATAACATGAGCAGCAGGATAGATGGACAAGAACAAAAAACATCCCGATTTGATCACTGAATAACAAGTGTAGTCTTCATTTATTTGGTTGTCTCAGACCAATGTGGTTGTTATACATCCAGATGCCTTTTCCTTCCTTAAAATATTTAAAATGGCATGAATGGTTGCAATCGTGACACGAATTGGCCTGATCCTCGTGAGTCACCAGAGCTAAAAGTTGTGGTAGAACTATGAGGCGGATTTCGACTGTCAGATGAGTAGTCTCATAAAATGTCATGAGAAAGGATACATAGGAGCGCACTTTAGAAGTATTAACCCCCATCCCCAACGTGTCCCATAGAGGTCTAAATTTCATTTGCCTTGTTAAAGGTTAGGAACTAAAAGAGCCGTGCTCTTGTATATATGGAATTGGTCAGCGAAAAAATTCAGTACAAATCGAGTGAATTGAATCAGAAGTGGAGTTGCTTGTGACTGAAACTAACAACAAATGAAATCCCGTAGAATCGGTTGGAAACCAGCAGATTCAACCACGATTCACCCAATTCGAGTGAAAACAGGCTCATCTCTTGAGACTTGTGAGTCGGGGCCTTCTGTTACTGCTAATGCGACTCGAAGTATTGGCCATTATTAGCCTAACACCTTAATTCTCGCACGTAAGCACTTATTTTTCTAAGTAACTGGAAAAAATTCGTTTAGTATGGTCCACTTTATCAGTGTTAAATCTACATATTTCGATATCGGGTTGAACTATGTTTAAAGGAAGTTCTGTGGGTACATTTTTATATATCTATGAGCTAAATTGTCCTGTCCTATCAACTTGGTTACTTTGCTTCCCATATGAATGAGGACATGATGACCTGCCTCGATCGAGTGCCACAAATTTGAATAGGCAAACTTGTAGCGTGCTTTGATGAGCGTGGGAGGACTATGTTCATAGGTGGGGGAGTCCTATGTGCAAGTTGAAGCATGTGACGATCTCGCCAACCCTGTCAGCAGGAAAGGAAGGGGCTTTAGCTCTCTCTTGAACGGATCTTCCCGCAAATTAACTACGTATTCCACCCTAAAGTTGGTCTATATATACATATATAGTCCATGAATAAGCCTTAAACTATAGCAGAAAACTTAGACAACGTATAATCAGATCTTACCAGGACGTACAACTTTTAATTAAAAAAAAATCTGAACAACTTTCAAGATGGGGCTACTCATCATGTAATTAAAAAACTCCACTGCCTGAAATCCAAATACTTCAAGGGCACTTGAATTTTCCCGATCTTTCTAAGAGCATGATGCAGGCTTCTTCTCTCCCACCGTTTTCACCAAAAGAGAAGCGCGGCTCATCTTTTTCTCTGTTCTTTTTGATCGATTGGCATCCTCATTTAATGGTGTAATAGCGACTGATCATCACATTAAAACAGAGGAAGTTACAAGGTGGCGCTTCATGGAAGAGAGAAGGCGGAGGACCATGATAGGGATTTGTTCAGAACCTCATCTTTAATGCTTGGCGTGAAGTAGCTGCCTACTGACTTGGTCAGCCCATCCAAGTTTCCACCGCGTATGCTCTGCAACTACCTCCTTTTTCAAAAAGCGGGCCATCACTTTTTTTGTTCTGTCTTCGACATGAAGGTGCTTTATCGTGGACTTGAAGCCGGAGACTTGTCTCATGGTGGTGGTAAGGGGGACGGCCATCCCCTTGTTTTCAAACCGTGATCACTACGGCGAGAGCAGCCATCAGACTAAGTAGCCAGAAGGAGGTGTTGGATAGGAGAGATTAGAGAAAAGAGCAGTCGATTGTTATGAACAACACACAAAACAACACCTTGTCGCACACTCAAGAGGAGGTTACAAGCAATAAGAAAGAAGACAATGATTTACGTGGTTCGAAGCAAATAATCTCCTACGTCCATGATCGCACATATCTCTTGTATTCTCTCTCTTATGAACACAGACACTCCACACAAAAGCGGCGGTCATCCTCTAAACATAAGGATTAGGGCAAACCCGCATTTATACAAAATAACATATATGCCCTTACATAAGAAAATTTTCCACCGTATTGCATATGAGTGTCCAGTATAAATCAAGTCCGGTGCCGATGCTTTCACGTGGATTTTATTCCTTACATTATTCGTTACAGCAACTTGTCGCCATGCCACTGCATTGCTTACGGAAGACTCATGGCGTCACCACGCAGACGCACGCAGGGACGAAGGAGCTCAGAGCAAAATCACATGCATCACAGTGCAAAATCACATACATCACTATTCCTCGTACAATAAACACGACCGTGAATCGTCCCACCGCATCTCCCCAAAACCAGCAACAAAATCTTCAACATCCTCTATCGTACGTTAAGCTCCTACATAAACAAACAACTAGTTAATAGAGGGTTCCTCGTCTTAGAACAACTTGTGCACGTTTGCCCTCCACATTTGATGTCAGTTGTGCGTTCTACCAAAGAATACGCCGTAAAATTCCTGTAGCTGATCTGACCGCAAAAAAAATTTACAAACGCACGAGCTAAAGCGGCACGCCTCGTACGCTGGAGTACGATCCTTGAATAATTGTGGAAAAAGTTGAAAGTTTACAC
The DNA here is from genome assembly GCF_008831285.2 of Nymphaea colorata. Classification (NCBI taxonomy): domain Eukaryota; kingdom Viridiplantae; phylum Streptophyta; class Magnoliopsida; order Nymphaeales; family Nymphaeaceae; genus Nymphaea; species Nymphaea colorata. The sequence goes on from NC_045146.1 coordinate 21,067,064, forward strand.
GCGTTTGGTCGATCGACGCCCAACTGATATTTGTATAATGATTTGAATAATCAGCATTAGAATTTGTCAGCTTACGCAGTCCTAGAGATAAGTACAACTCCTTCAAAATGCACTTGAGTAACACAGGAACATGCTTTACAAAATGTATGTGGCCCGTTCTCTTGTGAGTCCTATTGCTCAGCTTCAGTTTTGCTCAAACCCTAGTAGTTCGAGCTAGCACGGGAAGCATGTCACAATTAATCTGATGAGATGCGTTACAGGAAATCCATTATTTGCAACCTCTCACTAACATGAAGATCGCATCAAAGTTTTCACCACGAAAATGCACGGAGTGACTAGTTTTCTTTTTTGCTAACTCAGCGCTGTGTTGGTAAGGTACTTCAATCACATGGGAACTCGCACTACAAATACACTTCGACAATGCAAAAGCACATGCACTTCAGTTCAATGACAATGGCATCCTGTTACAAATTCTTTAATATTTTATTCATAATACACCTAACCAATTCATTATAAATAATTGCCCCCAATCGAGGGGATTGGCTCAATAGAAAAGGCAGGACCTCATAGGTGGCTAGTCTTCGTTTCTAACTCATGAGATGTCACCTCCTTGTACAGCGAAAGAAGAACAATAATATACAAGTTGAAGCACAGAGGGGCCACCACTTCAATGCGCCTAAAGCAGGTTGGACACCCTAAAAAGAATGAGGGTAAGATAAGACATGCATAAATGAACGTAAACCACCCATGAACTCAAACACTTTCTAGTAAAAGTGAACAAGCAACACATCAAACCCATTAGCATTTAAGAGCTTGAGAGAAGTGATCGATCATACAAAACGTAACAGGCATGCCATAAAAAGCAAATAGCCAGACTGATTACATAAAAATAGAAAGAACCACAAAAAGCAAAATGTTTTCTATGACAACATTGACAGGAAAATGCTCCTGTTAATCGGCAAATTTCATACAGATTCGATAGTGGAATCTACAAGAGAAAAAACAATATATTTAGAATCATGACCAACTGTAACCACAAGGGCAGTGAAGCCAAGAAGAGAAGCGACAATATATTTAGAATCATGACTAACTGCAACCACAAGGGCGTCCTGGTTCATTTTCAAATTCTTGGCGTTATGCTTTATTAATTGCTGAAACTGAAAACAAAAAGAAAGCAAAAATAAAAGGTGGACTAAGGGTATTCGTATGAGACTGAAAAAGGCTACAAGAATGACTATTTCAATTGAATCACTGGCTTTGGCATCAACACAGGACTTATATAACATATAATTTTTTTTTAAAAAAAAACACAAAGCTAAGGTAACTGTCAACTGATATGAATATTAACAAACAAAACAAGGTGGCAGACGCTTGGTGCAAGGATAGGAAGTTACAAACGATAACCTGTTCGAGGAAAAGAACTTCCATACGAATCAGATAAGGTTGCTCTTTATCAAGTTTGCCTCCTATCCAATGTAGGAGCAGAATTCTGTGTACAAACAAAGAAATGCAGCAGAACAAAACAGAGAAACCTGGATGACAAAATATACCAGAAAAATGTAGAATCAATACTGGAATGAAACGCGAGTCCCTGAAAGCAATACTTCAAGCAAACAAGAAACCTGTACCTGCCCCATGAAAGCAAGCCCTTAAACTAAAACTTCCACATGTGACAAATCAATCAGGAAGCAGGGTTTGAAAAAACAGGTCAACCTAGTCACTCGACTAGGTCATTGACTTCATATCTAGAAGGTGTACAGCTGATATCATGTGCCACCTTTGTTCTGCATGAAAACCAATGCTTGAAACTAAATAATTTAGTCAATCTAACAGTACTTAATTCGCTAGAAAATGAGAGCCTCCTGAACAGAGGTTTTAACACAAGCATATTTTTCTTTTCATAAGCTTCATCACCTACAAGAACCATACATGTAGCAGTAGATCACACAATAAACGTCCTAAAATCTACAAATGTTACCACATATTCGGGCTCATACTTCTGCATCAATTCGGGACTGCATCTTTGAATGTGGGCAGTCTTTAAAGTATACCATCTCATTGCATCACTCATACCACAACTTGATCCCTAAAGAGTGAAGAAGAGATAGCCATACAGCCACCAAGACAAAATCAATAGAGTCATGCAGGATGCAGCAAATAAGACAGAATTTGTGCATGTTTTTCTAGACAATAGCATTTTGGCTCCACAATGCACTGCAATGGGAAGCCACTTATAAATGCCAATACTGCTATACATTGTACAAATTAATGAATGAGGCTTCAACATGCCAATTAATATAAAAATGGTCACATCTCCTTCCTCGCTTTGGCTGTGGTCTAAAGAGGGGGAGAGAGATATGCTCATATCTCATCTCCTTTGCCTGAGGTTCTCTAATATGTCTATTTCATCTAAAATAAGCATCACAAGGAAGAGTTTACAAAACATTGAATGCACATTGAACCACAAGAAAGAGTTTGGAAAACGTATATATAGTTCAGCTCTGATAAAAGTAAGCAAGACCTAACCATATGACAATTTCTGAAATACATGACGAATAGCAGTAAACTATATGATATATATATATATATGTATATATATATATATCAAGAGAGAGAGAGAGAGATTATTAAAAAACTGTTCCACAGATCCAACATTAGTGCTAGAAGTATCGCTGCAGGCGATGCATCAGTACCTGCTCAAAACAGGCTCTACGAGTCATTTGGTTTCTCATCTAATATGTCAAAATACAAAAAAGAGTGTCTTAGTGCAGGTAACAATTGGGGATGATGAAAACACCTAAAATTTTTGCTTAGAGAATAGTCTACTGAAAAGTTCCGTATTTTCTAAATAATGGAATTTTCTTTCTCAAATGCACTGCTACTCCTGCGGAAATCAGGATGGTCCCTGAATTTGCATCTGCAGCAGCAGTACAGTCCCTCTCCTGTTCTTGGTTTGAACACAAGCAACACCTTCGTTTGGAGTACCTTCCCAAACCCATTCTTGGATTACATGGACGTATAGGAAAACATGCAAACAAGAACTTGGCAACAAAGAGGATGATGGACTTCATAATCATACTTGCTAATGTTCAATTTTCCCCGAATTCAAACAAGCGAAGTTAAAGCATTTCAAAATAGCAGACATGAAAGCAAAACAGAAAATTGCAATCATATGGTGGAGACGAATACATTATTTCTTCAAAAGAACATGCAAGTAGAACTGGTGAACAGAGCATGTCTTTTATACTCATCCTAGACACAGAAGAAATTTATACTCGTCAAACTCCAGCCATACTTAATATTTTTGAATGGAGTGAAACCATTGAGTCGAGATAACAAGCACTTAACAAGGTTGGGAACTAAAGCCCCAAAAGTGATGAGGGGCAAGGACACATTGACCTGCTTCATCAATTTTTTTTTGCACCATGTTCTGGGTCTCTTCATGGACAACATATCAATAAGGATCGTACTGAATAAAGAAAACAGAACATCAGACAGCACCAGGACCTCTCATATGCTACTCTTAGAGCCTTAGAACCAAATAAAGATAAAACAAATTTCATTTGCAATTAGGAATTTCTTGCGTGACATATTTAATTTCCATCTAAGAACTTACTTGGATTCATTTCCATCTAAAATGAAGCTAATTTATCCTAGCCTTTATGGATGTCCTTTAAAACCTTCCAAAAAATATCCTTGTAAAAGTGACCAGAATACAAGTAGACGTAATTCTAGAGTGTAAGCCTCTAAAGCAAAAACTAACACAAGCCCAGAAACTGAACTTCTGTCTCATAAGATGAGGGAGCCACACAATCACTTACATCAACAAACAGCTCCAGAAAAGGGCCTTTAAGTGTCTTCACTAATCACAATCACCTGAATAGGTGAGCTTTTACATAAACTGATAAACCTCCAGGGCATTTGATTGGTCAACCGTAACCATGATTTTGATGGGCATATACCAACAATAGATCCAGGAAAGAAAAATCGAACAAAGCTCGAACAAATTGATTAAGGCACGAATTTTGAGGGAAACCTGAATTCACAGATTTGTTGACGATAAGAAGTTGACGTTAGAAGTGAATAGGAATATATTGGGGAAAGATTAATGTGCTCCTCACAAGAAAGGAGCAAGAAAGAAAAATGAAAATTCGATATGCTTTGTTAAAAGCTATTTAAGGCTTAATTATGACACAAAATAAATCAAGGATTGGTTGGGAAAAGGAAAAACCACTTTGACCAACACAATGAATAAACATGAAGCATCAAGACCAGTTTGAACAATCTGAAAGTACACATATGTAAACATCTTATTACAATAAACTTATGTGGCTGTCATTTGTTAAAGCAAAGAAAAAAACAAATTTCATCTTTTAACTTGGGGAAAAGGGATAAACTGCAACAAGCTAACGGTTAATTGTCGTTACGTAATATTCTTTCACCACACAGGCGAACTCTAGAACCCAAAATAAAAGTAAAAACAACATGTAGACGTGCACACATGAGGAAAGCCAAGCAGCCAACCATCAAGGTAGTGATATGTCAAACTATAAAGATCACACCACGGTTTAATAGTCCTTTCATCAAGAAGACCATCCAAAACCTAACAAAGTAAGTATAAAAACTTTAGTTATTTGGGCATAAAACAAAAGCCACTTCACTACGGGACATGCTCCAGACATTGACTAAAGTAAATTTCCACAATCAAATAGGAACATTTTAGTGTTTAATGAAAAAAAGACCCACTTTATGTACAGACTCACGCCCATGAGCTAATTTGGGTGCAGCATTCTATACGTACAGCATTCTTTATATACAGAGTTCAAGATCCACAGCAAGCTGATGCGCAGCATCGCCAGGGCCTTGAGATCGATCTGGTCTGCTGATCTAGATAGACTACGATTCAACTTTAGATTCACTATCTCTAAGTCTGTGCTTTATATCTCCAGCAATGTTAAAGAAAACCTGTACTACGTTGAAGTTGGTCTTAGCTCTAGTTTTCAAAGAACTTGACGCCATACTCATCAGCTAGAGCCTGACCACGTTGTTAGCACACAAGACAACTTTAGTGGTGAGACAGTTGCAACAAGCATGACAGCTCACATTCTAACAGACTGTACAGCTGTAACATAACGAAAGTGTATCATGAATGTATAAATAGATTAAAGTAAAGAGAGAGAGAGATACTTGAAGAGATGAATAAAATTGAGTGAGAGCTTCTTACTCTGTTTTTCCTGCCGACTTCTCTTTCCCCTGTTTTCTGCAGAGTTCTGCAATTCTC